>NW_019154135.1:12657973-12691437 GCF_002288905.1 Enhydra lutris kenyoni | reverse complement strand
TGTGTGTGCACCTGTGTGTATGCATGTTGTGTGTGCACCTGTGTGTATGCATGTTGTGTGTGCACCTGTGTGTATGCATGTCTGTATGAGTGTGTATGTATCTGTGTATATGCATGTGCACGCTCACGTGTACATGTGTGCATATATGTACGCATGTCTCTGTGTGTGCATATCTATGTATATGCACACCCGTGTATACGCATATACGCACGTGTGCACATATATATGCCTCGTGTATGCATGTGTGTCTGTGTACATGCACGTGTCTGTGTGTGCATGGGTGCCTGTGTGTTTGTGCATGCCTAGATGTGTGTGCACATCTGTGTATTTGTATGTGTGCACACAGGCCCAGTGAATACGTGTGCATGCACGCGCCCATATGGATGTCTGTGTGTGTCCACGTGTGTGTGTGTGTGCGTGAGGCATGTCTCTCTTTGTGCACGTGTTTCTGTGTCTGCGTGGGCGTGTGCATGTCTCAAATGGCAGAATTTCCTTCGTGTGGAAGGGCCAATCCCTCCGCCCTACAGCTACCCCACACTTCCTCCGCCCTGCCATGCAGTAACTGGATTTGGGTTGTTTGCACATCCTGGTGTTGTGAACAGCGCTGCAGCGGACCTGAGAGAGAAGGTCACTCTTTGAGGTCCTGATTTCAGCTGTTTGGGACGGACTTCGAAGTGGGACCGACCAGTGGATCCTACGGTAGTTATGGTTCTAACTCCTTGAGGAGCTTCTGTACTGTTTCTAATGGTGGCCGAAACCTTTACACTCCCACCGACAGTGCATGAGGGTTCCAACTTCTCTATATCCTAAAATAAGAAAAATAAACATATTTCTGACATAATATAAAATGTATAAAATACTGGACATCGCCATCAGCTGGACTATTACGTTTATATAAAGAGTCAATGATATAAAACTTTGTAATATTTTATTTTAGTACCGACAGAATAGAAAAATACCAAATAAAACATATAGTTCTAAATATATAAACATGTGTGGACAAGGTAACATGTAGGTAATACTTTTTTCCTGTTAAAACAGTGGTATAATGGATATATTTTGAATTTTTAAGGCTAAGCAATTACTTCAATTAAAAAAAGGAAAAAATCAAGTAAAAATCAAGAAACTGAAGAAATAGATTGTACAAAATAATAGATGTCTGGCTCAGATAAGATCTCTAGTAATGCCACAGTCTGGATGATTTTATTCATGGAATGCTGGATATCTTCTCTGATGTTGAATTCTCCTCTGTGGCTTTTGGAGGAGTACAGACTCCTAACTAGACTTCTGATAATGAGAAAAGATGGTTTCCTTGGCAACATTGTAGCAATCATAATTTAATATACTTGTACTGATCTTTACTACAATAACTTGCAATATATACACTTTTTAAGTGAATTTAAGGTTATTTTTATTTTTTAATTTAATTTCATTTTATTAAAAAGATTTATTTATTTATTTATTCGACAGACAGAGATCACAAGTAGGCAGAGGCAGGCAGAGAGAGAGGAGGAAGCAGGTTCCCCGCTGAGCAGAGAGCCCGATGCGGGGCTCGATCCCAGGACCCTGAGATCATGACCTGAGCCGAAGGCAGAGGCTTAACCCACTGAGCCATCCAGGTGCCCTTCATTTTTTTATTATGTAAGTCACCATACAGTACATCATTAGTTTATGACATGTTTTTTTAAAAAAGCAAGAAAAGCCTTCTGAGACTAAAACTACGAAGGTATTCACAGCAGCAAATTCGATGCGGTGTCACAGCCAGAGTGGTGCGGAGCGCGAGTGCCGAGCCCCGACCGCTGGTGGGAGGGCAGCGGGTGGAGGGACGGGCAGAGGAAGGGCTCCGGGAGTGTCGGTGTCTCGGAAACTCACTCTGCCTTCTGTCCATTGGTGGGAAATGGTGGGAGCACTTATTGGAACAACTTGGAGAGAGGGGCACAGGGCTGGGGAAGACCTCCCCTCACTCCAGGGAAACCGAGTTAGCACAACCCCCAGCTCTAAGGGTCTAGGTCTGGAAGCGTGCGCCGGAAGCGTGCATAGGACTTAGAATGAGGCACAGTGAACACGGCGGTGGGCTTTCTTTCTAGAGACTGAGCTAGTCTTTCCACATTAGCTGGAAAGGGCTGCCCTAGAGCTCCCGGTGAGAATCAGATGCTGTGCAGCAAATGGGTCCTGGGTTCAAATTAAGACTCAGCCACGGGTTCTATTATCTTTTAGAAGCTGCTCCTCTTTTCCTCGTTCCTAACGTGAGAGCCTTAACAGCTCACACAGCAGGACTGTCGGGGTTAAATCAAACGGTGCGTGTTGTGTTCACTGATAGCCAGCACGTGAATGCTCAGCAAAGAGCACGTGACTCGGCTCATGACGCATCATTACAGTAATCGGGTCTTTGGGATTAAGGACACGAGGTTGTCCTTTTACAGGTCGCACAGCACAATTATCCACGCAGAGAGGTGTGTGCAAGGCTCCCGAAGCAAAGTCTCTCGCTAATTTTCCTTTTTCTTGGAGTCGCTAACTCTAAGCCTGACTAAGCCTGCACGAAAACACTGAAGTCGGCAGAAGGATGACAGCATCAGGGAAGCGGGCTGGGGCAGGAGAATTCAACAGGGATCACGACTATGGAATTATTTTCCACAGAAATGAGAATTCCTGATTTCCAGTGCAAGTTATTATGTTTTTTTTTTTAAACTTTAAATGTACAGAACTTCTGCTTTCATTAATCCACAGCTCACACGCCTTCTAAGTCCCTCAAAATAAAACGGGTCACTAAGTGCGATGCTCCACAGTCACTAATATCAAATTACTTTCTTCTTTGCTTTTGCCTGTCTGGGTTTTTCTTTCCTGGGCAGGAACGTGACGGGTTTGTGCAGGGGTCCTCTAAGCACACCAGGGAGGTCATTCCCCCTTGGGCTTTACTCCTACGGGTTCCCTTGACCTCCTCCTGGAGGGACACTCAGTGTTCTTTCCCCGATGGCAGGAGAGGCCCAGACTCACCTTGGCTGGGTTATTGCTCCTGATATGCTGGGAGTTCCTTTCCCTGAGCGCCGGGGACACGCATGCCACCGAGTGTGGCGTTTGTTTCCGAAGTCCTTGTGATGCCATCATAGCTTTGCCGGCAAGCTTCCGCCACCCCCCGCACCCCCACCAGCGGACTTGGGGCATTTCTCGTTGTTTTGACAGAGTCCCTCTCCAGCGTGTCCCTCTGTGGGCATATTTTGTTCAGTCTCCTGGGATTCCTTCCATTTGAGAAACTTCGTCCTTCTTCACTGATACCAAATTCTCGTCTTTGATCCTGGGAGAACTCTGAGTGTGGGAAACCCGGTCTTCCGTAAAATTCTCCATGAACAAGTGCATCCTTAGTTCTCTCCTTCTCCACCCGCCTTTCCTAGCAGCCCCGCGTGGTCCTCTCGTTCTCTCTGCCATGGAAGTGGTCGCTGAGCCAATCCGTCAGCCTTCCCTCAGGCCAGAGTAAGACGCGCAGGAGATCCAGCCGGAAGCCAGCGGGCAGCAGTATTTCTCCCAAGCCCAGCGCTGTGCCCCAACAACCCCTTCCTTTCCTGCTCATGGAGACAAGTGGTTCTCTTCGATCCCAGAAGTCTGGCTGTTGGAAAGTCGGTTTCCAGAAAGGAACAGACCCTCCTCGTCTGGAGCGCACAGGCCGCGTTCACCGAGAGGCAGCCTCCGTCCCCAGCCGGGCGCAGAACTGCGGGTAACGGCTTCCGATGGCCTCCCCCCGCGTCTGTCTCTGCTACGCACGCCTGGTGCTGAGCGTTGGGCAAAGAGGCCCTCAATACCTGGTACAGTGTCACCTGAACCCCAGCTTCCCAGCAACCTTGGCACAGCTCCGTCGTGCTCTTTGGTGAGAAAAACCTCCATCACTAATGACGGTACCGCAGGCACCCCTTACCAGACAAGCCACAGAGTCAACGTGGTGAACCACAGGTTTGCCCTTGGTTGAGCCTGGTGACCGGTTTGGGGGACATTGTGTGTTCCCTTTCCTTTCTGTTCTGTACGTGTTCTCCGGTTCACATCTACTGTTCCTTCTATTCTGTTTCACCTTATTACAAAATACAGGGATGGCTGAGGGGCTCAGTCAGTTAAGCGTCTGCCTTGGTCTTGGGTCATGATCTCAGGGTCCTGGGATCGAGCCCCGCATCGGTCTCCCTGTTCAGTGGGGAGCCTGCTTCTCTCTCCCACTCCCCCTGCTTGTGTTCCCTCTCTCTATATCTCTCTCTCAAATAAATAAATAAAATCTTCTAAAAAAACAATACACACAAAACAGTACATCTATAGTATATGGCTTATATAATGCATAAGCCGTATATAAAAGACACATAACATAGAAACTGAATGCCCCAGTTTAAATACTGCTGAAACGGACAGCAACACCTCACCTCATGAGCAGAACAACGAGCTAGTATTTCTTTGTCCCCCAGGAGGCTTCTCTGTGCTCTCGCTCATCCCATACCTTTCTTGTCCTCCCACCCCCAAAGTAGCCGCTATCGATCTAATGTTTCTCCTTAACGTGAAACTGCATTTCCAGATAATTGTCTTTTAGTTTGGCCTTATTTTCTGGACTTTCCATCCATTGGCTCAGATCGCCAAGTCTCATGTGTGGAGCCTTTTCTCCTTCACTTTCATCATCACAGAGCATCCCACCGCGGGACGTATCATAATTAATTCGTCCAGTTAGCCGAAGACTGATGTGTCTGCTACCACTAGTATTCTGCTGCTCAGAACGACGCTGACTTTGTCTCCTGGGGAGAATGGGCTCCCTCAGGGCTACGTCTCCTGGGTCTGAGGGTGGGGGCACCCCATTTTGGGAACCCTGACACTGCCCGAATTGCTTATTTCAACTTACTCATCCCCCATCAGGGTTTGAGGGTTGGTCCACCACCCCACATGCCTATGTGACAATGTCATGTTTAAGGTCCCAAAGTGGGATGGGTTACAGCTTCCCGATTGCCAACAAAGCTGAACCCCTTTATCACATCTCCCTGCCTTGCCCGTGTTTTCGCTTCCAACTTCTGCCATGTTATTGGGTTTTCTACAATTTTATGTCGACTTCTTCAATAATGACTTTCATGTTCAGCATCCTAGTCCTTAACGGAAATTCTCCCAATGGGCCCCCTCTGTTTGTTCTAGGAAAGACTGAAAGCCTTACCTTCCCCCATTTAAAGATTTAATCTAGTAAGAAGTCATTTCCTTTGAACGAGTAGGGGAAATTCTCCTGCATCCGGACGTGTCATTCCAATTTCCAGCATCAGCTCTCCTGGAGTCTGCAGGTCCCTGTGGCATGCGTTTGTTTTCAGGATGTGCTGGGGTCTGCGGACCCCGTTCTGTCCTGCGGGTCTGTCCGCGGACCCCGTTCTGCCCCACGGGTCTGTCTGTGGACCCTGTTCTGTCCTGCGGGTCTGTTAGTCCACTGTCATGCCTTTAACATAAGTCTTCGTATTAGAGAAGACAACTCGTCCCTGTTATTTCATTTGGGAGTCCATAAAATAATTAGAATCCCTTCAACGGAATCCACAAAATATCTTCTGGGGGATTTGATTTGACCACCTGGAATCTGAAGTCACTGTGGAGACGCACCTGCCTTTGCCTCGGGAGTCCTGGTGAGATCGCAAACCCTTCCTCTCGTCAGGACTCCTAACCTTACTCATTAAAGTGAAGGACGGCTCTCACTGCCCGAGCTTCCGATTCTATCTTTATCTGAAATGTAAAGGCCCACGAATGTGAACTACACTATACGCAAGAGGCCTGTTCTCAATCACGTGAGCAAAATTGCTGACTATGAAGAATTTTATCATGCGGTCATTCTGTCACTGTGGATGACAGAGGATTTATTTGCTACAGTGTTTTCATTATTTTCCTTTCAAACTTTCTGTTTTCATGTCATTAGACGGTCCCTTTCAAACAGTATCGCTCCCCACTCCACCTTTGACAGTCCAGTCTGACCACGGTTGTCATGTGTGTTACTGGGAACGTGTCCTGTTTAAACCAGAATTCACGTGTGCCTGCTAGGTTGGTGATTCTTTGGCTGCTTTTTCACAATTGTTTCTTCTTCCTTGCATCAATCTATGACATTTTAACATTTTCTTTGTTTTCTATCTACTGATCTTGAAAGGTGTCCATTTTTTTATTCTGTTTGCACACACTGAACATTTTAACATGCACGATTAACCAAGGAACTCGGGTCGGAGGACACGTTTTCTCTCTTTTCAAAAGGGTATGAGGGCCTCTGACACGTAACTACAACTATCCTTCCCTTGATTTACGGTCTTTGCCTAGTATTTTACTTTTATATGGGTTCCTACCCCTACATGATAAAAATTATCATCAATATTTTTTTATACAGGGCTTATTTATTTTTATATATGGCTTATTATACCTGCAAGCTTGCCATTCCCACCCCACTCCTGCCCCTCATTCCCTCTTGTATCTTGGGTCTTCCTTCTGGAATAATTTACTTTCCTCTTACTTATACACACATAAAGGTATTTGCCGTCTCAGCCAGTTTCCACATCTCGATCTTGTTTTTTAAAATTTTTTTGATTTTTACTTTTGGCGTGAGCGTAATTGACACATAATGTTACATTAGTTTCATGTGTAAGACATAGTGATTTGACAAGTTCAAATATTGTGTTACGTTCACCAGAAGGGTAGCTACCTTCTTGTGAGTACATTGCTATTAAACTATCATTGATAGATTCCTTGTTGTGACCTTTACTCCTCTGACTTATTCACTCCATAACTAGAAGCCTGTACCTCCTGCTCTCCTTAACCCATTTTGCTCAACTCGATACCCCTCTTCCCTCTGGCAACCATCAATTTTTTGTTTGTTTTTATAGGACTGATTTTGCTTTTTATTTTTTTAGTCATTACTTTGTGGTGTTGTTTGTTTTGTTTTTACATTCCTCTTATGTGTGAAATCACAATCTTTTAAAGACATTTCTAGGTTTTTTCACTGCATTTGGCTTAATTTCTTCAGCTATGCCTTCAAGTGTGTTAATTCCTGATCTGTTTAAATCTGCTGTTTCCAATGATTGACTTCTCATTTCAATGAAGTTTCTCTTCCTAAAAATTTTATTTTTTCATTTCAAACGGCTGCATTCAAACTTTGCACAGTCCAGATTTTCCCGATAGTCCAGATTTTCAACACTCACTGTTAGTTCTTTTAAGTTATTAAATGTATTTATTTTATATTTTTATTTGGTATTTTGCTACCTAAAGTCTGAGAGTCTGATTCTGCTTTTACTTTTTTGTCTTTTTAAAAAAAATTTTTTAATTTAATTTTTAAATTTTTAAATAAACATATAATGTATTTTTATCCCCAGGGGTACAGGTCTGTGAATCGCCAGGTTCACACACTTCACAGCACTCACCATAGCACACACCCTCCCCAATGTCCATATCCCAACACCCTCTCCCATCCCCCCTCACCCCAGCAACCCTCAGTCTGTTTTTTGAGATTGAGTCTTTTATGGTTTGTCTCCCTTCTGGTCCCATCTTCTTTCATTTTTTCTTTTCCTACCCCTCAAACCCCCCCCACATTGCATCTCCACTTCCTCATATCATATCATATGATAGTTGTCTTTCTCCGATTGACTTATATCACTAAGCATAATACCCTCTAGTTCCATCCACGTCATCGCAAATGGCAAGATTTCATTTCTTTTGATGGCTGCATAGTATTCCATTGTGTATATGAACCACATCTTCTTTATCCATTCATCTAGGTTCTTTCCATAGTTTGGCTATTGTGAACATCACCGCTATAAACATTCGGGTGCACGTGCCCCTTCGGAGCACCACGTTTGTATCTTTAGGGTAAATACCCAGTAGTGCAATTGCTGGGTCATAGGGTAGCTCTACTTTCAGTTTTTTGAGGAACCTCCACACGGTTTTCCAGAGTGGTTGCATCAGTTTGCATTCCAACCAACAGTGTAGGAGGGTTCCCCTTTCTCCGCATCCTTGCCAGCATCTGTCATTTCCTGACGTGTTAATTTTAGCCATTCTGACTGGTGTGAGGTGGTATCTCATTGTGGTTTTGATTTGTATTTCCCTGATGCCGAGTGATATGGAGCACTTTTTCATGTGTCTGTTGGCCATCTGGATGTCTTCTTTGCAGAAATGTCTGTTCATGTCTTCTGCCCATTTCTTGATTGGATTATTTGTTCTTTGGGTGTTGAGTTTCCTAAGCTTTTTATAGATTTTGGATCCTAGCTCTTTATCTGATATGTCATTTGCAAATATCTTCTCCCATTCTGTCAGTTATCTTTTGGTTTTGTTAACTGTTTCCTTTGCTGTGCAAAAGCTTTTGATCTTGATGAAATCCCAATAGTTCATTTTTGCCCTTGCTTCCCTTGCCTTTGGTGATGTTCCTAGGAAGAAGTTGCTGCGGTTGAGGTCAAAGAGGTTGCTGCATGTGTTCTCCTCAAGGATTTTGATGGATTCCTTTCTCACATTGAGGTCCTTCATCCATTTTGAGTCTATTTTTGTGTGTGGTGTAAGGAAATAGTCCAATTTCATTTTTCTGCATGTGGCTGTCCAATTTTCCCAGCACCATTTGTTGAAGAGGCTGCTTTTTTTCCATTGGACATTCCTTCCTGCTTTGTCGATGATTAGTTGACCATAGAGTTGAGGGTATATTTCTGGGCTCTCTATTCTGTTTCATTGATCTATGTGTCTGTTTTTGTGCCAGTACCATACAGTCTTGATGATGACAGCTTTGCAATAGAGCTTGAAGTCCGGAATTGTGATGCCACCAACTTTGGCTTTCTTTTTCAGCATTCCTCTGACTATTTGAGGTCTTTTCTGGTTCCATATAAATTTTAGGATTATTTGTTCTATTTCTTTGAAAAAAAAATGGATGGGATTTTGATAGGGATTGCATTAAATGTATAGATTGCTTTAGATAGAATAGACATTTTCATAATATTTGTTCTTCCAATCCAGGAGCATGGAACATTTTCCCATTTCTTTGTGTCTTCCTCAATTTCTTTCATGAGTACTTTATAGTTTTCTGAGTATAGATTCTTAGCCTCTTTGGTTAGGTTTATTCCTAGGTATCTTATGGTTTTGGGTGCAATTTTAAATGGGACTGACTCCTTAATTTCTCTTTCTTTTGTCTTGTTGTTAGTGTAAAGAAATGCAACTGATTTCTGTGCATTGACTTTATATCCTGACACTTTACTGAATTCCTGTACAAGTTCTAGCAGTTTTGGAGTGGAGCCTTTTGGATTTTCCACATAAAGTATTATATAATCTGCAAAGAGTGATAGTTTGACTTCTTCTTTGCTGATTTGGATGCCTTTAATTTCTTTTTGTTGTCTGATTGCTGAGGCTAGGACTTCTAGTACTATGTTGAATAGCAGTGGTGATAACGGACATCCCTGCTTTGTTCCCGACCTTAGTGGAAAAGCTTTCAGTTTTTCTCCATTGAGAATGATATTTGCTGTGGGTTTTTCATAGATGGCTTTGATAATATTGAGGTATGTGCCCTCTATTCCTACACTTTGAAGAGTTTTAATCAGGAAGGGATGCTGTACTTTGTCAAATGCTTTTTCAGTATCTATTGAGAGTATCATATGGTTCTTGTTCTTTCTTTTATTAGTGTGTTGTATCACGTTGATTGATTTGCGGATGTTGAACCAACCTTGCAGCCCTGGAATAAATCCCACTTGGTCGTGGTGAATAATCCTTTTAATGTACTGTTGAATCCTATTGGCTAGTATTTTGGTGAGAATTTTTGCATCTGTGTTCATCAAGGATATTGGTCTGTAATTCTCTTTTTTGATGGGATCCTTGTCTGGTTTTGGGATCAAGGTGATGCTGGCCTCATAAATTGAGTTTGGAAGTTTTCCTTCCATTTCTATTTTTTGGAACAGTTTCAGGAGAATAGGAATTAGTTCTTCTTTAAATGTTTGGTAGAATTCCCCCGGGAAGCCATCTGGCCCTTGGCTTTTGTTTGTTTGGAGATTCTTAATGACTGTTTCAATCTCCTTACTGGTTATGGGTCTGTTCAGGTTTTCTATTTCTTCCTGGTTCAGTTGTGGTAGTTTATATGTCTCTAGAAATGTATCCATTTCTTCCAGATTGTCGAATTTGTTGGCGCCGAGTTGCTCATAGTATGTTCTTACAATTGTTTGTATTTCTTTGGTGTCGGTTGTGATCTCTTCTCTTTCATTCATGATTTTATTTATTTGGGTCCTTTCTCTTTTCTTTTTGATAGTTTTGTTGATTTGTTCTATTGTTTTTTTTTTGGTTTCTATTTCATTGATTTCTGCTCTGATCTTTATGATTTCTCTTCTCCTGCTGGTTTAGGGTTTCTTTCTTGTTCTTTCTCTAGCTCCTTTAGGTGTAGGTTTAGGTTGTGTACCTGAGACCTTTCTTGTTTCTTGAGAAAGGCTTGTACCGCTATATATTTTCCTCTCAGGACTGCCTTTGTTGTGTCCCACAGATTTTGAACCATTGTGTTTTCATTATCATTTGTTTCCATGAATTTTTTCAATTCTTCTTTAATTTCCTGGTTGACCCATTCATTCTTTAGAAGGATGCTGTTTAGTCTCCATGTATTTGGGTTCTTTCCAAATTTCCTCTTATGATTGAGTTCTAGCTTCAGGGTATTGTGGTCTGAAAATATGCAGGGAATGATCCCAATCTTTTGATACTGGTTGAGACCTGATTTAGGACCGAGGATGTGATCTATTCTGGAAAATGTTCCATGTGCACTAGAGAAGAATGTGTATTCTGTTATTTTGGGATGGAAGGTTCTGAATATATCTGTGATGTCCATCTGGTCCAGTGTGTCATTTAAGGCCTTTATTTCCTTGCTGACCTTTTGCTTAGATGATCTGTCCATTTCAGTGAGGGGAGTGTTAAACTCCCCTACTATTATTGTATTATTGTTGATGTATTTCTTTGATTTTGTTATTAATTGGTTTATATAGTTGGCTGCTCCCATGTTAGTGGCATAGATATCTAAAATTGTTAGGTCTTCTTGTTGGACAGACCCTTTGAGTATGATATAGTGCCCTTCCTCATCTCTTATTATAGTCTTTGGCTTAAAATCTAATTGATCTGATATAAAGATTGCCACCCCAGCTTTCTTCTGAAGTCCATTAGCATGGCACATTGTTTTCCACCCCCTCACTAAATCTGGAGGTGTCTTTGGGTCTAAAATGAGTTTCTTGTAGGCAGCATATTGATGGGTTTTGGTTTTTTATCCATTCTGATACCCTGTGTCTTTTGATTGGGGCATTTAGCCCATTAACATTCAGGGTAACTATTGAGAGATATGAATTTAGTGCCATTGTATTGCCTGTAAGGTGACTGTTACTGTATATTGTCTCTGTTTCTCTCTGGTCTACTACTTTTAGGATCTCTCTTTGCTTAGAGGACCCCTTTCAATATTTCCTGTAGAGCTGGTTTGGTGTTTGCAAGTTCTTTTAGTTTTTGTTTGTTCTGGAAGCTTTTGATCTCTCTTTCTATTTTCAATGATAGCCTAGCTGGATATAGTATTCTTGGCTGCTCTTTTTTTTTTTTTTTCCTGCTGATTCTCACTCATGGCTCCTTGTTAACTTGATAAACCTGGAAACATTTTTTTTTTTAAATTTGTGAATTCATTGGCACTGAACCAGTTTGGTGGTCTGGGGCTCCTTTATTTGTGTCCTTTAGGGAGCCTTCCTTTGGGCTCCTGGGGGGCAGCTCAGGAACTTGCATCAGGACTATGCAAATTCACCTTCAGGGTTTTTGTCAGTTTGCTTTCTTGTGGAAGCCAGACAGTGTGAATTCTTGCCCCAAATGGCTTTGTCTTACAGAATCTCTGTGAAGACTTTTTTCCCCTTCTAATCACTTGGTCTTTCCTTCTCCCTCTGATGTTCAAAACCCGACCTCCAAGCTTCGGAACTGAGACAATCAGGTGAAGACAGAGTTTGGGATAAGAAGAAACAACAGCTTTATGGCTTCACTGGGCAGAGAGGCTGCAGTGGGCTCTGACCTTCCAAACTTGCCACCCCTCTAGACCGGGGCAGGTGGGGTGTGGTTATAGGGAAATGCAGATCTAGTCGGTTTCAGGGGAGAGTGTACGAGCTACCCTAGGGCTCCTTCCTCTGTCCTTAGGGTGGTTCCAAGTTCCTGAAACAAAAGACTAAGAAGGGAGGAGAGGAAAAAGGTGGCTTTGAAATCGAGCTTCTCTGAAGCCTTAGAGCCGCCATTTTGATTTTTGTTTAACTTTGTGCTTTTAAGGGGTTTCTGCAGAGATTTTCTGTCTTGAGGACCCGCTGAGTACATGTTCCAGATGCGGAGGTGTGTGGAGCTGTCTCCCACCTTGGGGCAGCAGAGCAGGAAAAGTGTCGTGGGAGGAGGAGATAGGCTTGATTTCCGGCAAGAGTGGGGCCTGTCACAGCTGTGACACTTGGGGCAAGTCTCTCCACCTGGGAAGCAGGATGTCAACATGAAACCCTCCAGAAGCTTCAAGCTTACATTGGACATCTGCTTCTGCTCAGACCCCAGTGTCTGGCGCCAGGTGGGCTGTCAATGAACAATCTTCCCTTGAGTCCCTCCCAGACGTGACCCCCTGCTGGAGGGGGAGTTCATCTCCTGGCCTAGTGTGGGCTGGCCCTCTGCTGTCCTACCTCCCCAAGCAGGCACTCCTCCGACCCATCTCAGGAGCATGTGGATGGTCCTATCCACACTGGGGTGCCTGCTGTTGCTCTCCATGCAAATAGATTGCCTGTTTTCTGACCTTGATAACTCTATCTATCATCTACGTATCATCTATCTATCTATCCTCTATCTATCGTCAATCCATCATCTATCATTCTCCGTCTATCAATCTGTCATCTATCATCATCTATCTACCACCTATCATTATCTATCATCTATCAATCATCAATCTATCATCTATCATTATCTATCATCTATCAATCTCCAATCTATCATCTTTCAAACACCAATTTATCATCTATCATCAATCTGTCATCTATCATTATCTATATTCTATCTATCCATCATCTCTATGTCCTCATCCATTTGTGTATTATCTCCATATCAAGTAGATATGGAGATAACTTTGGCTTTCCACATACTCTAGTATTTCCGCACAGCCTGAGGCTCTCATTGAGCTCTCCGTGTGATGCGCTGTCATTTAAATTCAGTGAGATGAGTGCTCAGGTTCCCTAAGCGGTAGGAGATGCTGGCATCAGTGCCCCATGTGCCCCTTAGGATGGTAGATCTGGGGAGATGGGCACGGCCCTGTGGCCTTGGGGAGATCTCTTTGTGTGCTAGACACCCCAGTGCCACAGGAATTCTTGAGGAAGGGGTGCAAGTGAGCTGCTCCAGGGACAGAACATGGGCCATGCTCTGTGCTGCCTGACCCATGACTCCAGCTGCCACCACCTGGGGTACACACCCCCTTTCTCACGGCCCTCCCCAAGCTTCCTGTTACATACCTGCACAGTGGGTTGGCATGAGTCCTGGCGGCCTGGGGATAGGCTCGCCTGGGCCCACACCATTTTGCCAACTTTGACTAAAGACTATGGGTGCCACGCTCCATAGCTCTGGAGGAACACGGGCTATGGAGCCCCACGTGCTTCGGTCCCAGCTTGGTGCCAGACCCACGGCCAGAGGGAAGTCCCAGTAACTATTATCTGGGACATTTGAGAAAAGAGTGGAGGAATATTTGTGAAGATGTTTGTGGCATCGTCAGAAGTCGGGCTGGTGCTGATAACCACAGGCTGCTTCTGTTATCCACATGGTGGGGTTCACGGAGACACAGCCCCCTGTTTCCTAGGCTGGTTTATTGGGTTTGCCCATTTCTCATGGTCATGGCCCAGAGTCTGCAACCTCTTGCCGCACAGAGCAGGCCTGGAAGGCACAGACCTATGGCTGCTTCCTCAGTTCCAGCCGTCGTGTCGTGCTGGTCCTCAGGTGGCCCGGGGCTGCACATGTGGGACAGGGCTGCGAGGCTGGATCCCCACCCAACTGAGGCGAAGGCAAGCCCTGGGACATCTACTCTCTGACCTCAAAACCGCAGCATGTCTAGTCCATCCAGACTAGATGGGCATCCCAGCCTCCCAGCCCAAGACAGAGCAGGGAATGACTCAAAACCTCACCTCCCAGGTATTCCTCCTGGCTATGTCCCATCATCTACCTACCCGTGTTCATTGATACCATCAACATACTCCCCGGATCTGTAAACTCAGGTACCAGGACCTCTATTTTTCTTTAAGGTTGTACTTAAGTCCTTTTTTGTGCAGGGCAGGGGGAAACCAATGAAATGTATGTCACATATGAAATTTTTAAATGTATGCTTTTTGGTTAAAAAATAGAGAAAAACATTTAAGTAGACAATATTTGCCCATATGCTGATTCAAAAAACATGGTAACTCTGCAGAAGAAATTAGCTTTCCTCATTTCCAAATAATGTCTGACAGGTGCCTGAGAGCTTGCAAAGTACACTTAAATACATCCAATTGCCGTGCGGTTTTCCGCTTTGCTACTTACAAACATAAGCAGTCTCATCTGACAAGCAGTCGAAACATATTTCCACACGCGGCAACTTTGTAAATGATCTAGTGGTCAAAATTCTTAAGTGAAAATATTATCATAAAACTCCAGAAAGATGACGATGCCATTTTGGGTTGATTTAGTTATTTTACTTAATTCAATAACGTCAAAGGCCTTGAAATAATTGAAAGAATGAATAAAAGCAACATCCCATGACATGCAGCATTTGCTATGACTGGAGTGGGTTGCCTTTCTTTTTATAGCTGAGTTTTTTCTTCATGGCTCACTGGTGGCGTCTAGAGCTGTAGAAAGAGCCGCACATGTGAGCTCTGCAGCTTGAGATCAGCTGCTCCGCAAACACCCCACACGGAAGGATGGTCGGCACTGGCCTTGCTGTTTCGTGCACAAAGGGGGCTGGTCCAAACTTCTCTGCAGGCCGTCACCCTTGTCTGGACAGAAATCAAGCTTTCATCCTATAATCCAGCCGATGTCTTCCCTCATCTGACCATGTTTCTGGGAGGAGCAGGAGGATTTTTCCACCTGACCAGTACCTTCATCACTTGCCTGGATGGAGGGGACCCCCAGTGTCCTCTTTTCTGCCAAGGCTGGTTCCAGGCGGATTTCCGTCCCTTACCACCCACAGAAGTCCACCTGCTACAGAACTGACAGGCCTGGGTTCTGGGCTTAGGAGCTCCGGGCTTGAATTCTGGTTCTGCTATTTATAAAATTATTTCTGTGAGAGCGGGTTCTTAACAGGTCAGTCTCTTTATCTGTACAATGAGAACAGTAACATTGTGGACACTTCCTGAGAGTACCGAAGGTGCCGATCAGCACAGAGTCCAGACCCAGAACCAGGCGGTGAGCGCCCCAGGAAGAGGGCCTGTCCACCCTTCACATCCCCAGATGTGTATGTGCACACACAAAGCCAAAGGAAGACGAGGATCCCTCACCTTATGGCAGAAGCCAGCTTGCAGAGAATTACCACTTTGCACCCATGACATGGTAGTGGAGTCAGGCGGGCATCTCTGCTCACTGAGATGCCCAGAGAAGGGCACCACATCCCTCCCGAGGCCTCACTGACAAAGTGCACAGGAAATCTATCAGGACGAAGCAATACGCAGACCCAAACTGACGTTCTGTGAGATAGATGAGCTGCCCGATTCCCAAGTGTCATGTCCCCGGGGATGAAGACAGGCTACAGGACCTTCTAGAATAAAGGGGACCAGACACACGGGACTATGGCTCTTGATTAGATCCTGGACCAGGGGAAGTAGCTTGAAATACAGTTACAGTGACTGTTATCAAGATTGCGTCCAAAGCGTCCAAGACAACTCACAATGGTCTCCATCAACAGAGTTTCCTATCCTGATTTTGTACGGTTGTTCTTTGAAAGAACATCCTGTGTGTATCCAATTCTCACCAAAGTGTTACAGGCCAGCAGCATGACTCCAGGCCGCTGTCACAAAATTAAGACAAACCCAATACGCACACACATACACAAATGTATAAATGTGTTTGTGCGGGGGTGGAAGGGTGCGGGAGAGACAGTCAATGGGACGAATTGTGGCTCGCTGGTGAGTGTGTGTGAGGCCATGCAGAAGAACTTTGTACAATTCCTGCGTTGTTTGTGTCAGTTTGCAATTACAGCAAAATAAAAAGTTACAAAATGTTAATAGATATGTGTACATTACTACGTGGGTAGAGAGTGAATTAGTAATTGAACAAATGTGGGAATTATCCACGAAGACATACACGTGTTCTTTGAACTATTTTTGTAACTTTGCTGCAAATCTGAATGATTTCAAAATGATAAAAAGTACACTTCAGAAACACCCACATTCATTTACTCGTAAAACATGTATTTCCATGATCAAGTGGCAAGCGGCATGCATGCTCTGAATTCAAGAATTCTGCCATCTAGGCGGACTGTTCAGTGTGGCAAACCTCTAATCAGAGTGTCCAGTCTGGGTAGCAATGGCAACGTTCCTGGAGGTGGTGTCTGAGCCGTGGCTTGGAGGTCGGGGAGAACGTGCCCAGGTGAGGAAGGGAAGTGGGACGTGAGCTGTGCAAGGGACAAGGGGCTGGCACCAGAAGGTGGAGAGTCAGCCAGACCCTTGCAGGCAGGAGCCCATCCCTATGGCCGAGGGCGATGTGGAGCAGTTTTTGTGCCGTATGGATATCCAGTGAATAATTCTGGAAAAGAAGTTGAATTTTGACTGCATGCTTGAAATAAATTTAAGTGGCTTCGGTAAACTAAAAGCAGATTTTGCAAAACCGTTTACCACAAATAGGACACAATCACGGTATCTTTATCACTGAAACTCATGGAAGTTGGTAAGAGAAATGTCAGATCTCAAGAGGTCAAAAGCATTTATGTAAAAAAATCAAAGGATATTACAAACCGTAGGATAAAACAAGAAGGCATCCTAATCCTGCGTGTTTACATTTAAATAAACTCTTCTCTTTGTGGATGCAAAAAGAAGGCCAAGTAGTCACCTTATGAAAATTCTTTATGCTGTCAAAGGCAGTAAGTCTGTTATCAATAAATGTATAGAGAAAGCAAAATAAAATTACACTTAGGTAGTGTAAAAACCAGGGAGAATCAATTAAAAAATTAGAATTGATCACAGAGAAATAAATTATTCTTTTTATTATAATCTATCTGTTTTTCTCTATTATCCTAATTTCAATCAAGGTCATGCATTACACTTAAGTAAGAAACAGACAGTGATTGAACTTAAGGCCATTTTTGTTTCTCTTTTCTAATCAACGTAGAAATGTATGCTGTTGGAAGTTTTGTTACTCATATGAAATTCAGAATTCTACAAAAAGTTTCAGGAAAACCGCACAGTTTGAAAATAGCATTTTAAAATTGAGGTTTATTGACAAATAGGTAGTTCCGGGTGGACAATGTAATGATCTGATATTTGTCTATATTGTGAATAATCACCAGGATAGACCATTTTTTCCCTTGGGACGTGGACTTTTAAGGTCTCCTCCTTGCGACTCCCGCACATGCAGTGCAGCAATGTGAACTGCGGTTGCCGAGCCGGACATCCCCTCCCCGCAAGCAGCGTATTTTAATCGGTGTGTTTCTGAGCACTTGTGGTATAGGAGTAGAATCTGGGATTTATTTCGGGATGACAGCGACACAGAATATTTCAGGCGAGACAGCTGTGAGCTGGGGGAGACTCCAGGGGGACTGAGATAAGTACCATCAGAGTTTCGGAGTTTCAGCTGGGGCGTCCCCGTGGAAGCCCTGTGCCCCACCAGCCCCAGGGTTCTGATAAGCCATCCCCCGGGGGAGGCAGCAAAAAAGGTGCCTAAACAGGGTGAACGTGAATTATAGACTCAGGGTCATGTCCGAGTCATGTCCGTCCCTCACTTCCCGTCTGGGGCTGCTTCCTACAGGAGCAGCAGAGGCCTATGATTTAGACGGTGACCCCGCTGCTGCCATCGGTCCCTTTCCAGGAAACCTGCGTCAGTGCCCCGCCGGCCAGCGTCCCCAGGTGCCTCTCTTTAACTGGATGTTTTTATATTTCATTCTTCCTGGAAGCGTTTGCTGTTGACATCAACAACCAAACCAAAAGTGAGGCTTCTCCAGAGCTTTTGTTCCTTCAAGTTTACGAGGAGCCCAGAGATTTACCTCGGCAGGAAATGCCACTGCGGACACGGATGTCAGACTCACCACACATTCCAGAACAATGGCATGTTAAACCTCACTTGCATAGACGCGGAGGTCTTCCTGGGAACACGCGGTGTGTAGGAATTGGGCACGTCATCGCGGGACGCAGCAATTCCTACGAAACCAAGAGAAATTTATGGTCAGGGACAACGCTCGCGCTAGGAAGTCACCGTTATGAAACAGGTCGGAGTTCACCGACAAGGCGCACGCTGCCGGCCTGCTCTGTTTGCCTCAGCATGTTCCATGGAGGTCAAAGCAACCTTGGAATTTCAAGATTTCTAAACAACTCCAGAAAATAAGGACACGTAGGAGCTGGGTGCGGGGGAAGGGGGGCCGGGGGATAAAAGCTCCAGCGGAGGGGATGAATGCGAGAGCGGTTCTCCTGGCCTTGCCTGAGGCCCCCGGCGCCCTGGCTTTCCCTGTGCTGCCCCGCTCAGCAGGGGAAAACCGCCTGGTTTCTCGGGGAGCCTTCCAGACCTGCGGTAGGTGACACTGATGGAGGACCATTCAGTGATGATGGAACTCAGCCTCAGGACGGAGCTGGAGGCCATGTAGAGAGATCTAGACTTTGCGCTCGGCACTGGGGTCCGAGCGGTCTGGATTTGCAGTCTGACATCCTGCCGTTCACCACGTTCTGGTTACAGGAGCCCAGCAGATAGGGAGTGGTCTGTGTGCACACGATTTTCCTATCTATGAAAGGGTGACTGTGTCCTTGGCTCACTGGGTGTCAGACTTGGACGAACATTGCGAGCATGGCTCACAGCTAGGTGCCCTCGGGCACGGCTTGCAGATCTCTCCCTCTAGCCTTCAAACCTGAAAGCTTTACCGCCATGGGAGAACTACTTGGTCTTATCAGAGGAAAAGGATTTTTTCGGTTAAGCGTTCTGCTGGCCGATAGATCACAGCATAAACCCAGTCACGTGTGCGTGCACGGCACACATCCAACTGCAAAGTAGGTCATCCGAGAAAATCACATGGCATCGTGCCCCGCCTGCCCAGGCAAGAGGCCTCGTTCAGCTTCGTGGCAGAGGAAGCATTAACATGTGAGCCAGAGGGCACCCTTGTCCACTCTGGGGACACTGCTTCTCTCTCCCAGCCTTAGTTCTGTGACTAATGCAGTGGGAGGGTCCCCATTTCATAGGATCATGGTGGGGCTCGGTCCGTTCACGCGAGTCCCTGCCCACGGTCAGCGCTCACTTACTGCTGGCTGGTACTGAGCGCATCCGTCGTTACTCTTAATGACTCACACGTACAGATCTTTCCAACAAATTACGGAAAGCAACCTCTTCGTGTCGTCTACCAGGGCACAAACCTAGAACACTTTCCTTCTCAATATGCAAACCATACGATCATATGAGCCTTTAGCTCATATATCAGCCTTCTCAGGATTTTCCTCGGAGCCGCACGACTGTCCTCATTCTAGGAGATCATATCCAGCAGAATTGCCTCCCGATGCGGATAGCCCTGTCTCAGCAGGTGTCCCTCTGTCTCAGGCTACGGCAGTCCCTGGAAGTCTCAGTGGGTCTGTTGGCCACAGCATGTGACTTTGTGTCTGGCCCAGCAGCAGTTCACCAGCATGAAGGAGTAAGAAGCCCGATGCACCTCTGCATGAGCTCACGTTCTCCTCCCATCACACCAAGTTGCTGCAGACGCCCTGTCTTCACACCTGCACCAGGTCCCTAACCATGAACCTTGTCCCCAAGTCCCAGCTGCTCAGGACCAGGAGTCCCAGTTGTCTTACAACCCCAGCAGGCACGCGACTCTCCTGCTGGTCTGCTGAGCCTCCCCGGACCTCCGTCCCACCCCCTGTGTCGCTGAATCAAGGTCAGGGCTTCATCATTACCACGTTGGGATGAGACGGCATGAGTCAGTCTTGGCTTTTTACGATATACATGTAGGAGCATTTTAGACTTACCGCTGATGAAACACACTTTCGCACCCACAGGAGGAGTTTCTAATGATGCGACTTCATTGGAGACACAGGAAAGACGGCCCGCAGTTTGCTACTTCCCTGGTGGCAGCCAGCATTTGAGGAAGGTGTGCAAGTGTACAGGAATGACGGCAGGAGATGGGCTAGTTCCGGGGGCATGGGATCAGAGTCGAGCAGTGAGGCGGCTGAGAATCAGCATCCATCATGGGCCTGGGCCCTGACTGGGCACCGGGAAGGAGGTCTGGACAAAGTTGCTGAGGGCTATTGGACCAAACAACGGAATGTCCCCCACCTAGGAATGGGGGACATTTCTGTCCCACACTGCCCACCTGCCTCTAGAACTGAGATGGCCAGAGGGAACGGGGTTTCCCCGTGCTCACACAGAGGGTCACTAAGTGGTCTGGGCACCCTGATATTTACTGTTATGGGTCAACTTGCTCATGTCACATGGCGACCCACCCTTGGGGGGTGTGTCTGTGAGGGTGTTTCTGGGTGACATGTTCCTGGGTTCACGTTTGAATGAGTAAACTGAATAAAGCAGACTGCTCTCCCCCGCGTGGTGGGCCTCATCCGAGCAGTGGAAAGCCTGAATAATACGAAAAGACTGAGTATGAGGGGACTCCTCCTGCGTCACGGACTGAGCTGGGGCATGCTGTGGGTGCGGGTTAAGGCCAAGACCACGGTCACGGTGGAGCGTGGCCTCCCTGCAGCGTCCTCCCCTCGGAGCCCTGCCTTATGGCATTCAGGTCCATCATGGGACTTCGGTTTCGCCAGGAGCAAACATCCTTTTCAGACAACGTGGTCTGATGTTCAGGCCAGGAAACGTGTCCATCGTGGCAGTAGTTGTGGAGATAGCAAAACAAGCCACGCCCTTATCTGGCCTGCCCTCCACAAAGATCTTCTGAAGTGTTTGCCAGAAAACCCATTAGATGGGCAATTCCAAGCCATTTCTCTGATCGAGTTGAGAAAACAAATCAAGTGTTTACTCACTTTCCCAAGGAAACCTTTCGTTCCCGCCCTGCTGCCAGGCTTCGCAGAGCAACAGCTCCCCTGACTCAGTGTGCAGCATTAGTGACAAGCGTCTTGCCTTCCTCTACGATCAGGAGTGCTTTAAACTGCAGTAAGTTGTCCCCAGAATGGCTCCTGCACACCCAATCTTCCAGCACGGGCCTCCCCTCCGGGACCGGTCTCTCCGACGCCAGTGTCAGCCTCTGTTGTTTGGAAATGTAGTTACAGAGAGCCTTCTAGAAGCTTCTGGATGCTGGTGTCCAAATAGGGAACAGCTATGCCTACAAGAGCCTCCCCCCAACAGATACAGAAGGGACCCCAGGCAAAGCTGTCCTACCGCCAGTCCGGCTACGAAGACCCCTAAAGCAGGTTGATCCCCCCCCTTGCATTCACCCCGTGACCATGAACGAGGCAGCCCGGTGCCCACGGCCGAGACTGGGTGGAGCGATGGGAGCCCCCCCGATGTGCAGACGGAGAACAGGGTACCAGGAGCAGACCCGGGGGAGGAGTTGGCTGCAGGTACCAGGGCCCGGGAGCTTGACGGAGCTCAACCTTTGCTGGGAAAGTCCCCTGAGTCCCGCCTCCTGCCGACGCACAGGTGTCCCACCGGCCATCCTCTGGGAAAGGCTTTCTTATACATCTGCCTCCCTTCTGGGGCCCTCCCAGGGTGCCTGTGCTCAGCCTGCCTGCTTGGGGGGGGACCTGGACACCCACAGGAGAAGCAGCAGATGAGCCAGCACCGTGGAAACTTTCCCATTCTCCGTCCGCCCGTTCTCCTCGCCCAGAGCCACCTCAGCCCGGGAGCCCGTCTATCCTTGAACTTCAGAGTTCAGCCATTCAAGAGTGTTGGGCTCCTGCCCGGGAATCCCAGGCCATCCCAGAGTGGAGAGGCGCATGGGGTTTGCTTTTCCACAGGTCATGAGATTTCCTCTGACTCTGCCTTTGATTTACTCCACGATTAGGAAGATACCTAAGGCTGACGTGTCGTGGGGAGTATTTCCTTCAGGTCGGTGCTGTCCCCACCCCCGAAGAAACCCCAATCTGGTTCCCTCAGCGTAAAACCTAAGTTCTGCTAGTGGCACATCATGGAAACGCTCTGTAGGGACATGTCGTTGATGGACACAGTAATGGCCAGAGAGTCTGCCACGTCCTAGGCTGACGGGGCTGGCCTGGGTCAGAGCTGTAGGGAGAGGTCCTCGTCCTCTCTTCTGCAGGATGCACGCCCCTGGGGACAGGGCCCTGACCCAGCCACCAGACCCAAAGGTGTCCTTCAGAGGTGGTAGGTTTGAAATGCGGCCAATGGGGCAGAGAGCAGGGACCAAAGCAGGGACCAGCCCCATGCTTGGGGCTTCCTACTTACCCTTCCTCATGCCCAGAGTGGAAACACTGGCTCCTGGGCCACGTAAGGACTGTGGCTTGTCCTCGTAAGGTGAACACAGACAGACAGTCCCAGCGACAGTTGGGGCACTGAGCCTGAGGCGGCCACGAGTGGTCCCTGCCCAGGCATCAGCCCCTCTCCTTCCCCAGCCCATGAGATCTCCATTTATTTGAAGAAGGGGAAAATAAGCCGTCTTCTGTCCTGCAAAACCCGGCATGGATCCAGACGCCAGGACAAACCCCACACTTGTGCTGTCGGGACGCTTTCCCCCATCAGCAACTGACTCCAAATGATTCACTTAGGGGAAGAGTCCAAGGAGAGGAACTCAGGGACGTGCAGAAAGGAGCACTTTAAACAGCATGCGCTGGAGACATGAAGATACTCGCCGCCTGGATCCAAGGGAGAACTCGATCTGCACGGATGACTCAGGGACTCTCCGGTCTCGTGGGTGTCAGTCCTGTTCCCAGCAATGCTTCCCAGATGAACCGCTGAGCACTCATTTCCTTGTGAGGCCCCCACATCTGGAGGTCAGAGCTGACGGCTCTCTGAGGATGCCTGACCCTTTCAGTCTGTGCCCTGTGTGCTGGGGCCATGCTCACCCCACAGTCTGGGGGAAGCGTCAAGACCAACCGCGGGGGGCAGAATGGGGACAACCAGCACTGCACCTGCTGGGAAGTCCAGTCCCCACCGCGTCTCCCTCATAGACACTGGAGATGCCAGGTCACGCCTCCCCATGGACATGACCATGCCCAGACACCCTGGAACAGGCGTCCTAACAGCCTGTGGCCTCCGGGAGCTGTGAGCTATGAGCCAATGTGGAATCCTGCAAATGGTGCAGGTGCACGCGTCCCTTCCTGCCTGTCTGCATCACAGTGTGGGGGACCCCAAGCCCAGGGAACCCTGATCCCTATGATGGGCTGGATGCCAGCTGCCTTTTGTCCAGGGGGAGATGCCATATCTAAGACTTGGGACAGGAAGCAAACTGGCCCTTGGCTTCCAGGAGACACTGGCACCGCCCTCCAGGCTGTTCACCTCCCCTGAGAGTGAGTCCGCACCCAGAGTTCTCGGGCTCACAACACAGGCCACCCTGCACGCTGATCTGCTGACCGAATCTGGCTTCCTGGCGGCAGGGTCAAGTTTTACGACCTGCCTCCTCTGCCCCTAAGCAAGACCTAACTGTCTCAGGACGCCCGCGCACCGCCCCTCTCACGCCCCACCCCGCCTTCCCCAAGGCCAGTTTGCATCCTGTGACCACGATGGAGGCAGATGCTTCCCAGACCACATGCTCTGGCCGGCTGGGGCGGAGAGGACCCCTCAGACACGCCTCACTCAGGGGCGGCCAACCCGGCCGCACAGCTTCCTGTATCCACCCACGTAGCCAAGCTCACCGTGAGCTCAGGCGTGCCACTAGCCGCGCCCTCCGTGTTCAGAGATCCCCCAAACCTGCTCCCGTGCTCCCTGACACAGATCAGCGGCCGGTCGCTGCGGTCAGTCGGCGGCCCTTCACAGGCGCTGGGGCTCACGGGCCCTGCAGGTGGTCCTACACGTCCCCCGTGAACATCGCCTTCGGGCTGCCTGGCTCCAGGCCTGGGTAGAACATTCTGGGCCGTCTCTGCGCAGGCAGAGAATGCACATCGGTCTTCGTGGCTGAGGTTTCAATATTAAAACAGAATGGGACAACCCTATGCTCTTCCTTTTCCTCTTCCCCTTTCTAATTTTTTGGCAGGTAACTTGACGGAACAGGGGGACACACTCGTGTACATGGTGTGGGCCAGGCTGAGACGTGGTCAAGTAATCCCCTCGAGGTTACACTTTTTCAGCTCATTACAGGAAACAAACCAAACATCATAACAGACTTAGTGCTGTGTTCTTTTTTTAATTCAAAAATACATTTTTTTCTACCCTCCTTGTACGGAAGCTGTCTGCCGTCTGCATGGTGGGGGACTGTGCTGCTGGTGTCCTCCCTGCCCCCCACCATGCAGGCCACATTAAAGAAAGGAATCCCAGATTCGGTACAGCAGGAGGGAGGATGTCCTCACCTGGGGGCTGACGTGCGAGCCGTCTGAGTAACGCAGACGGGGTGCTTCCCACGGCCAGGACCAGACACGGCTCTGTCTCCCCAGCTGGGTGCCTCTGGGAGCTCGCTGCTCTGTGCACACACGTCCAGGTGTGCCTTAGGGAAGGCCTGCCTCCTGACCCCAGTCGTGACCTAAAGCTTCCTTCCTTTGTCACTCTGACATCATATATCAGGCAACGTCTGAAAGCTGCGTCAGTCAGCCTGGTATGGGAGTGCACGACATGGTTACTAACCGTTCGTGAAGTGAATGGATGGTATTATTCATTCTTACATCATCCCAAAATGTAGAGCGCCCCTCACTACGCTCACGTATCCTGTTTAATACTTTCGTAAACAGGAGAAATGACTCATTTGACGTTGAAGTGAATGTCTTTGGAAATTACAATAGGCTTTGTGCTCTACTTTTTTTTTTAACATAAATTTGTATATTAAAAATTAAAGAGCTACTCTTTAAGGGGATCACATCTCATTTGTTTCCAACAGCTGAAGAAAAGCAAGGCAAATGGGATCCTTCCCACACATGCAGAGGTTAGGATGTCTCAACTTCCGGGGACAAACTCAAAGCCACTCAAGCAAAACTGGAAAATCAGTAGCTCAGAGAACAAGAGATCGAGCCCAGGGCTTCACCTGAGCCTTGGCCTAGAGCTCACAAAAGGTGAGTGGGATCCAAATTGTCCTCCCATTAATGTTTCTGCCCCTTTCTTCAGGCTGGCGGCAGCGTCAGATAGGCCCTGTCCTCATGGTCATAACGTGGCTGCCAGCAGCAGCTGGGACCACAGCATTCCGGGCAGGTGGGTGGTACTTCTTCCCTCCAGAAATGCAGTAAGCCTCTACTAACCTCTCGTTGGTCCTACTTGGGTACTGTGCCCATCCAGAGCCCTCCTCATGACCAAAAACATGGGGCAAAGTGGCTGATTTCAGCCAAATGAGGTTCACCTTAGTGTCGGGAATAAGGACCTGCTCGACCAAACCATAAAGTCTAGAGAAAGATACTAATTGGTGACTCCTCTAGAGCAAATCCTTGCTGATGTTACCAAAAAAGATGGGGGATAAGTGTGGTTCATATAAACAACAAATAATGGCCACAGATAATGGGCCAGTGTATACATTTTGAAACTGTATCTGGTGCTGGTAAGTAGCTTGCCTAGGATCACAGAGCTCTGGGGTTTGTGTTCATACTTTTCTTTTTTTCCCTTTTTGCTTTCTTTCTTTCTTTTTTTAAAAGAGTTTATTTATTTACTTGACAGAGATCACAAGTAGGCAGAGAGGAAGGCGGGGGGTGGGGGGATGCAGGCTCCCCGCTGAGCAGAGAGCCCGATGTGGGGCTCGATCCCAGGACCCTGGGATCATGACCCGAGCCGAAGGCAGAGGCTTTGACCCACTGAGCCACCCAGGCGCCCCTGTTCATAATTTTCTAAATGACAGATCTGTCATCCCTGTTTATTCACCTGATGACAGATTAATGAGCAATCCGTGGGCAAAGCAACCCAGAGCTCGCAGAGCTGCTGAGGAAAAGTTTGGGGGTGGGAGAAGGCGGCGTGATGGGCGACCCCCTCACAATTCCCCCCTCGAGCTGACCCACTGCCGAGAGTTTCAGTGCCAGCCAGCGCTTCCCACGGAAGCCTGAGCCACGGGCCTGCCACACTGGTGCCCCAAATCCACACGGGGAAGCCTAAGCCGCAATAAAGGAGCTGGGGTCTGCAGGAGGTGATGAGGTCATGAGGAGGGAGCCCCTCGGGAATGGGGTTAGTGTACTCCCTCAGAGGAGTGCCCCCAGAGCCCCCCGCTCCCCTTCCACCTGTGAGGACCTGGCGGGACAGGGTGGTGTGCTGCAGGAGGAGGGCTGACCTCAGACCCCAGCCTCCAGAATGGTGAGGAGTGAGGATCAGTTGTTCCTAAACAGCCCAGCTCATGGCGATTTCCTCCAGCGGCTCAAACAGGCCAAAACAGCCTGCAAAGCCATCTCTTTTGTTCCCCTTACCATAAGGGCCACAGAAAAACAATGTAAAGATTCCTGAAGAACATGGTCCATGGCCCAGCAGGCTGAAGGAGAATGTCAGTGGAGAACGCAGGTCCTGTAACAGTTCCGGTTCCATTCAGAGTAGCAGACCAACAGCATCCAGTAACCTCTGAATTCCAGGAAAGAGCAAACAGTTTTCAGTTATAACTATGTCATAGATGTTGCATGGGGCATTGTTTTCCTGAAAAAATTATTTTTTAACTGAAACGCAAATTTAACTAACACACCGTGTGTTAATTTTGCTAATCCTGACGGCCAGCGCATCTCAAAGGGACCATCGCAAAGCTTGACAAAATGTTTCTGATGGCTCCTCGTCGCCCAAGAGAGACCTCAACAGCTTGTCCTGGTGTCCGAGGTGCCTGTCTTCTCCAGGACACCCCGCACCCGTCCTCCGTCACCCGCACAACCTACTCTGCCAGCTGGCCTTGCACTTTCCATGGGGTTTCCATCCCCAGGAGCCGCTGGCCACTTTGCTTCTCTTCCTAGAAGCTATAAACTCCAGACCAAGGGTCACATCTGCGGTCTCTTCTCTGGCTCTCCCAAGCACAAATCACCATTTTGTTACATGAACCATGTCCTTACATAAGGGCTGATCTGTAAAGACACCCACACCTCTGTGTTCACCCAGAACAGAGGTTTGGGCCCTGCAGGCAGTGGGGGACTGGTGGAGGGACATCAGGGACATCTCCACTGGCAGCTGTGGGAACTGAGGGACCAAATAGCTCTCCCAGACGAATGCAGTGTGGCACATGGCCTCCTGCACAGTGGCCTCTGGAGAGCAACATTTCTGTTCATCCCCAGGGGAGTGCCTCCCACTGGTGGGGCCAAGCGTGAAGCCCAGGGGGCGGGGAAAGGGCATAGGGGGCCACAGGCTCCTGCCCACCCCTTGGACACCATACAGCTGGTGTGGCTTGCCGGTGTTTACCCCCTGACTCTGCGGGGGCCTTGCACAGATGGCGTCTCACGTCTTCTTGAATTTGAAACTACCAGCAGGCCTGTAGCAAGTCGTTAACAAGGGGTGAACACATGCGGAGGCAGACGGACCAAATTCAGAAACATGAGTGTCAGAGAATACCTCACTTCCATCAGCAGCTCCGTGTGTTAACTTTGCTACGTGGTTATAATCTGTCCACTGGGGCCCCATGGCTTCGTGGGCAAATCTGCAAGAACGTCTCCTCCCTGGCGTCAGCAGACACTCAGGAGTCCGGGTGGCGGTGGCTCTGGAGGCTGGAACCGCCATGTCTAAATAGCAACTCTCCTCTTCAGAGACGTGCTGATGCTTCTTGGTTATGCCCCGTCCAAGCTGCAGGGAAGGGACTTCGGGGTTTTGTGTAACAGCTGTCCTCTCGGCAATGCTGTAGCCATTTCTCAGTGCACAGATGAATTTAGTAATTCAAAATCATGGTTTTAAGACTGTGATTTGTTGCCACCCCAGACACTGTGAAAACCACACATCTATGCTTCAAAGGAGAAACAGAAGGAGTTTTCTCCAACTGTGACATTTTGTCATTTGGGAAAACCGAGATGAACAATGTCCTCATCCTTGTACATCCTTTACCTTCCTATTAGCTCTGCATTTCTTCATCTGGAAAATCATCTGATTTCAACAACGTGGATTCTCGAGTTCTGTCCAGCTCAAAGTGTTCATGAATGTGTAGATTACTGCTTTACAAGTTCTGGTCCACTTGATAGAAAAGTGTGAAATGGGTACAAGCTGGGTGTGGGAAACCACAGTAACTTGTGTCGTCAACTTGATTGATTACAGAAGCAGTTTCCCAGTCGTAAACTAGTCATGGAACATGAAAGCCCAGTGATGTTGCAGAAGTGGTGGAGTGGGAGCCCCGAGAACCCGTCTGCCCACTGTAGGGACAATGCAGCTGGCAAGAAACTGACAGAAGCTGTCTGCACAGAACCCGAGACCTCAGGGAAGCTGTACGGCAGCCAAGGGGGTGGTTGGTGAGGAAGGAGGCTTCAAAGGCCATTGGGACATGCTATGGGATTTGTGGTCACCTGCTTGGCTACCCCGGCGTCCCGGGGTCGTGGGCAGGAGTGACCTTCCAGATGGCGTGTACCATGGGCGTCTGGGGCAGACAGTGGTAGATGGGACAAGCAGAAGAAACCACCAGAAGCCCAGAAAGAAGGAGACTGATTATTCTGGGAAGTCTGAAGCATGACATGGGTGTCCAGGGCTGAACACAAGCTCGTCACAGAACCAAGGGGACTCTGCCTTTGTGCTCGCAGGACGGGAAGCCAAGGCAGGGTTCTAGGAGGCTCGGCACGGCGCTGAAGGGATGCCCTGCTCAGAGTCAATCTACAAGCACTGGGAGATTCTCTCTTTTATATCTCAGATGTGCCATCAACTCCCCAAGTCACCGTAGACCACTGAGGTAGGAGAGTAGGGACCTCAGTGACCACGCACAGCAGGAATGGGAGCTTCGTCAAAAACGGTTTAGGAAAGCCACTCCACAAATGGATGACTACGAGCCCGATGGTCAATGAGCAGCAAACCCCGGAGCAGGGAGGATCTGGTCCCCAGAGTGACCACACTACTATGTCCACCACCCCCAACCACCATGAAAACGTGCAGACGTACAAAGAGACTGGAAAGTATGGTCCACCCACGGGAAAGAAGAAGTGGGGAGAACCGTCCCCGGGGAGGCTCCGACGTGGCCTGTACAAGTTAGAGACCTTCCAGTCAGCCATGCTAATGTGTTCACAGAGCCGAGGCAGCCGCTGGCAAAGAATGAAAGGAAACCAGGAGAGCAATGTGTGAACAAACTCAGAACGTCGATAAAGAGGTAGTATAATAAGGGACCAAGGGTGCCTGGGTGGCTCAGTCTGTTGAACGTCTGACTCAGATCTCAGCTCAGGTCATGATCTCAGGGTCGTGAGTCTGAGCCCCGCATCAGGCTCCACACTGGGCATGAAGCCTGCTAACAACAACATATAAAGGAGACAACCAGAAATTCTGGGAGTGGAAAGCCCAGTATTCACATCAAAGCTGCTGAAGGGTTCAATAGCACGTGTGAGGCATCAGAAGATTCATCAAAACCACGGAAATAATCCAGAATGAGGGGTGGCAGTGAAGTCTGTTGGTTCTTCCAGGCTCCAGTCGCCTTTCTGTTACCTGCTCTTTAGGAAGTTTTCCTCACCCCTTGAGAAAATTAACGCAGCCTCACGATTCTGCTCTGGACCTCCTAGTAGATTCTGAAGACAGAAGAGCTGTTGCTTCCTTTATCCTTTGGTTTCTCCAAAGCCCTTCTCTCAAGTAAATAGAACAACAATGTGTCTTCACAAGAATATGTCCTCAAAACTGAAACAGCTCAATAAAGATTGGATATAAAACAAACCGAAAAGTGAGTTGTTCTAAGTTTCAGTCTATGGATACTTCTGTAAGATCTGGGTACTGTAACCATTCCAGGCAGACATGGCTTTCTGTAATTCTAACCAAACATGAAAATCAATTCAATTTACACATAAGGACATTGAATCTAAAAAGCTGAAGAAATTTGCCCAAGTATACACAGTAGGAAAATTTGAAATCAGATCATCAAAGCCAGTGGCCACTCTTTCTGTTGGACACGAAAACTGCCACACTCACCTTTAGCCTGGAGCTCAGAATGCAAAGGTAGAACCTCGGAGACATTGCTCACGTTAGAAGCAACTGGATCTATGCTCTGCACCCATTAATGTGTCCTGGGTGACCCCGAGGTAACAGTGAGCACAGAATGGAAGGGTAGCAGTCACACGGAAAGGGGAGTCAGGGGACTACAGGACCAGCTCTGCAACTGTGCTAACTCATGTCACATAGTGCTCAAAACTATGATTCAGTCAAGGAAACCAAGCTGGATCCTTGACTGGATCCCAGTCAAGGAAACCAAGCTGGCCTCACCCCAGAGCTGACCAAGACCCCAGTGCACGCTGATGTCTGCTTCTGCATGTGAGCAGCTTGGGGAGAAAGGGGCAAAAGGCCGGTGGGGGGCAATGTGGTCTGAGTCACCACTGAAGCTGCGGCTTTCTACTACACCTCCTAAAAGTGCGAAAATGACAAATCGGAATCATTTTCAGAGACTTATATCTCTTTCATCCTGTCTCGTTTCAAACTGATTAGCAAAGAGGAAAGTCAGCTACCTGCTTGGTCTATTTGAAGAGTCAAGATAGCAGACTCAGAAAACTCATGGAGAGCACTGATTTCAATCATTCATAGAAACTTTGGGCCAGGTTTGGGGTCTCTCATTGGGGTCTCTCTACTAACTGGTCATTATAACGATAGAAAATACAAATGGGTTAAACTAAGTATCTTGAGCAAACTCATTGAGACAATTCTCTGTCCCAGTAATGAGACCTCGGAGTATAATTACACAATGCAAGTTTTAAGAGGAAAGAACATTTAGAGAGAAATTAATGTACCTAATAACAGTTTGTGGACATTTGGCAACATTAAAAAAAAAACTTAGCTTAGCATTAGGAATTTATAATTTTTTGAATGCCCACTAACTTCCACATAAGCAACAGATAGAGGAAGTTGAAGATGGACAGGCAGCCACCAGCAAAAGGTGAGTGAGGAACGATGACAGAGCCACGATGGGGAGTAAGAGGAGAGAACATTTACATACAGGTAGGGAATGACACTTTCCCAAACTTCATGAACTTTGTTGTTGTTTCCATGACATTCCAGGCATCAACAGCATCAACCATATTTCTGTGTTGGTAATGTTGGAAGAAATATATAAAAAAATTTTTCAGAGCTGCTTCCCAAGTTATATTTTCACTTGACAATGAAAATTAAATTATTTTATACATTTTCCTTAATATTTTAACATCAAGATGGGGAAATGGAATGGTGAGATCAGGAACAAGGCATGGATGTCTCCTTTTATTGCTTTTAACATCATCCCAGAAATCCTATTTAGTACAGTAAGACAAGAAGAGTTAATAAAAAGTATACAGAATGGGAAGGAAGAAATAATACTGCCTTTGCCTGCAGATGACTTGATTGTTTGTGTAGAAAATCCCCAAACCCCTGTAACTAGTCAACGACACTAAGGTTGTCAGATACAAAGCTAATGTACAAAAGTCAACTGCTATCACCTACAGCAGAGTGACAGCTGGAACGTAAAACTAAAGACCCAACAGGATTTGTATTAACACCAAACCACACAATATTCAGGTATAAGTCTAACCAAGTATCCAGAACATCCATACTCAGAAAATTACAAAACATGGATAAAAGTAATCAAAGAAGATTTAAGTAAATGGAGAGATATTTATTCATCGTGGTCATAGGGAATTCAAATTGTGAAACTGTCATTTATTTCAACTCAATCTATCGATCGAATGAAGCTCCTCCAGGACTGGAAATTGGGCGGCCGCCATCTTCGTTCCCGTCCTCCAAGGCAGTATGGGAAGCGTTCATGGAACAAAAGCACCGAGCGCGAACCCGAGCAGATTACTCAGCCCAGCCCCTGGCAGGGGCGGCACAATTCCGCCTTGGGCAAAGACACTTGAGAATCATGGCAACAGGCCCCTCCCCCAGAAGATCAGCAAGAACATCCAGCCAAGACCAAGTTCACGGATCAATGAGAACCGTGGAAGTCCAGAGCTAGGGGAAAGCAACACATAAAATTCATGATTTTTCCCCCATGATCCTTTAGTCTTACAATTTAAATTTAAAAAATTTTTTTCCTATTCTATTTTTAAAAAAATTTCCTCTTCCCTATTTTAACCTTTTTAAAAACTCTTTTATCTTATCAATACCTTTTTAAAAATCATTTTTTAATTTTTCATTGTTATAGTCATTTTCTATCCCTTCATTGTATTTAACCTTATTTTTTGTATACAAATAAGTTTTTCTTTCTTTAAAATTTTGGGATATAGTTTCTTCTAAGAGATCAACATATACCCTAAATCTAGCACATGGTTTTGTTCTAGTCTGATCACATGCTTTTTTCTCTGTTTTTTCTTTCTCAACCAACTTATCTTATCAATTCCTTTTTTAGAATCTTTTTTAATGTTATCTTTACAGTCATATTCCATCCCTTCATTGTATTTACCCTTATTTTTGTTTATATAAAACTTTTCATTCTTTAAAATTTTGGAAGGCAGTTTACTTTCTTCTAACAGACCAAAAGACACCCCAAATCAAGGGTGTAGCTCTGTTCTATTCACCAGTATCACACACACACATACATAATATGTAAAATATATAAAAAATAGACTCAAAATGGATGAAGGACCTCAATGTGAGAAAGGAAAATCCTTGAGGAGAATACAGGCAGCAACCTCTTTGACCTCAACCGCAGCAACTTCTTCCTAGGAACATCGCCAAAGGCAACAGAGCAAGGGCAAAAGTGAACTATTGGGACTTTATCAAGATCAAAAGCTTTTGCACAGCAAAGGAAACAGTTAACAAAACCAAAAGACAACTGACAGAATGGGAGAAGATATTTGCAAATGACATATCAGATAAAGGGCTAGGATCCAAAATTTATAAAGAGCTTAGCAAACTCAACACCCAAAGAGCAAATAATCCAATCAAGAAATGGGCAAAGAACATGAACAGACATTTCTGCAAAGAAGACATCCAGATGGCCAACAGACACATGAAAAAGTGCTCCATATCACTCGACATCGGGGAAATACAAATCAAAACCACAGTGAGATACCACCTCACAACAGTCAGAATGGCTAAAATTAACAAGTCAGGAAATGACAGATGCTGGCGAGGATGCGGAGAAAGGGGAACCCTCCTACGCTGTTGGTGGGAATGCAAGCTGGTGCAACCACTCTGGAAAACAGCATGGAGGTTACTCAAAAAGTTGAAAATAGAGCTACCCTACGACCCAGCAATTGCAC
>NW_019154135.1:12520210-12657873 GCF_002288905.1 Enhydra lutris kenyoni | reverse complement strand
TAGGGGAACCCTCCTACGCTGTTGGTGGGAATGCAAGCTGGTGCAACCACTCTGGAAAACAGCATGGAGGTTACTCAAAAAGTTGAAAATAGAGCTACCCTACGACCCAGCAATTGCACTACTGGGTATTTAAAGATAGAAACGTAGTGATCCGAAGGGGCACGTGCACCCGAATGTTTATAGCATCAATGTCCACAATAGCCAAACTATGGAAAGAGCCTAGATGTCCATCAACAGATGAATGCATAAAGAAAAAAAAAAGAAAAAATCAAAACAACTTAAATATTCAACAATAGGAAAGTAGCTAAATACATGCTATATATATCAGCAAAAAAAAAAAAAAATCCATATGATGGATTATTGCTTCATGATACAAAGAAGTGACCTGTCAAGCCACTGAAATCTGTGGAAAACACATGTGTGTTAATAAGGCTGCATTCTGTTTGATTCTAACTATGTGGCATTCTAAAGGAATAAAGCTATGGTGACAGTGGCAAGATGGGAGGTTGCCAGGGACTGGGGGGAAGGAGGGACAAACAGGAAGAGAAGAGGTCTTAGGGCAGTGAAATTATTCTGTATGGCTTAGGGGTGGACACATGACATCCTATATTGGGCACAACCTGGAGAACTATTCAAACCACAGCATGGAGCTGTGATGTGAACTGGGGACTTCAGAGAATGACGATGTATCAATATCAGTTCATTATTTTTTTAAAATGTATTTATTTATTTTAGAGAGAGAGAGCATGCACGGGGGGTGGGGGAGCAGAGGGAGAAGGACAAGCGGACTCTGTGCCGAGTGTGAAGCCCAATGCGGCACTCGACCCCAGGACTCCAAGATCATGACCTGAGCAGAGATCAGGAGTCAGACACTTAAGCAGCTGAGCCACACAGGTGCCCCAAGTATACATTTATTTTTTAAATAAAAAGGAAACAGCAATGCAGGAAAAATTATGATGCCATTAATATCCACTATTTGATAATATCCACTGTTTACTATTTAAAAAAAAAAAACTACTGCATTTGGAAATGACAGATAGGCAAGTTGCCTGTGTCTGAGGATCTGGAATAATGCGGGGGCCAGGCTAACGAGGCTGAGGTTTTTTTCACTAAAGCACATAAAAAAATCTTCCTAAATTAGATCAGAAATTAATTTATAGCATTTATATATATATAAACATGTGTGTGTGTGTATGTGTGTGTGTGTGTTTAGAGAGGGAGTGAGGGGGAGGGGCAGAGGGGAGACGGAACCCGAAACACCCTCCACGACCAGCATGGACCCTGACTCGGGTCTCGATCTCACGACCCTGAGATCGTGACCTGAGCTGAAATCAAGAGCGGGACGCTTCGCTGACCGAGCCACCCAGGTGCCCCTTGCTAGAGCTTTCAAAACAAACATGTTTATCATAAAATAAACCAACTGGAAAGTGTAGAGTCAGTGTTCAAGCACCAATAGCTGTTCGTATTAAGGAAAAAGGTTAAGGTGTACTTAAAAGGATCAAAGTAGGAAATATGAGAAAGAATGGTGCGGAGAAAAAAAACTGAAGGCAGTTTTCGAGGCTTTTCCTTATTTGAAGAGAATCACTGTTTTCTAATGAATAAGCGTGTCTATGACCAGGGAAGAAACTGGCACGTGTTAGACCCTTGGGGTCCTGCTCAGCGGGGAGCCTGCTTCTCCCTCTCCTTCCGCCCTTTCCCCGCGGCTCATGCTCTCTTTCTCTCTCTCTGTCCAATAAATAAATAAAATCGTAAAAAAAGAAATAGACGCATGAGCGAACACGGGTGCAGCTCTACCACGCCGTGCACGCGTGTGTGACGGGTGCGTACCACGTGCGTGTGTGTGATTTGTTTGCTCCGACTGCAGAACATCGGCACCGAGGCAGAAACTCAAAACGTAAAACTGAGAAAAGGCAGATCACGTCCTCTCTCCCCAGAACGAGTGTGAGACCTGCAGCAGCCTTCGCTTCCAGCAGAGAGAGGTTTCAGAAAGCAGCAGAATTCCAGTGTCCAAGTGAGAGAAAACAGCTGCTCGTTGAACTAAGTCATCACTCACGATTACGTGCAGGAGAACTAATTTTTTTTTTGTATTTAAGACAGCACTGAGGAAGGTCAGCATCACTGTGGAGAGAGCTGGAAGAGGACCAGAAGGAAATTCAGTCCTGAACTGAAAGAACCCGGGAACTGATTCATTTCTGAATAGGTCACTGAGCGTAAATAAAGCATTGGTCGAAAGGGTGTCTTTATGGGCAATCTTGTCATCCGGAGTGGGTCTGTGTATGAACAGGCACCTCCCCGCCGTAGGCGAGTCAGCCCCGGGAACTCGCTTCCTGGCCCAGCCAGCGAGGGCCGACCCCAGTTATCTTCCTCTTGGACAACTAAGCTCAAATAGTCAGGCAAGCATTTAAACTCCAATATTTCCTATTGCAATCGCGGCCAGAATATACGCAAGACTTCAGAGCAGTGCGTCCTGTCGATGCAAGGACACAATCGTTCGAAGGTCGAAGGATGGAGAAAGACACGTTAGGCATACGTTAGGCATAATGGACTGAATGGCAGGTTTGCAGAGGTCACGTTCAGGTCCTGGAACCTGAGGTGCCTACTTCCTAGGGAAGCGGGTCCCTGCAGATGTCCGGAAGGAGCTGACCGTATCCCGGATTGCCCTGGTGGGTCCTAAACTCAACCCCAAATGACCTTACAGGACAGACAGCCAGAGAACACCCAGAAGAGAGGAGGCCATGGGACCGAGGAGGCAGAGGTCAGAGTGACAAGACTACAAGCAACGAAGCATCAGGTGCCAGAGCTGGAGCAACTCAGAACAGACTGTCCCCTCGGGCCCACATCTTGGTTTGCCCCAGAGACACTGGGGTGGAGCCTCTGGCTTCTGGAGCGGTGATGGAATCCATTTCCTTTGTGGTGAGCCACCAGATTTATCCACTACATCTTAGAGAGCTCTCTTCGGGGACACAGTGCTTAGCTGGTAAAAATGACTTCTTTAAGCCCAACCTTCTAAAGCACTTGGAAACCGTTCTAAAGGTATGCAGCAAAAGGAGGAACTTTTATCCAGGAAAAGCTGTTGCATCTTGGTAAGAGCAGCGACAGCCTGTGGGCTTTGAGCCAGGAGCCATCCCTGGCCTCCCACTTGGTGTGGTACAAACACCGCTCTGGGGACAGGCTCGTGTGCCCCCAGCTCTGCCCTGGGGTGGGGTCCTGGCACCAGCATTTCCCCGCTGCTCTGTGCCACACAGCTGGGGCCCAGGGGACTGGCGGCCCCTTTATCCTGCACTCCGCTTGTAGGGTTGGAGCTCTTCCCTGGTACAGAGGCTGACGGTACCTGGTACCCAGCCCATCTGGCTCTTGGGCCCAGGCTCCGTGCTGGGAGGGACAACCAGAAAAAATCAGGGGCCTCGGCTCTGCGAGAGGTGGGCACGTCCTTGCCCGGCCCCATTCACCGATGCGGAGGTCCGCTGGGGAGAAGAAACCGGCCGGAGCCCTCCTGCGGGGACTGACTTTGTTTGGGACAGGGTGTGGGGAAGTTGGTGCCCGCGGTATTATCCAAAACGGCAGAGATCTGAGTGGTGAGCCGCGGGCAGGCTGGCGCTGGGGGCCGGCGACACCCAGAGAAATGGTTGGTCCGCGACAAATGTAGCAAAGAGAATCAGAAAAAGGACAACCCTGCAGCGGTGAAACCAGCCTCAAAGCTGAGCATCCGGGCTCTGTTGAAACACCCAACGGTAATTGGATCAGGCTGTGCAAAGTGTGGTGGAAAGCTCTGTAGGACCAACTAGCAACGCGGGGAGGCTCAGAGGCTCTCGAGGGCAAGAGAGGGAGGCCGGCCAGATGCTCAGCGGGGGCCAGGACCAGTGCCTGGGGACCCACGGAAGCCGCTGCCACCACGGACGGCAGAGACCATGCCACCACCCGGTTTGGGCTCTGGCAGATGGCAACCCTCAGCACCATGGGGACAGACGCCAGCCACACTCGGCCAAGTCAGCTGGACGAGGAGCCGCAACACGCCTCGGGTGCGGCGTCTCAGCGTCCTGGCTAACGGTACCATATCAGCTGGTAGGTCCAGGTTCCAACAAGATGTGACAAGGTAAATGTCAGGTTCTTCCTGCCTCTTATACATCCTAGGTGGGGGAAGGCAGGGGTGGGGGACGGCAGGGGTGTTCCATTTGGAGCGACCAACAGATGCCAACTAAAAAAATAGCTCCTTCATCGTCCGTTTGCCTTTGCTGAGGATCGGGAGAAGCATGGCTCTCGTGGTCTGAATGTTTGTCCTTCCCCAGATTCCCATGTGGGAGGCCAAATCATGGTGTCAGCAGGTGGGGCTTTTGGAGGGGTCGGTAGGTCACGAGAGTGGAGTCCTCGAAAATGGGGTTCTCGTCCTCTTAAGGGAGACGGGAGAGAGAGATGGGCTTTTCTCCCACTCAAGGACTCGGGGAGGGCAGCTGTCTGCAGGCCGGGAAGAGAGCCCCTCGGCACACACCAAACCCACCGGCACCTGGTCCTGAACTCCCAGCCTCCAGGAGTGTGAGAAGTAAGCGTCTGCTGTTTGACTCACCCAGGCTGGGCTGTTCTGAGACAGCAGCCTTGCCAAACCACAGAACACCTTTCTGGAAACACCTGCCTTATTCCCGCCGGATACCAGCTGAGAATCCTGGGCTCCCCCGGTTACAGGGGCCGAGCAGCGAGCAATGTGCCATCCCCACACCCCGGGCTTTTACCTGGCACGAACCAGTGTGGGAGGGGCCCCCCCGCAGAGCAGACTCACCTGTGATGCACTAGCTCTCCGGTTCCGGGGAGGGGGTCTGTTTGAATTTGTCGTATTATTATCTTTTTCAGCTTATGCAAGTCACAAAAATTGCACAACAGGTAAAGGGGGGAATAACTTGTTCCTTACTATTTTCTTTCTGTCTTTCACAGTGTAACTTCTTTAGGCAAAGTCTCAAGTCCTTAAATTTTAGGATAAATGGAGGCTAATAACTGTTCTCTCTCTCTCAAGACAGCCATCTCTCTGCCTCAGAAAGCCACGGTTTAAGAAGCGACCCTGGGAACAAGAGAGGCACTTGGTCTTCTGTCCTGTTTCGTCCAGCCCTCTCCCTGTGATGGAAGATGAAGCTTCTGGCCGCTCTCCGAATCACCGGGAAAGGAAACCACACTGTGAGCAGGGCTTCTAGCCGCTGTCTGCACCGTGATGGGCAATCGTGGTGTTCCTCTCTGGGGACTGGACTGCACCGCTGTGATCCGTGCCTGCTGCTTCTGATTCTCGACGTCTCGACATTCATCGACGTGCATTTCTGCGTGCCCCTCCCGCAGCATTCGGCCCTCAGGGGGAACCTGAGTTGGCCTCTTTCCTGCAGGCTCCCACCTTGCCTTGGGGTTTGCAGGGGAGGTGGGCACGGGAAGGGGAGGAGGGAAGTAAAGCATCCAAACAACGTGTGGGGTGCTTTTGGAAAGGGATCAAGGTGGGGGGGTGAGAGGTTGGGGGAACCAGGTGGTGGGTATTAGAGAGGGCACGGATTGCATGGAGCACTGGGTGTGGTACAAAAACAATGAATACTGTTATGCTGAAAATAAATTTAAAAAATGATTAAAAAAAAAAAGACTCTGGAGGAAAACACAGCATGTTCCAGGGGAGGATGGGAGTGTTTAAACAGAAGATAGTACCCAGAACCAGGCCATTAGCTGCATTTCAGAGAGTAAGTAGGTTACCTGGGAGAGAAAGGACGTTCTGGAGATAAATCACAGCCTGTCGCAGAGGAAGCTGATTCATTTCCTCAACTGTCTCATTAGTGCGTCGGTAAGCGCTGGTCAGGCCGGACCAGGTGCCAAGTCCAGACTCTGGACGCTCCTATCCTGGACCCCGTTCGTAAGAAGAGGGACAACTTGGAGGGTGGGTCGCACAGGCTGCCCACCTGCCCCCTCCCTGCCCCCTTCCCCTCCCCCGCAGCGCTCTCAGCCCCTCCGAGCTGCAGACGCGATTCTGGGTTTGCAGGGATGGAAGAAAATGCTGGGATTGCCAGGGAGCCCCCGTGGCTCATTTATGCTGCAGGTCCCTCAGCATCTCTGAGAGTGCTTGCCACATACTGACTCCCCGGTGATCCCCGTGGCTGCTGCAGCCCCTCAGACCACACGTGGCTCCAGAGCTGTCGTCTGATGTGGTGCTGGGCACCGAGACCCACGTCCTGCCCGAGGCAAGACCAGCACTCAGGCACTTGGCTCACACCTGTCTTGCTTCCTCAAGCTCTACGTGCCGATGTCGCTTCAGTAGAATGAAGTCTGAGCAGTTCACACAATGCCGTGGCCCGCGTCGAGCTCCGGTTACTTCGACAGACGGACACAGGGCTCCCTGCACAGTTTCCAGCCACAGCTGCCCATATAAGCATGCACGTACCCTCTCTCTCATCCTGTGTTAGTGGCGGGCAGGTGGCTCAAACAGGAAAAGCAACAGATTGGAGATACCAGCTTTTAGAGAAAACAGGCTTTCTGCTAAAAAATGATCTCGTGCGTCTGGATTGAGCAGGGGTCATTTAACTGAGCTCATACTCTGGATGCTGGCGTCTTCTCATTTCACTTTCCTACTTCCAACATCACCCTGGGTCCAGACAGGGCAGTGGAGCCCCCACAGCCCAGCACCCACGTGTGGGTGTGGATACCCAGGCTTAGGGGTGGTCAGCTTGGAAGCAGAAGCCACACAATGTGGCGCCTGGATCAGGGCCTATGTTCTCAGGTTTTGCCTCCTGTTCACAGCCAGGCTGTCACTGTGTTCAGGTTTTATTACAGATGCTTTTAAAACAGTAATAGGTAAATTAATAAACTATATCCCAAATCTCCACTCTTTCTCTTGACCCTTGGCATAGTCCTGCAGGAGAAATTGTGGCCCTGCAGCTTTGGGTGGTGGAAGGTGACCCCAAGAGCCATGGACACACCCCCAGTGCATGGCCTCCATCCCGTGGGCAGGGGTGGCCCTAGGGCAATCATATGAGAGGGGGTAGTGGTCAGACCTGGCCTGTTCCTACAGGTCAGACCTGTTCCTACTCCTGCCACAGTTTCTCAGCACAGAAACCAGAGCTCCATTTAGTGCCGAGACAACCGTGAGGCTGGGTGGGATGGGGATGCTCTCCTGGGATGGTACAGGCTGAGTGGGAAACCTGCATCCATTGTTGGTGGAGGGGGCATCCCCCCGACACCGTCCTGGAATGTCCTGGAATGTCCTGTAATGGCATGAACAGGAGACCCACCTGCCAGCAGTCCCAGGAAAGCTCTTCCCTCCTCAAAGCCTAAGATCGCTTACAGGCAAACGAGCATTTGCTCAAACTTTGCCCTAACTCTAGGATAACCAAAATCTCTTGTCGGAGCACCCGTAGCTTTTCCCATGTATCTGTTCAAAGCTAAGGTCTGTGCGAGCTTGTGTCGCGGAGCGAGTGTGAGGATGCTGTGGGACGGGGCTCCGGCTGGTGCAGCCCCCGCCCTCGTGAGCGACACTCGGGGAGACAGGAAGATGGTTTCCACGGACGTTGGCCTCGTCTCTGAAAACACAGGCTCCCCTGCAAGGAAGGAAGCTCGTTGTGCAACGCGGAGAACGTGGCGAGGACCACAGATTCGTCATCAAGCAAGTTGGCGGAAACAGGAGACGAGACAGTTTGTCTAAACAGAAATGTTTGGGGAAAATGGCAAGACGGGATCTGGCCAAGCCCCCGCCGCTCGGAAGCCCGGCTCAGGCACGTGTGACTCAGCGTTCCTGCAGCTGCGGCCACACATCAAGGAGAACATGGCTCCTTCCCCACCGTTTCAGGCAGATTTGCTCCCCAGCAGGTGCCAAGGTAGCCACTGTGAGACACGCCACGCCGGGTCCCGGCTAGAGTCCTCGGCGGCCAAACACCGGGTCTGTTTAGGGCAGAACTGAGTACGATTAAACTCCGTGAACTTCACCTTGCTTAGCAACCACTCAGCTAGACAACCTGTACTCGGCGGACACCGGTGACGCTGGAGGGTGCGGAGCTCAGGTCCACACGCGGGGTGTCTAGGACGTGTCTGCTGCGGCGCACGGCCCCCCATGCTGGCTCAGGCATGCGTGTGCCGGTTCCCTGCGGTCCGGTTGGAAGTCTCAGCCGGGGAATCTGCAAACCTAGTGATGCCAGTGGGGAGAATGCACAGCGGGGTTAGGGACTGTCTCCGTGGCAATGCCCCCACCGCCCACCGTCCCGGGAACCAAGGCTCCGAGCTGGAGAGCAGCCAGGAGGTTTTCCATAACCGTCCTAGTAGAAAATCGTCCACCCTCTGCCGAACACCCGCACCAGTTGCAGCAGCCGTCTCGCCCGCATGCATGAGGGGACTCCCAGACACCGTCCTGGGCGGCCCGCGACGCTAAGCCTACTCGCCGTGCTTGACTTCTCGGCGAAGGGTTGGCCGTGGAACCGAGGCAGTGAGGACGGCCCACGGTGCCTCCCTGGGATCACCACTTCCTCCCAGGCATGGGTCCTCCGTCCCTCCCTCACACCTGTCCTTGGTGTCATCCTCTCCTCCCTGCAGCTGCGGCTGGCCTTGCCTGGGTTTTCACTCAGAGCTGATTTGCCGGAGCCTGGAGAGTCTGGGTGAAGCCGCCTCCAGCCACATAGGCCGTGAGTTGGCAGGGGGGTCCGAATCCGGTCCCTCCCCTTCAAGGTGTGAGTAGTTTGCTGTCAGGAAGCTGAGTCACTGGAACATGTAGCCGTCTGCTTCTGGGGACCATTTCCTAGTCCCCAGAGAGAGCTTCCCGTCAAGATGGACACGACCTTCTCCAACAGATGCCGTGCAAGGGACCACCGTGCGTGGTAGGTGTCCGATTGCTACGCTTTTCTTTGCAAAACCTAGGGCTCGATGACTTTCAGTCCAGAGGTGCAGATAGGGGTCCCACTGACCCTGCCTGACCTGCACTCTTGTGAGGGACACGGCTCCCTGCCTCTGAGAGTCTTCAACACCGACAGGGAGGACATCTCGGTGAGTGACTCAGAGCAGTAGATGACTTGGGTGGTCTCTGTGTCTTCAAACGTGCTTGCAGTAACCAGAGGCTCCGTCAACAGGCCGCCCCACCTCATGGCCCAGCCCACACCCAGTTAGCATTCCGGGGCTTGGAGGCAGGAAGGTCTGATTTCAGATTCACCTAAATTTCCAGCCATGATCCAAAAAAAGGAGAGCAGGAGGGAGGAAGGGAGGGAAGGGGAGAGAGAGAAAGAGAGAAAAGAGAGACGGAGGGTAACACTACGTCCTTCCCAAATTCCTTTTTTGCATTAGATGGGATTGTGAGTACGTGTACATTTCCTGGCAGGGTATCCACTTCAAGGCAAATATCTCTCCTAGTTTTGCAGCTTTTCCTTCCACGGGATTCCTCTGAGGCAGTTGACCTAACCCCAGACTTCCCTCCGCTCAGAGCTCTGTCTGCTGCTCTGTGTGGGCTGTGTCCACTGTCCCGGGAGCACGCGTGGAGAGCCCTGGGTGGGCAGGCTGGGAGGAGCTGGGGGACAGGAAAGCCTGCGCCCTGCAGAGCAGAGGGATGTTGGCGACGCCTGATGGAAAGGACTGGCTGGAGCATCGTCGGGCCCCTTGAATGGTTCCCTGATGTTCAGACACACGTGACTGGAGCTTTCCCACATGTCAGTTCAATAATAAGCTAGTTGGGACAAACCTCCAGGCCCGGGACGAGGCACAGCTTGTCCTGGTGGCCGCGTCTCCCTGACGGCGGCCCCGAGAGGCTGACGGCCAGCTCAGGAGATTCTTGGCAAAGATAGAAGAGGCTCAGGGGAGCAGCAGCGGGAGCCCCAGCACCTGTGCACGGGGCAGAGACGGCTGCTTCCCATTCCTCATCGCGGACGCCAGCCGCCCCCCAGGCCGAGGTACAGACAGCCCCGTCCAGGTTCATGGACACCGCGGCTCTCGGGCCGCTCGGGGCTCACGGCGGCGGCTGCTTTCCCGTTTTCAGTAGCTCCATTTCTGGAATTTCCCGACCGACCTGCGGTGCAGGGTCTCCGGCCGGCCGGGCGACGCCGACTTGAACCCTCTCCACGGGGCAGCCCTGTTGTTATTGTCCCAGACATAAACTGGAGACTTCCCAGGGCCAGAAGGGGAAAGCCCCTGGCCTGCAGATGGGAGGAAACATGAAGGAAGCAGGTGGCCTGAGAACTGGGGCTGGGTCCCCCGAGAGCTCTTGCCAGGGGCCGGCTCCCTGTCCGGACCAGCCTGCGAGTCTCTCCCAGGCTTGGTTTTCCCTGTGACCCCCATGGGCACAGAGGCACAGCCGGGAGGCCGAGGGCTGAGGATAAAGGGAGAGTCCTTGCCCATCCCCAGGCTCCTGTGGGGTCACTTACACAGCAGCCGACACCTTGAGGATCTTGAGGCGCCCGTCTTCCCCCTCGGCGAAGGTACGGCTAGAGGCGGACGGGACTTCAGAATTTCCCCTCTCCTTGGCAGCGTGCAGACTCCCGCGACAGCCTTTGAGCAAGCGTGCTCATGTCTCCGGTCGCTGACCGCTTCCACACTGCGGGCTTGGTGAGGTCACCCGTGCTTCTCTGGCTGTCCACCCGTCATCTTAGCCGCACTCCGTGAAGTACGGGCATGCGGTCAGAGCCTCCAACAGTCCGCGCTCACTGGACTCCCTGGTCCTCTGTGTCCTTCCCACGGCAACCTGGACCCACGACCTTGCTGCCTGTCCTACCCCGCTCCGTGTGCGTGTGAGAACACCACAAGGCACTTTCGGGAAACTTCACTTTGGACTGAGGATTTAGGATCACTATCCATGAGGTTATTTTGAGGTCAATCCCATCCCTTACCAAGTCCTCGGTTCCTTTCTTCTGTTGTTTTGTTTTTTTTTTTTTAATTTTTATTTTTAATCACTGGAACTAGGATAAAACATTTGAGCTGAGAAATATTTAGTAGGATCTGCGTTAAGCAGAGGATAAGTAAGTCGTCTGGAGGTTACTCGAAGCTCATCTGTACGTTTTTGTGACCTTCTGAACGTGCTTACATAACTGTTCTCTTTGTGTTTGTAATGCTCCTTGCTCTTCTCGGTTCGGGCCAGCGTGTGAGGCAGACACGCCGAGATAGCAGAAGAGTGATTTTCCAGGGAAGCCACAGTAGAATGACATTGACCTCCTCCCCTCTGTTTTCAGATGCAATCCAAACATCCCAGAAATGGGAGACTGAAGTAACCCTCTTCAGTGTCCATGACCCCATCTTTATTTCTCTATCATAAAAAACTTGTAAAGACTCCAAAGACACACATGCAATATGGTTAAGACAAGGGAAACCTTGGATGGGGAGAGGGATAAACACATCGGTTACCCTGAAGCATGGCCATCGGAATCGCGCAGGACGCTGACCTCTTCTGGGCACCTTCACAGCCGAGATGAAAGGGAAGACACTGTCTCTCAAACACTTGTCATTCTCTTATTAAGAAGAGAAATGAAGGGGCGCCTGGGGGGCTCAGTTGTTAAGCCTCTGCCTTCGGCTCAGGTCATGATCTTGGGGTCCTGGGATTGAGTCCCACATCGGGCTCTCTGCTCAGTGCAGAGCCTGCTTCTCCCTCTCCCTCTGCCCCTTGCCGCCCACCCCTGCTTGTGCTCTCTCTCTCCATCTCATGTAAATAAATAAAAACTTTAAAAATAAAAACAAAGAAGAACACTGAAGTCACGTCTGTGACCCATAAACTAGTCCCAGCAATAAATTCCAAAAGGATGTACTGAGCCTTGGGACCTCGAGGGCTCATTGCCTCGCACGACATATAAACGCTCTCGGGAAGGTTTTCTGAGACATTCGGATAAAAGTCCCAGGTGTAACGTGCTCGCAGGGGCAGAACTAGAAAGGTCCAGCTGCCCCTGCGTTTGGGGTCAAATTTACTAGGAAGATGAGTGTGCTGCGGCCAACCACTTCCTAGGTCAAATTTGTCGCCGCTTTGTCATCCCCGAACACCCTGTACACTACTGCAAACAAGTGGCAGGGACCTGCCCTGTAGTGGGCACAGCGCTGAGCCTGCGGCCGGGGGTGGGGAAATTCCTGGGGACTTGGCTCATTTCACCGAACTGCTTGTATGAACGCCTTGAACAACGTGGGACCACCCGAGGAGAGGAGACGGGAAATTAGCATTCCGGAGAAGACAGGGTGGGGAGCCCTACAGGTCTCCCTCGGGGCGACGGCTGGGAACCCATTTTCCCCCTCTTTGTACTGAGTTTGAAAAAACATCTAAAAATAATGGATCAATCAAAGGGCATAGGAGAGGCAACCGTTATTCTTTAAGTTGTAACCATTATTGAGCTCCTTGTGAATCCTGGGCTTGTGGCGCGTGGGCAAACATAGCTTCGTGGAGAGGTCGCGTACATTTTTACGTAAAGCTGGCATTTCTACTTACAGTTTTCTCTTTGCTGACAATATACCCTGGGCATCTTCCCACAATAGTATGAACAGTCCCTTCTTCTATATTTAACACCCGCATCGTGCCCAGATGTACGGATGCCTCGTGAGAGGTAACAGGCCCTCGGTCAGTGGGTGCGGATTGTCCTCAGTTTTTATTGTTATGAGAAAAGGATCTGGAGCCCATGTCCACGTACACTCACGTACTGTATCTGGAGGTTAAAGTCTTCGATTTGGATCAGACAGCACTGATATCTAAGATTCCAGTCCGGATGGCTGAATTACCTTCCAAACAGACTGAATTCACGTTTCCAGTGACACCGTGTGACCCGGAATCCCCCCACCCCCACTCACTCAAGCGAACACTGAAAACAAACAAAAAGTCAGCCAAGTTTTTCTTTGTTCTTACATTTAAAAAAGATTTTTTATGCACAAGTCTTAAAGTATCTGGCGCTTAGTTTTTTTGGAGGGGTCAACACGATATCCACCCCCTCGTCTTCTCAGACGGCAGGCAGTTTCCCCTAAGTCCTGGGATTAAATAACCCTTCTCTGCCATCTGGAAATGGACACATTCAAAGCCAGGAAAGAATGATCAAGTGCCTTCTAGACGTATGGAACTGTGCCAGCCACCCACCGCAGAAGATTATCCATGCCCCGAGCTTTGGAAGACCATACTGACGGGGGTGGCAGATGGGTGGGTTTCAAACCCAGATGGCACCGTACAGGTGGTGTGTGGCCCGGACGGTCCCATCATATCTCGGCACAATCTCTGGGTGGCTTTCTTAGGGGATAATTGCAAACTCACCAGGAAGAGCTGGTGGGAGGCTTTAAGAAGGACGTGCGTAGCCATCAACAGGGGACCTGATGGATTCCGGAAACAGACGAACTCAGTCCCGCAGGGGTCTCACTGGTTGTTGGAGCTCCTGTCCTTCACCTGGAGCGGGACTGAGATTCCCACCGGGGAAGTTCACCTCAGGCTCCAGTTCCCACAGCTTGGAGGGCAAAGGCCTCCAGGCGATGAGCAAAGAGGGGCCAAGACGGAGGGACCGTCTCTGAGAGCTCGGAGGCCCAGAGCCATGAGCGTGCGTGCGGGGCTCTGGGGTGGAGGGCAAGGAGGGTGGGTTTAGGCACGAGGGTATGCTGAACCCAGGGGCAGTGCCGTGTGCGCGCGGTGGGGGGAACACAGAGACTACTGGGCACTGGTCATGTGACGCACCCTGGGGCCTCCACAGACATGAACTGAATGAGTCAGTAATTCATCTGGGTGACTGTGACTCTCCAGGAGATGAAGAGGCTGCCTCAAAATCCGTCCCGTGTTCCAAGGCACGGCAGGCCGGTGTCGAGACGGAGCACGGGTGAGCATGCCGGCCTCGGTGGGCCTGCCACGGGAGTTCACGTGGCTGAGCCCAGACTCGCTTTGTCACCCGAGACTCGACACTGGGAGGAATGGGATGTGGTCATGTCGGGCTGACCCCCGTCGGAGGATCCACTGTTTTCTGGGAGATGGAGACGTTGCATTTTCCTGGATTTCTCCTTTTTCCTAGGACCAACGGGTCTCACTGGTCCCGTCCACTGCCGTCGTGGGGGAGGTGTGCCGAGTGCCAGGTGCCCCCAGCAGGCTGTATCCCGCAGGTGGGTTCCCTGCTCTGTGCATCTCAGCGAACGAAACGTGAGCAGAGCCCAGCGGGAGGGTTCAAGCCCCGATGGGTCTCGGTGCATGTGCTCACTTACGTAGACAGAGTGAACGTATTGGGGAAAATCTGGGAAATACCGAGGCGCCACCCTCACCACGCCACCCCTGAAGGTGCCACAGGTGCCACACATGACACGGAGGCTGGACTTGAGGGTTCCCAGAGCGGAGCCCTTGAACCACATCAGCAAAGCTAAACCTAGTGTCTCACCAACATGAAGGAAACCCGACTTAGGCGATGTCTGGTTAACGTCTCTGGCGATTGTGAAAGGAATTCACATCATCTTCCTGCAAATGGTGTAAGACAACCACTTGTAGCCAGTCTGCCTGCTGTCTGAGATGCCCAGCTTACGGCCGGCCACCTTCCAGGGTGAACCTGCTCATTGTCACCTGGCAGGCCCCTGTGCCCCCACCCTGTGCCCTCACCCCATACCCCCACCCTGTGCTCCCCAGTGCCCCCTGTGCCGCGAGCTTCCCCTCAGTTCAATCTGGAAGCTCCCTCCCAGTTGGCTCTTCTTCCACACACACTGAACTCTAATGAAATACTAGTTACTGATTTGGGGGTGTGAATTTTGCTATTTCTGGGTTTTTGATATCACCTGATCCATTACTCTTTTGGTATCTAACCTCTCAAATTGGGATTTTTTTTTCTTTTTTGGGATTTTTTTCTTTCCTAAAATGATGCTTTTACTCAAAACCAACACACAAAAGATGTTCTGAGCTACTAAGCACAGCATGACAGTTAACCCAGTGAAGGGAACCACGCGTCTCTGCTCCAGGGAAGGCAGTGCAGACCCACTAGAAACACACGCACGTGCGACACGTCAGGTGGGACGCCCAGTGTCCACTATTTTATTTACCTTGTGCTTCTTTTATTACTGGGGGTTTGATTTTTTTTTCCTTTTTTGTGTGTTTGTTTCTTTCTTTTTTTCTCTCTTTTCTTTTGTGGTTGTTTCGTGTTGTTACTGTGACTTATTTCTTCTTTGAGGATTTGCCCATTTATAATGCTGTTGAATTGCCTCTGGAACAGTTTCCAATCACAAGTGTGAAGCTGTGGTTTCTCTAAGAGTATCAATACTTGTAGATTGTATGTCTTCTAATTGCTTTGTAAAATGATACTGTTTCTTATTTCTCCCTATTCTCACAAGTGTAGGCTTTCTCAGGCAGGTCTTCTTCTGCCCTAAAAATGACTCTGTTCTTAAAAAATGTTTCCATTTGAATGGTTTCCCATTAAATTTTAATCAGAAGCAAATACATTGTTTCAGTTGTGAGTACAACAATTAGCTTGCCAGTTTTCTATCCTTCCTTCTATGTTTGTAATAGCACCTTAATCTTAATATAATCTTATATTCCCCATTTATATTTAACATTGTTAAACAAAAACTAGTCTGTTTCCTCAAAATCACTTCCTTTTCCCATTTATCTGCCTCTCTGCTGGGCTGTGTCTGTACCAGTCTTTTAGTTATAATTTTATGATGCATCTTATCATCTAAAATGGTAAGCTCACCATTGATGTTTTTATTAAAGATTTTTTTTTTTCAGTTTGAGAGGGAGAACACGAGCAGGGGGGAAGGGACAGAGGGAGAGGCAGAAGCAGGCTCACTGCTCAGCGGGGCTCTATCCCAGGACCCCGGGGATCATGACTTGAGCCTAGGGCAAACACTTAACAGACTGAGCCTCCCAGGTGCCCCATCACCATTGATTTTTAAGAATATTTTCAGGGATAATTTAATATTTTCTGCTCCCAGATGAATGCTACCATAATGTTACATAATTACATATTCCATCAGAATTCCATTGTGGTTATATATGGATAATTTGGGGAGTATTAAAATATTTTTAATGCAAAAATTTATAGTTTATCATCATTTACGCACATGGTCTTTTTTGTGTTACTTTCCTACACTCGTATCCTAATGGAACCAATATTTGTCCATATTACAATTGGGCTCATATCCTCCCCTAGTAGCAGCCACTTGGAAGTTAATTTTATAGCAGTGTCCTCAATGCCTATAAAGCTGGCCACCACCTTCAGAATTAAGAGCATCTCAGCCTAGTCCCCTGAGTCCCCTGCAGAAGCAACAACCACTGTGACCTTTGGGTGTCTTGCCATCTTCTCTCCCAGTTGTAGTAGGTTTTCAGAAAATGGTATCGCACTATATGTTATACACCCCAACTTTCTTTTTCGTGGTTCATGTTCTAATTATAAGCCGTGTTAGTGCTGTAGCCAAGGACGGCTACAGTCCCTTCATTTTCATGGTGTGTAATATTTTGTTGGGTGGAAGACCTTAGTTTAATTCAGCGGTTTCCATGGATGGCCAATAGAGTTGTTTCCATTACTTCATTCCTGAAGAAATTATGCTTTTAATCGCACGACACCTGGCATGGACTTGAAAGTCCAGCAAATACATAAATAAATAAGAATAAAAAGGAGGAAAATGAGTTAGATGAAACACAGGTGGCCAGATGTGGAGGACAGTCAAATCCGGGTGAAACACATGTGGACGGTGTTGGGCTATTCTGAGGCTTTCTGGGTCATTTTAAAACTTAAAATGGGCAACCTGAAAAAAATAAAATTGGGGACGACTACCTGGAGTTTGTTTACAAGACACTGGTAGACACGAGCTTTATTCCTCCACCAGCCAGATTTAAGGACAGAATCACCACGTCCAAAGCCCCTGGGTGGATGTGATGATGTTGTCATCTGGAGGCACAGAAATGCCTTAGATCCTTGGGCACCACAACACTTGCTATTATTTAACTATTTATAAAAATCTGCACTTCTTTTCATGTGTTTCTGTCCCATTTATATTCCGTATGGAAAATCCTTATTCCTATATTTTGCAAATTTTAAAAAACAAGGTTATTTGTGTTTTTCTTCCTCTCTTGCTAATTAGGAGTTCTTGTTTCTGTTTTTGTCTTTTAATATATTTTGTATGTGAAATTTTGGTGTTCTTTTTTTCTTTCATTCTCTTTTTACTTGCCTCTCAGTGTTTTTTGATGAACAAATGTTCTTAATTTGAATATAGTTGAATCAATCTTTTATTTTATTCTTAGCAATTTTGGGGGTATTATTTTATAAATCCTTCCTTGATTTATGATCCATAAAGATATCCTCCCATGTATCTTTCTAAGTGTTTCAGAGTTTAAAAAATTGTGTTTCAGAGTTTTGCATTTTGCACTTAAATCATTTGAGTCCAACTAAATTTGTATGTCATTATTTTTTGGCAGGAATTCACTTTTCTTTTGTTCCATGTGCATAACATTCTTAGAACACGTCTTTCCCACTCTTGGCCGGCGATCCTCCTTCTCCCAGGCTGCAAAGTGGAAACAATTCCGTGAGTGTCTGTGTTAGACCATCAGGTGGGTGAGGAGGTCCATCAGAAAAGCCCCGATAAGGCCAGAAGGAGCTTACACTACTACCGAACATCAACCTTCCAGCTGAGCCATCCGACAGACTTACTCGGCTGGAGAGGAAAATTAAAACTAATTTGATTCATTAGCCTCTGATGAATTTGTATTAAAATTCAACAATTAAATACAAATCTTAAAATAGAGTTCCATGTGTCTTTGCATCTTCCCCATTTACTCCTAAGCCAGTGTTTCATTTGTGTAGAGTTAAATTTGATTACTAATATGTGGTATGGATTCTGGTAATGATTTTCATCAAATGCATTTTTATATTCATGGACAAGAATGTGGAGGTAAATGTATAGGACGTTTGCTTTGAACTCTCAGAATCCCCTCCCTCCTCCGCTGACCGTGTTCTAGAAGGATCTTTCATCACACTTGTTGTGACTAACTCTTTCCATCCTCCCATGAAAGACCTCTGTTCAAGACCATCAAGGTCCGTGAAGCAAAAGTGGATGCAGCTAAAAATAGAAAGAAACAAAATCAGAATGATGTTTGGGGATTTTAACACCCTACCCTCGGCCACTGATACAATGAACAGAGAAAATTAGCCAAGGTAGAGAACCGATTGCCATCATGAGCCCACAGAATTGGATGGATGTGCAGAGAACAGCAGGATATACACTCTTTTCAAGCCCACGTGGCAAATTGACCAATACAGACCAAATCCTGGTCATGAAAGATGACAACAACAATAAAAAACAAATTACAAAAATAAATAAAAAATAAATTTAAAAGAACTGAGACCACACAGGGCGTGCTTTCTCACCACAGTGGAATCAAACTCTGGAAGTCAACAGCAGAAAGGCAATAGCAAAATATTCCAAACAACATGGAAAATAAATTACACCCTTCTAGCTAACCCATGGGTCAAAAAGAAGTCTCAAAGGAAATTTATATGTAGAACTGAGTATAAATGAATAAAACCCATCAAAACTTGTGGGATGAGGGGTTGATAGTCCAGACAGGACAGCGTAGACCTGTTTCCCCTGCATGTCCCATTCTATAGGACTAGAAACCCTACAGATGGCACCATTATAGCCAAAGGGGAACTCAGCAAGGTCTTAAGAAAGAGGAGAGCTGGTGTGGGGCCCCAGAACTGGAGGACGAGCTCAGCAGTAGACAGTCTGTGTCCTTTTACCCAGACCAAGAAGACCAAGAATAACTTGGCATTTTCTGTCCCTCAACACCACAACAAAGGACTGCCCTGGAACCTTGTTCCTTGTGGATGGAATCCACACCCCTCATACCATACAAGGACAGACTGACACTGTGGTGAGGGGTGGATTGGGAGCCCCATTAGGAATAAGTGAGCAGAGAAGGTACTCCCCTTCCCCACTGGGCCTGACATTTCCCTTCTGGGCTCCCAGTGGGATCTGCCTAAAGCAAGTACTCCATCCTGGAGAACTCTTTGTCTCCACAGACCTGGGGTCCCTCTCCCTGACCAGAACCCCCAGTCACACAGGTGGACCCAGCAAAAGGCCCACAGCCACAACAAGCAGACAGCCTGAGAAGTCTCTTTCCAAAGACCTTACACCCCCAATCTCACTCAAAGACAACTCCCAGCCTGCCCCAGCTGAAAGACATCAGAATCTCAACCTCTGTGGCTCCACAGGTGATGCCAGAAGGGAGGAGTGGGAGCCTCTGGGCCGCCAGAGGAATGGATCAGACCAAAGTGACACAGGAACCCTGAAAAGCAAACTTCCAATGGAACCAGATCCCATGAATGCAGACCAAGTACTCCCCTCCCCTAAATCTAAGAAGAGGTTTAGTCCTGCTAAGGTGAAAAGTTCTGTAGAACCTGGAGTCCCCTAACATTGTAGACCAAACAATGAGGACACAGCAGGAAGTTACCCATCAGCCCAAGAACCAAGGAAAGCGCATCTTGAATGAGAAAAAGCCCTCAGTTGATGCCAAGACAAATCAGAGGCCAGAATCACCTGAGAATTATGAATTATCATAGGAAAATGTGTAAGAATAGGAAATCTCAGCAGAAAAGTAGAACTCATAAAAATAACATAATAAAATTGTAGAACTGAAAAGTACAATGATGAAAAATAAAATAAAATAAGATTTGCAGGGTAGGCTCAGTAGGAGAGCAGAGATGACAGAGGACAGAGCTGATTCCTTGAGGACGGACCAACAGAACTCACCCACTCTGAACCCAGGGAGAAAAGAGGCTGAAAATAAGTGAACAGAAACTCAGGGAACTTGGGCCAATAACCAAGGACAGAACATTTGCACTTTGTGGGGGGGGTCCCACAAAGACAGAATAATGTCTGACAACGTCCCAGTTTGACAAAAGACATGAACCTACATATCCAAGTAGCTGAACAGACCCTAAATGGGGAAAAATTAAAAGAAAAACATGCAAAGGTACCTCATAATTAATATTCTGGAAACCAAAAGGAGGGAAATCTTGCAAGAAACCATGTGAAGCAGCAAAGGTCCTGTGCAGGGTGAGGAGACAGAGGGGTCTCGTCTGACCCGGGGAGGCAGAATCATCCTTGATGAATGAAGCAGACAAATGCATGAGCACAGACATGGGACAAGCCAGTGACCGACGGCATCTGAGGGACACCCAGCAGCCACAGGACGGGCTCTTCTCCCCCATCCAGGAACCCTGAGAACATCCCCGGCGATAGCCCATAGCTGTGGACATACAACAAAACTCATCACACTTAAAATCATTGGCATAACACAGGTCCCTTCTCCGACCACAGGGGATCCCAATTAGAATCACTGAGAAGATGCCGAGAAAATCTTCCAAACCCTTGACACTAAACAACATGCGTCTGAGTAACCTACAGATCATGGGGGTAATGTCAAAGGGAATTTTAAAAATTGAAATAGGACACAGAGAACATGTGTGGGGAGCCTGGGTGGTGAGGTCAGCTGAGTGTCCTACGCTTGTTCGGGCTCAGGTCATGATCCCGGGGTCCTAGGATCAAGTCCCACACTGGGTTCCACACTCAGCCAGGTAGTCTGCTTCTTCCTCTCCCTCTGCCTACCGCTCTCCCTGCTTGTGCTCTCTCTCTCTCTCTCTCTCTAAAATAAATATTTTTTTAAAAAAGAAAACATATGTGACACACAGTTAAAGCAGTATTGAAAGGCAGATGAGTGTCATTCACGCTTACAGGAAATCAGCAAACGCTCTAAGCTAATAAGCGAAGTTTTTATGTTAAGCAACGAGAAAGAGAGGAGCAGACACACTCACTGAGCAGAAAGAGGAAACAATGAAGACCAGAGACCGACAGCATTGAAAACTGGGAAACTGTGGAGAGAATCTGTGAAAGAAAAGTCTGATTCTTCCCTCCCAAACAAACAAAATTCAATAAAATTTCTACATCTGTAGCAAGATTGCAAATAAGAGAAGGAGAAAAGATGGGCATCCCCGAAAGCAGAAGGGCTCGGGGAACCTCACAGACCTTGCACAGCCACAGACCCACCATCTACACTTCCCAAAATGTCCCAAAACAAGGACCAATTCCTTGAATACCAAGAACACACGAACGTCTGGGAAAATTTGGCGGTTTCTTATAGAACTGCACGTGCAGTCACCATGCAGCCCCGTGACTACAGTCCTGAGCCTTCATCCCAGAGACACTTGAGCTCAGGTTCACCCAAAGGACCACACTCAGTGTCCACAGCAGCTGGCTTCACCGCAGCTGAGAATGGAAGCAGCCTGATGTCCCTCAGCAGGAATGGCGAAGGGGCCCTTGTGGTGCGCCCACACCGAGGATCCCGCTCCCAGCAGAGCCACGCCCTGCCACGTGGACAATCTCGGGGGTGCATTCTTGACATTGCACTCAAGTTACGCATGATGATTCCACAGAGAGAGAGTGGCTGAAGGGAACAACCATAGGACCTCCTTGTACATTTTTTCACAATTTCTTGTCACCTATAATTGTTTCAAGATATAAAGTTCAAGGCAAGCGAGTCGTATGGAGACCGCTGCCACCATCCATCATGCTACTGAGAATGTCCATAAGACCTGCATGATGAACTCCTACTGTCCCGAGTGCAGATCAGAACCCTTGGGTTTGAGCTGGATGTGAATCAAGACTAGAGGGAGTCTGAACCTGGGTCAGATGCCGCCGCTGGGTGAAGTCCCACTCGGCTCCAAACCTTCCCAGGGCTTCCCGTGATTTCTCAGTAAAAACTGTCATTCTAGAATGTTGTATGGCCACTGACATGATCTGACTGGCCTTCATGAACCAAGAAGGATGGATGTTCCAGAATCTCTACTCAGACACGAAAAACTTACATGACCATCTGGAAAGGTGATGTCATCTACGGGGATAGCAACAGTGGCCACGGCCTTCCCCGGATACCTCCAGATTTGGTGGACGGGCAACAGAGACTCCCCGAGCATTCTGCACGTCTGCGAGCAGGAGAGAATTCAGGCATCCCAGAACTCCTGAGCCCTTCCTGAAAAAAGAAAAAAAAGGAAATGCAAGAGGATTAACTTCCTGCACCCAAGCTAGAAGGCAGAAACCACAACAAAGATGGGAAAGCGAGCCCGCGGCTTAGTCAGCTGCAGCTCCAGGACTCAGACACATGTGGGAATTGTGGCCAACGGACAGAAGGGAAGCGCCAGCAGACTTACCCGTGGAGAAACGCATCGTCTAATTCAAGCTTGGGAGCGTGACTGAGAGAGAGGAAGTGACAGGACTCCTGGTTTGTTTCACAATGGGGTGTGTCTGTCACCTGAGACTAATACGTGAGGTCACAGTGGCACCAGACACTTCAGATGGCAAAGCGGAATGAGTTTTGGGAGACAGAAGGGGGAGGTGGAGGCAATCGGGGAGCAAATGCCCCTCTTGTCTTTGCGAATCCCGGCAAGCCAGTGTGAACTAGGGGAGGATCGGGATAAATCAGGCTGTCGGAAGACCACGGAGAAACACGCGCGGGCCTCCCGAGTCATCGTTAGAGCACGTAACACTACAACAACGACAATCACAGTGATGACAGGCTGGCACCGGGCAGTGAGTGATGGACCAGGGGCAGGGAAGGCATGTTTGCTGAGAACAGGCCCCTCCATCAGGTTGACAAAGGCATGGGAGCACATAGGGGCCCCCACAAGGTTTGAAAGCAGAACCCACGTTCTGCTCATGAAACACGAGAAGACAACCCCAAACCATGGCCACGTGAGCCCGAAGGCCACGAACAAGGCCTGGGCCCTGCCTAAGCCAAACTCGAATGTGGCATGAGAGTCAGTAAATGAGCTAAAGAAAGGCCCTGGTGTTTAACTGTGTATATTAAGTAGGATTTTTGTAAGTTTCTGGAGAGCAAGGGGGATTCATCAATGAAGTGATTCTGAGTCCCGTCCACAGGTGTGAGTGAGTCCGCGTCCACTCCAGCCAGTGCGTGTCATCCCATGCCGACTGTGGGCACTTCCTGGGGCCTCATGCGGGCTCTGGGCCCCCAACGGATGTATTCACATGGGGCCTGCGTGGGACCCAGAGCCGAGCTTCCGGCCAGGGTGAGCAGACAGGGCCGGCTAAGTCCCTGCTGTCTGGGAGGAGCCCCCATCTCTACTGCACAGACCTTCGACTCTAAGCACCCTGGACCCCAGCGGCAGCGAGCTTAGGGAAAGCTGGAGGAAACCAGCATAATGTCCTCATGCTTAGAAATGGAAGAGTTAACCTCAGAAGAAAAGCTTGAGGCTACTTGTAAACAAGAGTACGTTGCTTTCTTTCTGGGTTAATTATTAGAAATACAGGAAAGACAAGTTAAAGTAAAATAAAATAAAATAAACTGCCTCTCAAAGGGTAAAGAAGGATTTATAATTGCTTGTGTATCTAAGTAGATAAAATTTGAGTGGACCTTCCAAATTTCGGGAGAGTACAGTTTCCACTTTTTGAGAAATGCAAGATGAAACCAATGTGTTGCTGGGATTTCTAGGACTAATACTAAGCAATTTCAGATCAAGGACAGAGATGTTTTCCGTTACTGTCAATTATGCATTCACAAATCTGTTACGTGCAAAAAGTATTTGCCCTTTGCTGAAACCTCCTCTTGAGGCTAAGAAATGGGTGTGGGTCCGTTGGAGCACAGGACCCCAGAGCTCCTGTCCCTCCGAGTCCTGCTCCCACCTTCCGTCACGAAGCCCAAGTAACAGGGTTCAGGGCTGACTCGGATGCATATCACTGTCTGTGCCATGGGTGCCCTCAGGGTCCAGGGAAGCCACTTTTCCCGATCTTTTAGCTGAGCCTTGAGCCAAGAGAACTGTCACCCTTGTACTTTCAGACCAGAGAAGAATTTGTCCGAATTTCCCTCTAGGAGAGCCCCTCGGAAAAGCGTGCTGTGGGGAGCTCTCTCACAAACACCATGACAGTAAATGAACAGCTGGTGGTCTTGTACGTGTCGTTTGCCATCGGCGGGGGGGAGCCGGGGTGCTCAGATGCTCTCTTCTCTACATCGTACGTGAAGGAAAGTCAGGAATGGAAACGGAAGTGGGCAGGAAGCCAGAATTTTTTTTTTTTTAACAGTGAACGCGAATGAAGGATGAAGCATGGGATTCACATGACGGTGTTCAGCCCTTTAACCGTAGCGCGTCCGGGCTCACTGGGCGCCGTGAAAACCAGAACATGTGCAACAAAATGTCGACACTGTGTCAGCCCGTCTTGGGAAGTACCGGCAGCCCGCGGTCCCACGGTCCCACGCCCACGATGCTGGCAGCGGGAGCGTGTGCAGTCTTCTCGGTGTACAGTCAGAGCCCCGAGCAGGTTTCCGCCCTCGCTTAGGGTCGCACTGTCAGGTAAGAGGCGGAGCTGGTTGCTGGTGCTCAGTCCTGGTCCAGGACCTTCCACCTGCCACAGAGGCTCCTCTTCTCTCCTCTGTCGGCCAGACTCAGGCTCCCAGAGGGTTGTTTTGATGCGGAAACAAACAGACACACAGACACATGAAGTGCTACCATTCCGTCTTCCGGATGACCACACACGAGCCATTTCTCCGTACAGTTCTCATAGGGTTCTGAGCATCGGAGATGAATGCCGGTCACGAAGCCTCTGTTTCTAGCAACCATGACTGCATTCCAAAATTTGGAGCCTTCCTGTTTTTACAACAGCTTTCTGAGATGTGATTCACGTCTGGTACGCTTCAGCCACACCGCGTACAATTCAGCGGGGACACGTTGGTACAACACTGGTATATTTGGAGCTGGGCAGCTGTGGCCATGATCAACTTGAGAACACTTTCGTCACCCCAAAAAGATACACTGTACCTACTAGCTGTCACTCTCCTCCCCTCCCCCCCACAGCCCCAGGCAACTGCTTGTCTATTTCTGTTTCTGTAGACTGGCTTCTTCTGGGCATCCTGTATAAACGGAATCACACTCCCTTACAACACGCAGTGCTCATCACGACAGGTGCCCTCCTTCATCCCCACTACCTGTTTCCCCATCTCCCACCCATCTCCCCTCTGATGACCAGCACTGTGTTGTCTATAATGAAGAGTCTGTTTCTTGGTTTGTCTCTCTCTCTCTCTCCCTGTTTGATTTTTTGTTGTTGCTGTTGTTTGTTTCTTAAATAACACATATGGGTGAAATAAACTAAAATATGGATTGAAGATCTAAAGTGAAGCCTGAAACCATAAAAATCCTAGAAGAGAACACAGCAATAATTTCTCTGACATCAGCCATAGCAGTATTTTTCTAGATATGTCTCCTGAGGCAGGGAAAACAAAAGCCAAAATAAACTATTGGGACTACATCAAAATAAAAAACTTCTGCACAGAGAAGGAAACAGTCAACAAAACTAAAAGGCAGCCTACTGAATGGGAGAAGATATTTGCAAATGACATATCTGATACAGGGTTAGAATCCAGAATCTATAAAGAACTTATACAAGTCAACAGCCCCAAACCAAATAATCCAACTTAAAAATAGGCAGAAGGCATGAACAGATATTTTCCCAAAGAAGACACCCAGACGGCCGACAGACACACAAAAAGATGCTCAAGGTCACTCATCGTCAGGGAGACGCAGATCAAAATCACAGTGAGATCCCACCTCACAACCGTCAGAGTGGCTAAAGTCAACAAGACAGGACACAACAGGTGCTGGCGACAATGTGGAGAAAGGGGACCGCTCGTGCACCGTTGGTGGGAATGCAAGCTGGCGCAGCCACTGGGGAGAACAGTATGACAGGTCCTCAGAAAGTTTAAAATAGAATTACTCTACAATCTGGGAATTGCACTGCTGGGTATTTACCCCCAAATACAAAAATACTTAATTTGGAAAGACATATGCACCCCTGCCTTTTCAGCTGCGTTACCAACCATAGCTACTATGGTTGGTACGGAAAGAGCCCAGATGTCCATTAACAGATGAACGGATAAAGATGCGGTGTATATGCAGAATAATACGGAATCATGAAGAATGAGCTCTCACCGTTTGCGACATCATGGATGAAGCTAGAGAGTGTGATGCTAAGTGAAATAAGTCAGAGAGGAGAATTAGGAACCCTTGAGAATGAGTGCAGGGCAGGGCTTGGAGAGCCCTCTCCGTTGGTACTTGGTGGTGAGTGAGCCTGAGCAGACAGGCAGACCGGCACTGTGGAAATGGCCCCTCTGCAGGGAGTGCAGCTCAGAAATGTGGCCACTGTGATGTCTGACCTCAAGATTAAAATGGTTACTTTAACTTAATTTCGTTTTTAAGTGAAGTCTGTGCTCTTCCCACATTTTCCTCTTGAACAACTTTGAGTTAGTGAAAGCCCGCGGAGCATGGTCAGACTAAGGTCATGTCCTCACTCGGAGGTAACTAGAGACTGCTGGGACGGCCAGGAGGAGCTGGGTCACGGAGCTCTGATTCGGCCCCTGGCCTGGGAGTGGAGGGCACAGGACCTCCGGGAGAACAGAAACACCTGACCGGGCTGGGACCCTGAAAAACAGTGCGCTGAATGCAGGACGTCCCAACAGGGAGGGGGCCATCTGGCCCCCGGAGAAAGGGTGAATCCAGCAAACTAAGGATTTGGGAAGAATTCGTTTTTCTCTGTTTCCATGGTAACATTTCCAAACAAGTTTCCATTGTTTTTGCTTTATTAGTCAGTAGGAATTTCAGCCTAGTATATTTTGATTAGGTAAAAATTATATCATGAAGATGAACCTTTGTTTGAGTTTTTAAGGTAAGTACAGACTCTCTAATTCTGACCAAAGTAAACAAGCTAAAAATAAAGCAGACCAACAAAAAGGCAAGTAACCACATGGCCCGAAGTGCTTCACTTCGTTACAAACAGATAACGGGAGTCCCTCTGACTTGAGTGACTCAGCGGTGTTTTTCACGAAAGGCACCAGCGAGATAGCGGGCAGCCCAGGAGCCTTGAAAAATCACCCCAGTCAGAAAGCTTACGTAGCTTTCCACACGGCTTTTCCATCCTGAGCTCTCATAGCATAAACCTGAAAATTCCCTACCTCAACATACCCAAGACAATTGAGAAAATAGCATTTCGAGGACCATTTCCCATGTCATTTAATTGTTTTCAATTATGTATGCAGACTCAGAATGAACTCGTTTTTGTGGAGAAGATAAATGAGCATCTGATTCAGTATCATAAATGACCAGCAGAGCCTTCCTACAGTTGCCTCGAGACACTCAAGCGTGCTGGAATTTATCATCCTCATTTGTAAAGTGCGAGAATGGGTCCTATTATCTTTGGAGGTTTTCCCCAACACAAGTAGCACAGGAACAAGGAACACTGCCCCAGTTTAGCTCTGGGACCTAGGGTCACACCATAGAAGGGGAAAGTAAGATAATATAAAACTGTTTTGGCTCTGTGCAAGAAAGTTCAATTACTTAGCCACCAAAAATGTCATTGCAGAGTGACAGTCCTGCCACTTAGCAGGAATTCCCTGGAAATGGATTCATAAAAATAATCACTTCCAATGTATTTTGTAACTTGGACCTACATCAAAAAATAAAGCCTCGATGTTTTATTTTGTTTTAGTTTGTTTTCCTTTTTTGCCCCTATAAACAATGATGATGGGCATACAGCACAGCCTGGTCAGGAAGAAGATCCAGATAGTTTTCTTAAAATAGATTAAAGGCTGTTATACCAAAGAAAGCTGGGATGGAGTTGTGTAGCCCCAGGCAGAAAACCCAGAACCTACTAGAAGGTCTTATAGGATTTTATGGGAGGAGTGTAGGAGTAAGAAGTCCCCCACAGTAGAGGTATCAACACTGGAGGTGCCGATCTTGAGGATCCTGGGAGTCAGGCAGAGACTGAGAACCAGAATCTAAATCTTGCCTGGGTACCCGATGGCAATGGCACCAGACGTTGACATTGACCATCATATAGTTGTTCTGAAATGTCCAGTTACCAATGGTTTCACGTTGCCTCAACAAATACGCTTCAGTCCTCCAGGAATTCTACCAGGTTCCAGGAAAGATTGTAAGCATTGCTGGTACCAAGATGAAGAAGTGAAGAGCCATGTTTTTGAGGGACTCCTTAGGAAAGACGGAGAGGAAGTCACATTGATAAGTAATTGGACCCCGTTGCATTAGGGTCTGGAATATTCTCATCAGCCTCCCCCAAGCCTCTATACTGATGGCAAGAAGCTTGTGTGGCTCTCTTGGTCTTCTGAGCATATCTTCTTGTGTTACTTATTCTCCACATCTAAATTACCAGCTGAGTTGAGTGCCTGTCCATCGGACAGGGTGTTTCTTGGACTGGACTTCAGTGTTGTCTACAGGACAAGAACAGCATAAAATGCAATAAGAACCACTCACCAAATAGTTCCCATTAGCTGAAGGAGAGCACTGAATTCCTTCCAGGCATTCAAAATGAGGGTATAGAGGAGACACTCTCTGGGGTGGGACTTTGGAGGACTTGCAGACTCACCAGGGAGGAATGAACCTTCAGGTAGAAGCAGAGGTGGAGAGAAGCTGTGCACCTGCAGACCTGCAAGTCTTTGATGCCCACCTCTGAGCCAGGACTTGGGAAACTGAGCGGCAAGCGGCAGAGCGAGGAGGAAGGTCCGAGTCATCTGATAAAGGCAGAATGTCGTGCTAGGTCGTGTCAGCTTCAGGATCTAGTTAGTGCCTGCACATTAGGATCGAGTGGTAATCATTTAATTAAAGTTTTTATAGCCAAGATTTAGACTCACAGGCAGTTTTAAGACGTAATGCAGAGAGGTCCTGCGTATTACACCTTTGCTAGTTTCTCCCAAGGGTACATTTTTACTCTTCTGCTCTGATCTTTGGAGCTACTCTAACAGGACCCCTTCATCTTACCACCTCCTAGCTATACTCCACACTTGGTCACACCTGGATTTGCCACACCTATCCTGTAACTCCTCTGATCTCTCTACCCGAAAACTCTTCTCCTTTGTGCCCTGCTCCCCACCATTGCTCCCCAACACCACACTGTCTAAAGTGGAGAGGCAGGCTTAATACTGAGCGCAGTGAATCTCCCACTTATGTCTCCCCTGTCAGGCTTGCCTGTGGCTCTCAAAATAAAATAGATCGCTTATCTCTGTCTATGAAAGCCCTTACTGGACTTTTATAGGAATAACGTTGTCCATAGGTCATTTTGGGGTGGAATTTACATCTTCACTATGTTGAGTCTTCTAGTCAACAAGTATTTACTCGGATGTTCTTTGATTTCTTTCCTTACTACTTTGTGGTTTGCTTCTAAGTATTCCTCTCTTTTTTGTGTGATTATAAATGTGATTACATTTTTAAAATCTCAGCACCATATGTTCATTGCTAGTGTATAGAAATGCCATGGGTTTTCTTATGTTTATCTGGTATCCTGCAACCTTGCCAAATTCACTCATTAGTTCTGCAAGGATTTTTCTAGAGTTTTTGTGATCTTTCTACTCAGACAATCATGCCATCTGCAAATAAAGATCCGTTTTTCTCACCTTATTGCAGTGATGAGGATATCCAGTACGATACTGAGGAAGGGTGATGAGAGTAGGTGTTGCCATTTTGTTTCCAGTCTTAAGGAGAAGGCTTGGATCTTTGGAATTAAGTGTGATGTTCGCTGTAGCATTTTGGAAAGCACTCTTTATTGAGTTGAGGTACCCCTGCCAACAACCAAGACTTCCCTGCTGACAGTTTTCACTATGAATGGATTTTAGATTTTGTCAAATACTCTTTCCACATTGGCAGATAGGATCATGTGATTTTGTTTCTTTCATTGACCTGTAGGATTACAGTAACTCTTCCTAATGTTGAACCAGACTTACAGGCTTGGAATAAATCCCATTTGGTCATGGTGTGTAACTCTTTTTATACATTGTTGCATTTAATTTGCTAATGTTTTGATTTTATTAATCTATGTTTATGAGAAACTTTGGTCTGCTGTTTTATATTTTTGTAATGTCTTTATCTTGGGTTGGGATTAAGATAAAGCTGTCCTCATAGAATGAGACAGTGTTTTGTCTCCTTTTACTTTCTGGAAGCAACTGTGCAGAATTCATATCATTGCTTCCTCAAATCTTTGGGAGGATTCACAAATGAAATGACATGATGCTAGTGCTTCTTAAACATGTATTAATTGCCTATTTAATTTTAATAGATGTAGGCATTTTCCATTTATCTCTTCCTCTTTGTGTGAGTCTCGAGAGCTTGTCTTTAATTATACTTGAAGTATGGAGCCCATCACAGTGTTCCTCCAGTATGTCTACATGGTCTCTCACAAAAGCCTTCTTTCATTCCTGATTTCAGCAATCCATGGCTTTTCTCTTTCTGCTTTATCACCTGTGTTAGAGATCTGTCTATTTTGTTGATATTATTAAAGAACAAGCTCTTTCCTTCACTGATTATTTCTGTTTTAAAAATTTATTAATCTCTGCTAATAAAATAAAAATAATATTTTTATTATTTCCCCTCTTCTGCTTACTTTTGGTTTATTTTGTTCTTCTCTTTCCAGTAAGAACTTTGATTATTAATTTGAGACTTTCCTCATTTCTTATGTAAGCATTTAATGCTATAAATTTATCTGTCAATAATGCCCTTCATTCCACAAATTTTGATGTGTGTGGCTTCATTTGCATCCAACTATTTATTTATGTGCTTATGAAAGACAGAAAGAATGAACGGGAGGGGCAGAGAAAGGGGGAGAGAGAGAATCCCAAGCAGACTCCCCACTGAGCACAGAGCCCAACTCGAGGCTGAGTCTCACGACCCCGAGATCACGACATGAGCCAGAATCAAGAGTTGGATGCTTAACTGACTGAGCCACCCAGGTGCCTCTCAACTCTATGTATTTTTAATTATTTTTCATATTTCTGCGACCCATGGATTATTTAAAAGAGCATGGTTTAATTTCTATATGTTCAGAGGTTTTCTTGTTTGCTATTGATTTCTAGTTTGGTCAGAAAACACATAATGCAGGATTTCAGTTATTTTAAGTGTATTGAGATTTATTTAATGGCTCCAGATACAGTCTGCCGTGGTAACCCCTGGAGTGGAGGGGTTCTGTGGAGTTCGTGGAGTGTTCTGTAGGTCACTTACATCCTAATGACGTGTTCAACTCCCCTACCTTCTTGCTGGTGGCTTTTTTAAAGATACCCCAGCTGTGGACTCATCTCTTTCTGCTGCTACATCTGTCAGCTTTGCTCCCTGGGTGGGAGGCTCTGGTGGTTGGTGTGTACACGTTCCGACCACTGCGTCTCCCTGGTGCATTACACTCTTACAACACAATGTGATGTCTGCTTGGTCTCAGTCACTTACTTATGTGTCAGGTCTACACGGAGTCACCCCTGCTTTTTCCAGATTAATGTTTGTATGGTCTATGTCCTTCCTTGTGTCACTTTCCAATGACCTCTGTTGCTAAGTTAGAAGTGAGAGAATTTAAGGAGCCTGCAGGTGAGATCTTTTATTTGGTGGTTTTCTGCTCTCATTGAATATACCCTGCCCTTTAGTTGGTATATTTAGACCATTTACGTTTTCAGTGAAGTTTTGATATGATAGTGTGGAAGTCCCACATTTTATTGTCTCTTTTCTCTCCTTATCCTTCCTCACTCTGTTTTTCCTTCACCTCCGGTGAGTCACTTAATGCTTGTAGGATTCCACCTTGACTTATTCCTGATAATTTTGAGAGTTCTCTCCACAGAGTGGTCACCATCATTGCCCTGGGGATTGTAAGATATGCACATATCTTACAATATTCGGCCAATATCACAGTTTTACCACTTCAAGGAGACTGTAGACAACTCACCTTTATTTAGTTCCCTTTACCTTCCCCACTTAAAATATCCTTGTCGTGGGTATCATGTGGCGCTGAAACCATCGCTGGGGTTGAGTGAGCGCCTGAGGGTGTTCTGTGGGACACACTGCCCACTGCACTCTCTCCCCCGGGCTGTCTAGGACCATGTCCCCTCTGTTGGAAGGACACCCGTCAACCATGTTGGAGGACACGGCTGCTGATGGTTTAGTTCCCTCCGCCTGAGATTGACTCCCTTTCCCTTCCGTTCCTGAAGAATGGTCCCTGGACATGAATCACACTGACACTTGTTTCCCTCCAGCACTTAGAGGAGGGTATTGTGTCTCGTTCCTCCTCCTCTCCATGGTCTTGATGAGAGATCGGATGCCCTTTCAGTCACTGTTCCCTGCAGGTGATGTGCTGGTCATCTTTGGTTGCTTTCGACCTATTAGCATTTTATTTTATTTTTTAAGATTTTATTTATTTATTTGATGGAAAGAGAAGTCACAAGTAGGCAGAGAGGCAGGCAGAGAGAGAGACAGAGGAGGAAGCAGGCTCCCCGCTGAGCAGAGAGCCCGATGCGGGGCTCGATCCCAGGACTCTGGGATCATGACCTGAGCTGAAGGCAGAGGCTTTAACCCACTGAGCCACCCAGGCGCCCCCACATTTTCATTCTGAAGTGCCCTGGTGCACATTTCTTCAGATTCTGTCAGTCTGGGATTTTCTCTGCTTTCAGGTTTTAGAACTTTGTCTCTTTTGCAAAATTCGGGAGGTTTCCAGCCTCTGTTCTATGCAATCGTCCCCTGGGCCCTCTCCACTTCCTGTCCTTCTGGCCCAGATGCTGGGGCTCATCTGTATGCCCTCCTGTCCCCAAGGTTCCACTCAGACTGCAGTCTGCTTCGATCCTAACATTCGTCCCTAGGCTCGCTGACCCTGTTGCTCTTGTCTCCGCTCTGTGACGGACCCATGAAGGGAGGCTTACCTTTTACTTCTGTTATTGCTTCTTTAAGTTCTATAATTCCATTAGAGTCCTATAAGCTATTTTTATTTCCTTGCTGATGGTTTACAATTTTAATGTATTCATTTTTTTTTCATTTGTTTCAAGAGTCTCTCTGATAGGTTGTCAAACATTTTTGGAAGCTGCTTTCACACCTCCGTCTGATCATTCTAATACTGACTTGTGTTGGCAGTGGCATCTCTGAAACCCACAATCTCAGAACCTCTCCGGAGGGTCATTCAGGGTAGTTTTTGGTATGAAAAACAGCCCTTGAGCTCAGTCTGTAGGGACCGATTGCATGTTTGGACAAGAAGGAAGGAGGTACACCCTATGCGTCCACACAGCTCGGTGTGTGGGCTCCTCCGGGGACTAGGAGGGCAGAGCCGGAGCTGGGACCTGCAAGCGCCCCTCTCCTGTACCTGCCGGCTGCGAGCGCCTGGCCCTCGGTTCCCCTGCTGGACACCTCCTCGTCGGCGGAAGCAATCCATCATGTACCAAAGGTTGGACCGAAATGAATGTGAGGGCAACACGTACCCAGTGTGTCCAAGCAGGAATGCACATTCTGAGGGAACTCTGCCCTTCGCTACTTCTTTTCTGAGTTCCTTAAGTGCTGTCCATTGGGTGTGGTGTGTGCTGGACGAGGACAGTAAACCCTAACAGAGGCCGGCCTCCCAGGCCTTCCGCAGACGAGCCGTGGTCACAGCGGAGCCTCACGAAGCCTGCAGGGCGGTGTCATCCTTAAAACGGTGGCTCTCCCAGAGCATGCATGTTCCAGTGTGGGCCCGCCGAGGGCGAGGGCAGAGCAAGGGCACAGGGATCCCCCCACCCCAGCCCCCAACCTGCCCTGTCCCCGCCCACATCTCCACGAGGCTCAGACCCCAGACCTGCACTTCCTGGGGCCTTCTGGCACCTTCTCTCTGCGGCCAGCAGTCACCCGGAGCTCCACTCCGACACGTCTTCTCCAGATTCATTCCTCTCTGTTCGTCTTTTTTTTTCTTTTCTTTTCTTTTTTTTTTTTTTTTAACGACTATTGGGCATGTTTGATCAGGGCCGAGTATTCACCCGGCTGCTGCTGTCCGCTTGCCTGGGACTCGACGTGGCTGTGCGGGGCAGCCTGTCCGAGGCCGAGCCCCCACCCACCTCCTGATCTGAGCCTCACACACCAAGTCAGGACCCCCTGCCCTAAATCCCCCCGGGGCCAGTACCAGACAATTAGAGACCGCCCCTCCTGTTCACAGCCCACTGGAATTTTCAAACGAGCTGATCCTGAATTGTTTACTCTGCCTGCTTTGCTTTTCCTAGGAAAACCCAGTGTAGACTCTGGTTTGTGCTCTCTCCCCGGGTCCCTCGGGCTGCTGACCGACCTGGGGGCTTCTCCGTGCCTAGAGCATCTTCCTGGGACGGCCTCACACTCTCCGTGTCCTCGGTGAGGCACCTCCTCAGATTAAAATCCCACAGGGAAAAGTGAGACTCCATGCCCTTAGGTCCTCCTAGGACAAGGTTTAGGATGGAGTGTGTCTGAATTTGGAAATGTAATCCACTCGCCAACCGTGCCTGTGTGGACTGGCTCGACTCTTGCCCACCAGCTTCTCTGAGGCAGTAGTAACCCCTCGCCCAACGTCCAAACAAGACAAGACCCCCTGTCGGAAACAGAGGACATCTGTCACCATGACCGAGGAGGTCACAGGAGACATCTGTCTTGTTTACCACTGTGGCCGGGCACCACTCCTGCCACGAGGTCAAAGGCAGGGGTTGCCTAGTAGCACAGAGAAGAGGGCTAGCAGCGAAGCCACCCAGACTGTCCCCAACAGCAGGAGGAATTGGGAACCAATTTTGTGATCAGTGTGTGGTCAGCTGTGGGGTCTCACAGCTCTGTGACTGTTCTGGGGTGGCATTAACTGTCTGACTTCCCAGCTCATAAACACAGCAGTGATGTGGGACCAGGTTAGACCAGGCTCAGAGTCTCCGTGGGGTTTCTGACTGCGAGGGCTGCACCCAACATGGCTGCCGCCTGCTCCTGTAGGGACCCGCCCTCTCCTCCCCCCTCCAGACCCAGGGAGGGCATCATCCCAGCCCATGAGCTCCTTGTCGAGTACATACCACACACACAACACGCAGCTAGTACAATCAATGATTCTGTGTGTGCTTGTGTGTGCACATACGTGTGGGATGTGTGTGTGTGTGTGTTTGAGTGTAACGTATGAGTCTGAGGGTGTGCGGAGTGATGTGTGTGCATGTGCGCATAGGTGAGTGCGTGCGCATGGAGTTTTATGTGGCTTGTGCATATGTGTGTATGCGATGTGTGCATGTGAGTGCACAAGTGTATGTGTGTGCAGGTGTATGTGTGTATACAAGAGTGTGCCTTGTGGTGTGTGCACAATTGTACGTGTGTGTGCACGTATTATAAGAGTGTGCATTATGAAGTGTGTGAGCATGAGCGTGTGTGCATGTGTACTGGGGTGTGCATCGTGGTGTGTGTGTGTGTGTGTGCGTGTGCACAGGTGTGTGTGGTGATGCTCGTCTCCCCTGTGGCTCTCAGGAGAGCTGCGTGCTCAGAAGCTGCCAGCGGTGACGAGGATTGTCCCTGGGGAGTCAGGTGACCACCTGAGCCATCATAGCTCTTCTCAACTCTATTCTGGCTCTTCAGAAAGGCCATGCTAGAAATGGCTTTTCCAGAAGCTTCTCCCTCCAAGCAAAGAGACAGGAAGCCTATGTGTCTATTCTGTGGCCAGTGCGGGAACCCCTAGCCCAGTCGGGGTCTGACCACAACCACAGGGGTTCCCAGACGTGCCTTCCCTGGAGATGTGGAGACCTGCGAACTCTCTGCCCTGCACCTGGCTTTGTTTTGTTCTTCCCTGATTGAGGCAGTCAAGGCGACTTAGTGGTACCTCCATGGCTTTCTAGAATCCCACCGTCCCCACGCACCTGCCATTTTAAAGGAATGGCTCCCGAGAGCTTCTGCACAGCATCGTTAGTCCGCAGATCAGGGGAGCAAGTCAGCAGCTGCAGGAAGGGTTCACTTAGACCAGTGCCCACACCCTCCTTATCTTCTTCTTGTAAATACCACTTGATCTGCCTTGATTCCGGAAGTGGGGTTTATCACGACAACCGTTGCTTTGGATGAAGGGTGTTTGTGCACAGTTTTGTATGGTTTCCATGGAAAAAATGAACAGGACTGCACAGGATTACTGTGGTTTTAAGGATGGAAAGTCGTGTCTGCCTTCGTGAATCCACGTGCACAATCTCTGCCTGTGTGACCTTGTTGCTTGTGACAGATGGCTTTGATTGTTATGCCTGCCCCAGACCTGGAGACCTAGAAAACCCACAAAGAGCTGGTGCGCTTGGATGTACCGCGTTGATTTTATTTGATGAACGAATGAGAATACAGAAGCCGGGATTTCGGACATAGAAGGAGAAGCACGTTCTCGGCACTAGACCAGAGAGGCCCCACCTCACTTCTGAGCCTCCCCTGTCACTTCCTCTCCCCAGAGACCGCTCTCTGTGCCACCTCCCCAAAGAGGGCTCTGCTCGGGGTCTTCCTGCTCACGTCTCTTCTCCTGAATCCCTTCAGTCCCAGAAAGCTTACCTCCCTCTCTCAGATATCTGTTCCAAAGTCCACTTAGAGAGACGGACAGCTCTGACCTCGCTGCATGGACCAGCCACCATACCCCAGACCCAGCCCCCCCAGCTGCCGAAAACTGCTTCTCTTCTCCAGAGCTTTACCACCATCCGAACAAATACAGGTCTCTTCCAAGATTGTATTTTCTCCCTCTCTATTGCTGAATCTGTACACACAATAGTAGCTCTGGGCACCTTGAAGGCGTTCAGTGAACCTCTCCCCAATGAGTGTCCTGAAGCTTCTGGACCCTGAGAGCCGCGGTTCTTCTGGTCCAGACTGTGGCTGTAGCTCTCACGCACACTGAAAGTTAAAGAGTGGCATCAGGGCCGGTGGATACTGTGAAGTCACCATGAGAAGGAATCTGACATCTCTGAAGGCAGTGATGGTTGTGTTTCCCTCCTGGACCATGAAATGTGTCTGTCTCAGAGAAGGCATTGCATTGGGTGGACGGGGCAGGACCGACCCAGCAGATACTCTAAAACCAGCTCTTTACGACCATCCCAAATGGGAATCAGTGTTACTAGTAGGTTTTTTACCACACAAAGTTAGTGTCCAGTGGTTCACTGTAGCACCTTTGTGGCCTAAGGAAGCCGACAAGTTCGTGTCCATTGCTCCCCATCAACTGCTAAGCGAGATCCCCTCTCTACCTGGGTCACAATAAGGTTCCCTCTAGATCCTACATCGGTCTTCAAGGCAATAATCCGTGACGTGATCTTCAAAATCTCTACCCTGTCTACAGAGCTGGGAAAACAATCTTCCGAAAATGCAAGTCGCGTCTCAGCTCTTTCTGTGCGGTGGGAGACCCTTCCTGTGGGTTTCTGTTTTCTTCCCAAGTGGCTCTGATGTGTCTTTGCCGGGACCTCCACGCCGCACATGCATGAGCGCGCCGACGTGCCGGCCAAAGCGAGCCCTCCGCAGAGCAAGGCTTGCAAGGTCTCTCTTCGCCCAGCCCGAGACACACCCTCCTCCCCCTCATGGGGTTCTCTCCCGGCCTCTTTGATCTCGAGTCTTGTCCTGTCCCACTAAGTTCTTCTCGGGACTCAGCCTGGGTCACCGAGGGCAACTGAACAACAGTGATATACAGGGGAAGGCCCAAATTTCTGAACGTAAGTACTTTGTCACTAGTTGCCCATAAAGATTTCTTTCCTGTACATACATTTTCTCACGCCCTGGGCCTCAGGGTCTGGCTGAGTGCATGGCCCGAGGACCCCTGAGGCCACGGCCTCCATATGGAATTGACGGAGCTCTGGTGTGCATCCCGTGTGAGCTACTTCCATGACCATGAAGCACTTTCTAGACCCCACGGCCAAGGACCCTCCCCTTCTCATCCTGTGGCATCAGCACCTGACCTGATACCCAACCCAAGGAGAGGGAGCGAGCATTCTTATCATGAAGCCTGCGACTGTCAGAAGACGGGACAAGAAATTCTGGGAGTGAGCCTGGGATCGAGTGTGACTTCACCCATCAGACGTGCGTGGGCCTGAGGCAGGATGCTGCTGGTGACCCGGCGGTGCTGTACAATGAGCCTGTTCATGGTACTTGGCCCAGCAAGGGGGAGGACACTTTTCAGGGGGCTGTCATTCAGTCTTCTTATGATAGTTCTGTTTTCTTCCAGCAGAAGCATGGAGGTCTCAGCATGTCATTCCAGGGTCCTACAAAGTCAGGGACCCTTCTCACACACTCCAGGCTCTAGAAGGGCCCACATTCATGCCTCTACACACATCCAGGGATCTACGTCAAATGCACACCCACCACCCTTTTACTGTGATGCTCGCACTTCAAGATCCAGAATAGACATCGTCTCCTTTGGACCCGGGACCCCTGAATGAGTGGGCTCCCTCTGCGTGTCTAAGGGGACACCCAACCATCCCGTGCTCACTCAGGGATGAGGCTGATGATGATACGCAGAAACGTGGGGCACGTGGCAGAGGGAGGGAGGGAGCTGCCTTCCGCGGAGACGGTGAGGACCCAGCTAAAACAGACTCCTGCAGGAGGGACAGGGGCCAAGCATGCGGACGGGGCCATTGCATCCTGCAACACGTGGGCAAAGAAGCTCATAGCCCCTTTGGGGAGGACGGGAGAGGCTGCCCTGCCCCCTCCGCCCAGCCAAGCCACGAAGGAGCACCAGCGTCTCACTGGACTGCTTTTACCCTTGTCATGACGGTGGTGGTTGTGAGCCGCGCGGCGTGGTGTTTACATAAGGAGGACAACCTGGCCACATTTGCCATATGGAAGGAGGATTTCGTTTTCAGGGAAAACACGTAGATTTTTTTTAATCTTATGTCTCCTGTGCTGTCCCTATTTCTGAGCAGAATATGAAAGAAATCACAGCCCCTGGCTGGCCATGGTTCATTTTCACTGGAAATGTTAATAATTTGCTGGTAATTTTTTCAGTAAGATGAGTGATGTGGACCCTTGGGCCCTTGGGAGCTTGCGTCCGTGCTGTGCGTGCCGCGTGAGGGCTGGCGCTATGAACCCCACGTGGCAGCCCTCTCCACGTGAACACCACGGGAGGTGACCACTGGTGTCTTCAGCAGCACAATGTCATGATCCCATAAAACCCTTCCTCCAGAAGACTCACGTGTGAATAATCGTCCATTCCAGAAAGGTCTCTCTCCCATAAAAGTATCGGCTAAAAGTTTCCATCCAAGACTCTCTGGCCCCTTCCTGCTGGGCCCACCTGTCCTCAACCACCATCCCGTGAGCTCTGACCCACTCTGACCAAACCCAGCATGAAACGCCATCTTAGTCCAGACCACAAAGTCTTGATGGACGTCCCGATGTCGCCTGCCCCTCTGAGGGGACTTCAGGACGCAGCTGAGGTGGGTTTCCCTTTTCACGACAAAGAATGACCTTGGCTTGGAGGCGGAGAGAGCCTGTGGCCAGTGCTGTCTGAGTTGGTGCAGGGGCCGGTCCAGCCTGGGCCTGGGGATAATGAGGAGCGAGGGACATTTCCACCATCGAGTAGCACAGAGACTTTTTCGGGAGAAAGCTGTGTGAGTCACATTGGGATGTCGTGGAAGCCACCCAGGACAGAGGACAGTGACCTCTGGGGTGAGGGGGGAACGGAAGGCCCCACAAAGTGCTACCAGCCTTGTTTTAGCCAAAGAGGGGATGGAGGAGGACGGAGACAGGTCTGCAGGTGAAGGCGGGACTCAGGCCGGCCCTGGGTGAGGAAGCACATGGCTCCTGTTGGAAATAGTGACCCTGACCTCTGAGCGGGACTTCTGTCCGGGGCAGCCCCTGGTGAGCACTCTGGTCTCTGTGGGGCCCAGGGGCCTCTCTTTGGCTCCTGATGCCCTTTTCGGGGGTGGGGGGTTGCTTCTGTCACCTCCAGCGTGTCCCGTTCTCGGAACAATAATCAGAGTGGCCCGAAGAAGGGGCGTGAAGGGTGTAGGAACAAAGAGAGACTCTTGCTGGCGAAGTCGGTCATTGCGTGGGTGGGCAGGAAGGGCTGAAGCCACGGCGCCTGTCCCCCTGGCGGGTTTCCTGAGCTGGCGGGCTGTCTACTGAGGCCAGGAGCCTGTGGACCAGCTGAACCCCTGCCGTCAGACAGGGTGACCCGCAGAGACCTGGCCCAGCACCCAGGGCTTCTGGAAGGAATCAGGGGCCAGTGTGCAGAGCCCTCAGGACAAAACGGAAGCAGATCCTTCGTTCCTGCCAAAGGGCTTGCTCGTTCCTTTGTCCGGCAGCACGGCCCAAGTACATGACGGCAGCTTCTCTCCTCACCTTTACACTGGCTGCTGGGATCCCTAACGGTGTCAGGCAGGGCCGTGCCCTCTGGGACCTCCTGGCCACTCGGAGGTGTGTGACCATACATGGGGAGAAGTGTTCGGCCCCCGCATCTCTGTGGATCTCTGGTTCTGCTTCCCATTATCTTGCACTCTGTAGGTTGTAGGTGGAATGATGGTATTTTGCAGATTAGAAAATCCTGCACCAGAAACATCATGGAAGTCACTGGTGTCTCTCGGCCGCTGGGCAAAGAGCCGACTTCCAACTCTTCCCTGAAGGCCTGTGCGGTCCCTGGGAGGGGAAGGTCTCCCTCACATACGTGGAAGTACAAGGGTTAATATGCAGCTGAGTTTAGAAGGATGCACCCGAAGTCAGTGAGGGTCCTGGTTTGGGAGACCCTGGCCACCCAGGGGAGGGAGCTCCACGCGGGGGATGGGGGGGCAGTGCCTGCAGTGGGACTCGGTTGCTCAAGACAGAGCTCACTGAACAGAAACGATGGGTGTGTGGGGGGTGCCTTGTGGTGCCGGGAGGTGTAAGGAGGTCTGTGGTCAATTCTGAGAGCCTTCGCCCCATTCTGAGAGATGGGAGCAGGCTGGGATGTGGGGAGCACGTGGAGAAAACCAGCAATCGGCAGCCAAGCCTCTGGCGGGGTCTGCTGCCCTGGGTCCCGTCCGCTCCCTTGCAGGTGTGCGGGGCTGCTTGGTACCTGGTGCCGTGAACAGGGTCGGTCCCACCGCTCTGAACACCGGGCGGGCTCCAGCTGTGCAGGACCCATCCCAGACCAGGCATCGCTCCTTCTCTTGGAAGAGTCTAACTCTGAAAACTCACTTGTTCTGGGACAAGCCATCCCGTATTCTTAGGAGGAATCACGACAGTGATAACATTTTTAGTCGCATGGATTTGGGACCAAGAAAAACAGACGGAAAGACGTGACTTAGCATCTGGTCAACGTCCCAGGAACTGCTGTTCCTAGACTCGGAATGCAGAAACTCAGGATTTGGGGTTTGTTAAAGTTTGCCGAAACGTCCTAATGCTTTCTGGGTTTTGCCGCTGGAGGCCCGATGCCAGGGACAGCGGGGACCACAGTGGTGTTCTGGTTCTCCTTCCTCTGGCGCGTAGACACAGCCTCTGGGAGCCGGGGAACGAGCGAGCAGGGTGGGTAGGCCCCGAGGCTTCCCCCCATCTCCCCAAGAACCCAGGAGTGACCCACAGTTCACAGATTCGGCTCAAGAGTGGGGGCGTCTGCGGAGGGAGGCAGAAGGATTAATGACCACACGGAGGAAATGCACACGTCCTACACTTGGAATGTTTTTTTCTCCTTTTTACCTACAATCCCTTCAAGGCTGACAGTGATTGAACGGGATGACATCACTGCCTCTTTCCCTCAAATCCATACAGTGTTTGAAGGAAGAAAAAGCCGGCACTTCTGTGTGGCTGGCTAGCTCTGCGGGTTACCGCAGCCCGGTCACCCACTGCCAAGTCTCTAACTCAGGGTAACCCCGCGGGATCTGGGCTCCTAACCCACCTTGACAAAGAGGAGCCTCCCCCTGGCTCACGCACCAGCGACAGGAAAACATCTTTGTGTAGACGAGGGCGGCAGATGCTACTGTGGCTTCCCCAAAACGTGTCCTCCAACCGAAGAAGTTTCTCGGACACGGAACAAGACCAAATAAGAAGGTTTCCTTGTAGTTTGGATGTCAGATTCTGAACTCAGACGGTCTGGGTTCAAAACCTGGCTCTGCTGTGTGACTCCCGTTCTTTCTGTTTCTATTGTATTGTGTTTTTCCTATGGTCACCTTGTCAATTACACTTCTATTGCAGGGTCACGAGCTGCCCTGTTACATCAGTTCCAGGCGTACAATATAGCGACTCAACGATTCTCTGCATGACTCAGTGCCCATCACAGCAGGTGAGCTCCCGAGTCCCTGCTTCCCCAACCCCCCACCCACCTCCCCTCCGGTGACCATTCCCAGTATGGAAGCATATCCACTGACTGACGGGTGCATAAAGAAGATGTGGTTCATATACACAATGGAATATTACTCACCCATCAAAAAGAGTGAACTGTTGCCTTCTGCAATGATGTGGACGAGGCTAGAGGCTAAATGCCAAGCAAAATAAGTCAGTCAGAGAAAGACAAATGCCACCTGATCTCACTCATATGTGGAAATGAAGAAACAAAACAAATGAACAAAGAAAAAAAAAGACAAACAAAAAATACTGCACTTTCTTTATGCCCCAGTTTCTTCCTCTGAGAAATGGGTGTGATTATAACACAGATTGTGTGGTCTGTGGAAAGATTTACTATGACAAAGCAGTACAAGAATGGAAAGGACCATGTGAGGAGAAGACACAGGTCATACAAAACGTTACCTCAAGCGACTGTACCTGGCATTTGACGTTCTTTTAATGCAAAGTGTGACATCACTGAGACTATGCACTTCTCCTCTCATCGAGGGTGGTATCAGAGACTGTGCCAACAGATGAGAACTGTCCAATGGCAGAGGAGAAGCGGGGTCCTCAGGGAGCCCTGGAGTGACCACAACAGGCAATACAGGATGGTTGGCGAGATAGGAGGGCTGATCAGATGTCGGGGTCCAGGCGTGTGTGTGAGGTGAATGTGGAGGTGTTCACAGGCACAGACAGACGCCCTCCTCCAGGACCTGCCCGCCCTTCCATGCTGGGCCACCCCCGATGTCTATGATGCATTTCCTTCTCCCCAGTTCATATGAGAAGTGGATTAGGAAGACCCCAGGAGACGGGTCACTGCAGGAGCAAGGGAGGAAGGGGAAGAACTTGAACTGACAGGTGGACAGGTGGAGTGGGAAACAAAGACCAGGTCCGAGCGGATGGAGAGAATCTGGGTGATGGAGAGAAGAGGGGGCCTGAGGTGGGCATGCGCGGCAGAGCCGGGCTTGGTGGCCCCGGCCCCATGGGACTGTCCCACGTCTCCCACAGGAGGACCTGTGCAAGGAGCGTGGTGGCCAAGGGGGACAGCAGTGCTCCTCTCTTCCTTCTCCAGCTCTCCTGGGCTGGTCAGGGCAGATCTTGTGGAAAGATAAAAGGGAATTACAGAAACCTTCCTATTTCTGACGTTTTTGTCTCTGTCCCCTTTGGGGGGGGGGTGTCTTGTTTTATGTCTGGACACTAGTCTACTCCGTGGGAGAGCTGTAAGTCATTCTCATCACGTTCTCATTCTGGCTCCAGTAAATGCTGCTTTTGAGACAATGGACCTTAGTTTTACCACCAATAAAACAGGAAGGTACCTATGTCTTTCTTGGTTATTGGGAAGGATTGATTAAACACGCGTATGAAACACAGAACTCAGAATGTGGCTTTCGTAGCTCTTAGCAAATGACAGACCCTATTCCTTCACGCGACGTAAGCCACAAGGAGGCACAGTGCCTGATAGCAAGTCGGCCTCAGCAAGCGTCTCCGGCAGAAAAGAAGGAACAAAACAAGAAACAGATAAATAAAGTGAATAAGGAGGTAGATCTATTTGGTCTTTAAACAGAGACTCAGCGCAAGGATGAGACTTTGGGGCAAGGATAGAGCCTTGAGTAGGATAAAAGGCTGAGAACCTACTTTCCCCCGGAGTGAGGGATGCCCGCGGACGGGTCAGGGGTGTGAGTCTGCTCGGCTCCCCGGGCACAGCACGGAAGTTGCGGCTTCTGTAACAGGAGCCTCGTGGAGGCTGGGGAAGCCCAGATCGAGGTGCTGACCCATCTGGCTCCTGGTGAGTGCTCCCTGCCCAACCCTGTCCCCCTACGCCAGGGAGGGGGCAAGCGGAAGCTCACTGGTGACACTTCCCATGTGGACACCGGTCCTGGTGGAGGGGCCTCATATCACGACCTCACTAGGGCCCCGCCCCAAATACAGTCTCGCCGGGGGTTAGGGCTTCAACATATTCCCCAAGGCCGTGCAAAATAACTCCAGTAAAACACGTCTGTCAAAGCCACCCCATCCTCTGCAAAGCAGAATTCACAGAAGCGTCTGGTCTATGCGGGGCTATGGGAGGCAAACAGCTAAAAAGAAAGACATCAGGCCTGAGAAGTCTTTATTTCCTTTAACAACACGACAATACATATTTTTATAAAAGGATTGGGTTTCCAGCAAGAGGCTCCGGGAGGCTAGTGTCCAAGACCGCCCTCGGGGGCCACACGGACCCTCCCTTCCTCCCAGCACGAATATTTGCAGCCCGAAAACCCTGGTGAGGCCCAGGCAGGGCGGGGGTGGGTGTTGGGGGGCGACCCACCCTCATGTGGAATTTCTCGTCTTCAGAAAATCCATTGTTTTTGATGTAATCATCAAAGGCTAATGGAAAAACATAATATGACTTCATAGCTCAGGGAAAAAGAAAGGACATCTGGAATTAACTTCGGATGTGAGAGATAGTGAGAGGGTGGACAAGGGATGCGCGGAAGACTGGGATGAAACCCCAGGGCAGTTTCCAGCCTCGGAGGCCAAGGACCAGCGGACGGGGGCTCTGTCCAGCAAGGTGCAAAGAAGGCGTTCTCGGAGGACCCCGTAGATCGCTGACTTGTGCTGCTTTTTTCCCCGTGAGAGGGAAGAGGCTGGAGAGCAGAGAACAGGAGGTAGAACCGGGCACTGAAACGGGCTGCGTGGCATGAGGGAGAGCAGCTCACACCGTGGTCCCGAGGTCAGGTCCCCAGACAAGGTACGGGAGTCCCCGCCAAGTCTGGGGCTCGTGAGGTCGTGTGAGCTCCTGCCCAATGAGCATGGGGCCTTCTGATCCAAAAACGGCGTGATCTTCACCCGAAATTCACCACCGACTTGCTGTCCTGTGTTTCCATTTGCACAGCCGAGCCAGACCCTCCCTTCTCTTCACCGGGGGGGAGAAGACACGGACCCACCTGGGTGCATGGGGGGAGTGACGTCACAGACAGGCACTGAGCCCCGGCCCGGCATCTGGCAAATATCCAAAACTGTAACAATTAATTTTTATGTTATATCAAGAATGAAGATCGTGTGTTATGTCTCTAGACGCTCCCATTGCCTTGCATTCTGTATTTGGATGCATTTCTGTTAAAATACAAGGTAAGGGGCACCTGGGTGGCCCAGTTAGTGAAGCGTCTGCCTTCGGCTCAGGTCATAGTCTTGGGGTCCTGACATCGAGTCCTGCATCACCTCTCCCTTCCTCTGCCCATGTTCTCCTCTCTCTTTCTCTCTCTCGCAAATAAATAAATAAAAATCTTTTAAAGAAATACAAAATCAGGGACAATTTCAACAAGAGAAGTTACCAAAAAAAGCACTTAAGCATTAAGAAATAAAAATGTACATATTCACATACTCCATGCCTCCGGTGCATGTTTTCCCCACTCTACGAGCACCCCTGCGTGGTTTGCCAGGCACTGCGGTGTCCTTGGTCCTTGTCATGAAAGTCCACGGGTGTGGATGCACATGGCTCGTGTCACACACGTGAGGAGCTGGAGAGCAGACATGTGGCCGCCCTGTGCGTGCCGTAGCCACGGTTAACCAGAATCCGTGCTCGTGTGGCTTTCCCTCGGAATGCCCTCATTTCGTGACCCTGTTTTTATGGAATACAACTTGAACAGTTCAAAAGCACTTCATTTAGGACAGTTAGCCTCAGTGGCGGTGTCTCCTTATCCCGGGATGAAAGGAAGGGCGCGGTTCACCCTGGCTCTGTTTTGGTGTGTGATCCTCGGGCGAGTCAGACAGCGGGGACCAGACGTTTGGCAGCTGTCTGAGGGCCGCCCGCTGGAAGCCTGGAGCACCCAAGAGAGCACTGTGGGTTGGGCACCCGCTCTTTACTCGATGCTTAAGTCCCCAGAACACAGCGGGGCCGGAGAGAGAGAAAGAACGTAAAGAACCCCATGGCAGCGCCTAGCCACGGCCCAGCCGAGCTCCCCTCCCCAGGGGAGGCGCGTCACCGTCTGCTGGAAAGAAGACGGGCAGGTGTGCTTGGAGATCCACTTCTTGAAATGAGTGTAACTTGCACGCTTGATCTCTGAGTCTTACAGACGAACACAAGCTCAGGGCACGGGCACGGGGCCAGGTGGGGCTGGATCTCCCGATTCCCAGACCCAGGTCCTTCCAACATGGCCTGCTTGTCCCAAGACATCGCGCGGGAGAGGAAGCCCTTACCGTGCGGGAGGGAAAGCTCCCGGGGTCACAGCGGCCGAGACTCTTGGGTACAGCACTCAGTCTGGGAGTGTTTGAAGTGGCTTCTTTTCACCCCTCATGGAACATTTCTCTTCCCCCAAACGGCAAGGTATTACGCTGGCCTCTGTTGGCATCGATTACATGAAATATTTTTTTTCCTCTAGAAAAGTGATTTTCGAGAGCTAAGAAACCGATAAATCAAGTTTTGGAGATAGCTGGCTCATAGCTGGAGGGCCGTTCGTGACTGCGTCGAACAGTAATCCATGGGCACGAGGGGCGTTGATGTGTTCTGACAGGAAGGTTGTCCACGCGTCCTGTCCCGTGGAAGATGCCATGAAGGGACACTACGAGGATGTCAGGGGGTTTCTGGGTGGCAGGAATGCACAGAGGTGGGCTCTGGTCCTGTCTGCGCAACTTCGCCGTGGACCTGACCCCGGCAGGGGTTCCTAAAACCTGGCAGTGTTCCTAAAATCAGAAAAACATAAAAATAATTCTACCCACCTTTCAGATTTTGATGGGGAGGCAACGATGAGTAGAGAAACACTTTACCTTCTTGAACACTACCTGTCGTGTCACTGTGAATATTTCAACGACAGCGTGGCAGAATTTGGTGGGAGAGCTTGAGGATTCATCTCCAAATTAATCTGACTAGAGCTTCGAAAGCATCTTGACCCATGTCACCTTAAGTCTGTCTTCCCTGGTCACCTTTGTCATCAACTCCCGGTTCCTTCTCGAAGTCTCTCTGTTCCGAGTGCGACGCCAAATGCAGGTGCTCTAATTCCTACCGCTCACTTGGAAATGTTTTGGACCCTAGACTGATCTAGGGCGCGGGGACAGGGTTGTGACTTTGACCCTCCCGTGGCCACATGTGGACTTACTCTATAAACACTCCAGTAAAGCTTATGATTTCCTCTGTGGAATTTTTTTTTAATATTTTATTTATTTATTTGACAGAGAGAGACACAGCGAGAGAGGGAACACAAGCACAGGGAGTGGGAGAGTGGGAAGCAGGCTCCCCGCTGAGCAGGGAGCCTGATGTGGGGCTTGATCTCAGGACCCTGGGATCATGACCTGAGCTGAAGGCAGAGGCTTTAACCCACCGAGCCACCCAGACGCCCCACCTCTGTGGAATTTTTGCCAACACTTCTTTAGCTCGAGTCTTGGGTTCCCCCCGCTCAATGGTGCCCCTTCTGCTCCCACGCTTTCTCACACTGGTCCATTTCCAGTGACCCCGACAAGCTTGCTTCCTCCTTCGGGGGTTTCTGGATGAACACCCGTTCCCGAACGACACTCTACGGCCTGTCAGGACGATGCTGTCACACCTGCCATTTCTACTGAGAACGGAACAGAGCTGTACACCGTCGGGATGTGTCGTAAGCATGTGATTAACGCATTTCTCTTAATTCTTAATCTCCACCAGATGAAGACTGCGACAAGTCCGAAGGCATTTTCATATTACGTTTTATTTACATATCCTGTTCCTGCTTGGAATCCTCCTCTTAGGAAAACAGGTCACCTGTTTTATCCACCGATGTGTCCCCAAGGCCGGGGGCAGGAACGGGCTCAGAATGAGCATTCAGCAGATGAACATGGAATAAGGGAAATAATGAATTAAAACACACAGGAACACAGAAGGTCGTGTTTCCCCAAATAGTCATCAAACATGTGCATGTGGGGGCAGCCGGACACCTGGGACGAGGGCAGGGACGCTGCGTTTACGCTCCGTTCCATCTGTGCTCATCGCGAACGCACACTTTGGAGGGGGGTGGGGGGAGAGACCAACGCATATGACCTCGCTGTGACATTAAGTTTGGAAATTGTTGTTCTTACGTATCCAGAGCTGGAACGTGGCAGCCACATGCTGTCTTGTCCCGCCTCCAGTAGGAATCACTCTCCCCGAAATACAGGCACAAAAAGCATTTTTGTTTATCTCTGATTGTAATTCACATGCGGATTTGAAATGATTTGAAATGATTTCCCCAATCCCTGGGAAGGATTTTTTCCCTTTTATTTTAAAATAATATGAAATAGAAAACTATCCTTCAGTTGTGGGCATTGGTCATTAGCGAGGAAATGCACAAATGAATGACGTGCGACTCGTTGCCATGATCAAAATACTTTGGCGGAAAAGATAGAAATATCAGCGCAGTCAGTCCGTTTATGGTAGAAGTGTCTTTGATCATATTTTTAGCACAAAGAAGGAAACATTTAACAACTGAATCTTGAATACACCGAGACATTTTGCAAGAGACGTGATTATTTACAGAAGTTTTTTCACTCCCCAAACTTGGAACAACAAAATAAATGTGGATGAACTGGAGAATCCTGAGGCAACACGGACAGTCCCTCTAGAAGCTCACGCCCAGAGCCCCACTGCTGCCCGCGTGCGCGTCCTGAGGGCGGCTCTGTTTGGGGGTTCAAGTGCTCCCACGTGTGACAGCGCGGGGCCCTGTGAACATAGACGGGACGGGCACTGTGTCCTGCTCAGAATGCTGCCAGGGTGGAGACAGAGGCTAGAGTTGAGTTATTTCACACGGATGAGGGAAAAAATGTGTCTAGAAAGAAAAAAATGCCAGGACCCTTATTGGGTTCAGGTCTGTGGCCTGGGTGCTTGGGAAGCCCGGGGGCTCCTTCTGGGATCCCCGGGGCTGATGATCCCAGATACAGGGATCATCCCTCCAGAAGGCTCTGGGAAGGGCCTGCCCACCCCCTGAGGCCCTCCTGCCATCCCTCCTTCTCCCTCCCCTCCCCTCCCCTTCCCTCCTTCTCCCATCCTCCTCCTGCTCCCCCACCCCTCCCTTTCCCTCTCTCCTCCTTCCTCCTCTTCCCCTCCCACCCCTCCCTCCTCACTGTTCTCCTTCCTCCCGTCTATCTCCCATCCTCCTCCCCTCTTTACTCCTCCCTCCCCCTCCCCTCCTCCTCCCATTCCCCCTCCCCTCCTCCTCCCATTCCCCCTCCCCACCCCTTCCTCTCCCTCCCTCTCCTTCCCTTCTCCTTCCTCCTCCCCCTACTCCTCCTCCCTTCCCCTTCCCTCCTTTCTCCCCTCCATCCCTCCCCCCTCCTCCCCACCTCTTCCCCTTTCTCTCCTTCCTGTTCTTCTTCTTCCACTCCTTCCTTTCTTTTTCTCCTCTTCCTCCCTCTCTTTCCCCACATGCTGCCACGCAGATCATGGAGAGACCATATATGAGAACAGACCTCTGACCCACGGTCTGCAGCACCCAGCCGGGGACCCAGCCCTTCTCTAGACTGACCAGCTGCAGTCCCCACCCCCCCACCCTGCCCCGTCCCTAAGCTCACCAGCCCAGGAAGCCACCGATTATCTCTAAGTCGGACTGGCAGGAAGTCTGTTTGCAGCGACAGTCCAGGAATCTCAACAGGAGTTGTTATCCCTGTACCAGTCAACCCAAACGACCAGGACTTGATTAGTAGCTGGCGGCTTCCTGAAACTGTCCTGGCTTCCAGTTTAGGACCCCCCAGAGGAAGACAGATATGCTCCCCACTTCTGGTAACACCCCAGCTCGCCCAGACTTGCCGCCTCCCCAAGGGCCCACGGATGTCCCTTTCTCTGCTGGGGGAAGCTCTCCCCACCCCCCTGTCTGTCTATGAGACTCTGTGACACACAGCAGTGGGGCTGTCTCTCTTGCCATAGCCTTTGCTGTTGTCCTTTGAGAATGACAGGCTATTGACCAGACGTGACGACCAATCATTTAAAGGCACCTCACGGCCAGCGTGTCCCCAGCCTTGCCCCGCTGTCTGCCCCGTGCTCTGACCGGCAGCCACGGGCTGCTCGGTGGGATCCAGGAGGAGTGCCGCAGCACAGTCCCCTTGGATGTCACCCAGAGACGGGACTTGTGCGGGAAAGGTCGTGCTGAAAAACCTACCCATGATTCGGAGGGGCCGGTCTCTAGAGCTCTGGGAGAACGTCTCCTGCTCCGAGGAGAGGGGTGAGAGATGGCCTCTTCTGGAAGTGGCGTCGCACGGACATGAGTTCTAATGCTGCTGGGACTGTTTCAGTCCAGCCTCTGAGCAAAGCCAGCGGAGGGGAAGCACAGCCAGCAGCCAAGCAGAGGGACAGCAAGGGGACCAAGGGCTTCACCTCCGGCAGGGGGACACCAGCTCACCAGAGACAACAAAGCTCATCCCTATGACCCCAACTTGACTTGGACCTCCAACTCCTTGCGGCTCAAATATCCTAAACATTCGCCTTCTCGAGCCCCTACGTCATTCATATTTTGCTTTCTCGGCAAGATTTGGGCTTTCTGAGGACCCTTTCATTCATGTATTTCGAGTCTGCCCATTGTCAAGCCGTGTCACTGAGGCTCAGCTAACAACTGCTTCAGTCACTGGGTCCAGTGGCCATGTCTGCTGTTGCACAAATGAGTGTAGTAAATGTCTAGAACTCAACGTCTTCGTCTGTTTGGGTGGCTGCAGGAGCAAATACTGGTTTCGCACCGTTCTGGAGGCTGGGTGTCTTAGCTCCAGCTGCCAGCATGCTCAGGCTCTGGGGAGGGCTGCCTACGGCACCTCTGGGCTGTGTCCTCATGCGGTGGAAGGGGTGTGGCAGCTCTGTGGGGTCATCCCTGTAGGGGCTAATGTCATTCACAACCAAGTCATCTCATACTGCCATGTTGGGCATCAGGATTTCAACATACAAACTTGGGAGACGGGCAGGGGGACAAGCACTTTCCAACTGCAACACTTGCTATTAGCAAACGTAAGTTTATGAAATCCTTACATGACCTTCAGAGTGGGAGTCCTCTGTTTTTCTGACCAGCTGGGTATGGCACCCGCCCAGTGATGGTGTGGGACACGGATGCCAGGCCCCAGCACACACACGCCACCGTCCCACCGCACTTTGAACTATGGCCTCTGTGAGCCTTTCCGGGGCTGGACACATGTTTCAAGGTCAGACAATGGCAAAGTAAAAGGACAGGATCGAAATGGAGGACATTGATCCCAGTGCCCGCCCCATGGCAGAGTGGGGACCATCCTGGGGAACACACATCACCCCAGACCAACCAAGTTGCTTGAACTCAAGCTTGAAATAAGGATCTTTTTCTAAAAGCTAGTTTCACTGTATTTTCATAACTTGCCTTAAATAAAATAGAGACCTTGGTGCTTGCTGCTGCTGGAGGTCACTGCTTCTCACCCTTCATGTCTGATACATGTGTGTGTAGTATGTGTACACACACTTATCTAGAGATGCTTCCATACGGAGAGAGCCCTACCTATAGTAGACCGCACACAAGGTCATGCTGAGGTCTTTCACTTGGATTTATGACCACATGGATCGTTCCAGCCCCTCTGCCTGCTTGCCTGGAGACCCCCACGCTAGCACCGAGAACCTGGCCTCTCCTACCACCTGCTCTCCACTCACTCAACTGCTCACAGCCACATGCTTTCAGCGTTTCTCACCCGCACCCCAGAAGCTAACATACCTACCACTAGCAGTACTGCTCTGCACACCATTTATGTGGCTGTTGGTGATGGATTTCACTCATTTCCAAAGCTGCTTGGGTCAGCATCTTCTCACCCTGCCCCATCCACACACAAGCCAGCTTCACTGACTTTGCTTCAGGCCCTTCATACATTTGGTCTAGTTCAATTTTCTTGCCACGGTCATGTTTTTTCATGGGATCTCCTAACTGCCAGCTTTTCTTTCCTTCTTCCTTCCTCTCTCCCTTCCTTCCTCCCTCCCTCCCTCCCTCCCTTCTTCTTTCCTTCCTTCCATCTTTCCTTCCTCCTTCCTTCCTTCCTCCCTCCCTCCATTCCTTCCATCTTTCCTCCCTCCCTCCCTTTCTTCCTTCCCTCCTTCTTTTGTCTCTCTTTTATTTTTTAAAAAGACTTCATTTATTTATTTGACAGAGAGAGAGAAAGAGAGAGAGATCACAAGTAGGCAGAGAGGCAGACAAAGGTGGAGGGGGGAAGCAGCCTCCCGGCTGAGCAGAGAGCCTGATGCAGGACTGGATCCCAGCACCCTGGGATCATGATCTGAGTCAAAGGCAGAGGCTTAACCCACTGAGCCACCCAGGCACCCAATCTCTCTCTGTGTCTTTTTTTTTTTAATTTTATTTATTTATTTATTTATTTAATAATTTTTTAAAATTTATTTTCAGCATAACAGTATTCATTGTTTTTGTACCACACCCAGTGCTCCATGCAATCCGTGCCCTCTCCAATACCCACCACCTGGTTCCCCCAACCTCCCCCCCCCCCCCCCACCTCTTCAAACCCTTCAGATTGTTTTTCAGAGTCCATAGTCTCTCATTGTTCACCTCCCCTTCCTGGTCCATATACACTATGGAGTATGATGCCTCCATCAGAAAGGATGAATACCCAACTTTTGTAGCAACATGGACGGGACTGGAAGAGATTATGCTGAGTGAAATAAGTCTCTCTGTGTCTTTCAATGTGTATGTCTTAATGTTCACTCTGCTGTGAAGTTCTGGGCTTTGACAAGTTCGAGATGTCATGGACTGAGCATTACAGTACCACGTAGAGCAGTTTCACTGCCCTAAAATTCCCCTGTGCTTTGTCTATTCAAAACCTGCTCCTCAAACCCCTGCCAACCATTAATCTTCTCACTGTCCCTACAGACTTGTCTTTTCCGTAGTGTCATGTCAGAGTCACACGGTATGTGGCCTTTTCACACGGACTTCTTTCACTTACTAATACATTCCTGAGGTTTATCTGAGTCTTTTCATGGCCTGATAGCTCATTTCTTTCTACTGCTGAGCAGTGCTCTATTGTATGATGTTCTGAGGACTCAGCCAGTTCTTGTAGAACACCTCAACAGCTTCCCATGCAGGGTTTATGAAAAAAGGCAGTTACAAGCTCTTAGCTTTCTGTGCAGACAGAGGTTGTCAACTCATTTGGGTAAATCTCTGGGAGCGTGATTGGGGATCAGATGGGCAGAATTACGTTGAGCTTTGATTGAATGACCAAGCTGCCTTCCAAGTGGCTGTGCCCTTTTGCATCCATCCCCCGTCCCGAGCTGTGAATAGATGTTTATTGTTGTTCTGCACCCTTGTCGGCGATCAGTAGGGTGTGTTTGGGGGCAGGGGTTGTATGTTTATTTTTATCTTAGCCCTTCTAATTGTTCTGTAGTGGTGTCTCATTGCTGCTTCATGATGCAACTCCCAATGACGGATGACGTTGCTTCCCATCTGTGTATCTTCACAGATGAGCAGTCAGTGCAGACCTTCCCCCATTTTTTAAAATATTCTTTTGTGTGTGTCCTTATTGCTGAGTTTTAAGAGGTGAGCTGTATTTTGGACATGAGTCATTCATCTGGTGTATGTATCGCAATTTTTTCTTCTACTTCTGTCTTTTGTTTTTATTCTCTTGACACTGTCTATTTCAGAGCCAACATCTTTAATTTTAATAAAGTTCAACTTTGTAACTTTTACTTTCATGGATTGTTCTGTCGATGCTTTGTCTAAATGTCACTGCCAAACTCGATGCCACCCAGACTAAGTTGGTGATCAGTTCTGAGTTAATTTTGCAAAAGTTGTAAGGTGTGTGCCTAGATTTGCTATATATATATATATATATATATATATATATATATTTCCAGCTGTTCTGGCAATACTTACTGAAAAGACTATGCTTTCTCCTGAATTGCCTTTGTCCTTCATTCAAGTATCAGTTCACTGTGTTTGTGTGGACCTGTTTCTGAGCTCTCTATTCTGTTCTATTGATCTGTGTACTAATTCTTTTGCTAGCACCATGTTGTCTTAATTAGTATAGCCTTATACCAATTATTGTCTTAATTAGTACAGCCTTATAATAAGCCTTAAAATACTATCATGTGAGTGTAAAAATGCATTCTTTTTCTTTAGGATAATATTGGATATTCCGGGTCTGTGCCTTTTCATGCAAAGTTTAAAATCACTTTGCAAATATCTATAGAACAGTGAGATTACATTGATCTATAGATTACTGTGAAGGAATTGGCAACTTCACAGTATCTACTCTTCCAACCATGAGCACAGAACATCCCTCATTTATTTATGTCTTCGCTGACCGTTCTTATCAGGTTTTGCTTTGTTGCATATAATTTCTGTACATATTCTGTTAGACTCACAGTTAAGTATTTCATTGTTTGGTGCTATTGTAAATGGTATTCTGTTTGTAATTCAATTCTAGTATTTAGAAAGCGATTGTGTTTTGTATGTTAATGTTGTTTTCTGCATACATGCCATGTTTACTTATTAACTCCAGAATATTTTGTCAATTCATTTGTATTTTCTGCATAGTCATGTCATCTGTGAAAAAAAGAATATTTCTTTTCAATCTGAGTTTTTGTTTCTTTTTTCTTTTATTATTACTTTATCTAATACATCTAGGATGATATTGCAAGAAAGTATAGCAATGGGACATCCTCATCTTTCTATCAATCTCAAGGGCTTAGTGACCTGTTTCTCACAATAAAGTATGGTGTTAGCTGCAGGATTTTTGTAGATGTGCTTTATCAAGTTGAGCAAATCCACTATTTTGAGTTTGCTGAGAGTTGCTATACAAATATTATAAGTGGTTACTGGATTATGTCAAATACTTTTCATGCATCAATTAATGTGACCATACAATTTTTCTTTTTTATCTTGTTGATTAAGTGGATTACAGCAATTGGTTTTTGAATATTGAATCAGCATTGTAAATCTGGGATTTGTGCCATTTGGTCGTGGTGTATAATTCTTTTTACACTTCTCTGCATTCAATTTACTCACATTTTTGCAAGAAAAAAAGATATTGATTTGTAATTTTCTTTTTTTTTTTTAAAGATTTTATTTATTTGACAGAAAGAGATCACAAGTAGGCAGAGAGGCAGGCAGAGAGAGAGAGAGAGAGAGGAGGAGGAAGCAGGCTCCCTGCCGAGCAGAGAGCCCGATGTGGGACTCGATCCCAGGACCCTGAGATCATGACCTGAGCTGAAGGCAGAGGCTTAACCCACTGAGCCACCCAGGTACCCCTTGTAATTTTCTTTTTTTAATGTCTTTATATGGTTTTGTTACAAGGATTGTGATGACCTCACAGTATGAGTTTGGAAATATTTCTTCTGCTTCTCTTTCCTTGAAGAGACTGTAGAGTATTGGGTTTTCTTCCTTAAGTGAATTCACCAGTGAAAACATCTAGGTTGCTGCTTTTCTTAAGGTTACTAGTCATGGATTCAATTTCTTTGCTTTCTTTCTTTCTTTCTTTCTTTCTTTCTTTCTTTCTTTCTTTCTTTTTAAAAATTAACATATAATGTATTATTTGTTTCAGAGGTACGGGTCTGTGAATTGTCAGTCTTACACAATTCACAGCACTCACCATAGCACATACCCTCTCCAATGTCCATCCCCCAGCCACCCCATCCCTCCCATCCCCCTCTCTCTAGCAATCCTCAGTTTGCTTCCTGAGATTAAGAGTTCTTATGGTTCATCTTATGGTTCATCTCTCTCTCTGGTTTCATCTTGTTTCATTTCTCCCTCCTTTCCCCTATGATCTTCTGTCTTGTTTCTCAAATTCCTCATATCAGTGAGATCATATGATAACAGTCTTTCTCTGATTGACTTATTTTGCTTAGCATAGTAATGGATTCAATTTCTTTAGTAGATATTGTTCTATTCAAATTATCTATATTTCCTTTTCCAAATTTTGGTCTTTTTGCCTTTCAAAGAATTAGCTCATTTCATCTAAGGTGTCAACTATAAGCATAGAGTTGCCTGTAATATCTCTTTGTTACACTTCTGATGCCGATGGAGCAGTGACAACCCTCTTCCATCTCTGATATTAGCAATTTGTGCTTTCTGTCATGTTTTCTTGGCTGCCATGCTTAGAGGTTTATGAATGTCACTGATCTTTCAAAGAACTAAGATTTTTCTGACATTCTCAGTTGCTTTCTTATTTACAATCTCTTTGATATCTGCTCTCACTTTTATTATTTCTCTTATTCTGCTTTCTTTGAGGTAGAAATTGTTATTTTTTCTCTCATTTCCTAAATTGGAAACATAGATCATTGATTGTAAATATTTCTTAGTTTCTAGTATATCCACTTAAAGCTATAAATTTCCCTCTAAGCACTGCTTTCACTGCAGCCCATCAAATCTGTTAAGTTGTATTTTCACTGTAATTTAAGTAAAGTAAAATATATTGTATGGGTCTTGAGACGTCTTTGTTGACCTATGTAATTAGAAGTGCATCATTTAATTTCCGAATATTCAGCCTTTCCAGTTACCTTTCTGTTACCGATTTCTACTTTCCTTCCATTGTCATCTGAGAGGATACTTTGCTTTATTTCTTTATTTCCTCTGTGTTGAGGTGTGTCTTATGACTCAGATGTGGTCTATCCAGGTGACTATACCGTGTGAGCCTGAGACAAATGTGCATTCTACTCTTGTTGGATAGAGTAGTCTGGAAACATCCACCAGATGTTATTATACTGAGTTTTTGTGCCACATTTCCAACACTGTGCATCAAGGACTGTGCATCTTCTTGAAGAATGTATCCTTCTGTCATGATGTGGTGCTGTCTTTAACTCAGGTCATTTCCCATGTCCTGAGGGATGAGGGAGTATTCTGCGACCTTATGATAAATCTCAGTCTTAGAGTGCCCCCATCCTTGGGCTGTGACCATCACCCATCAAGTGAGACAGGGAGGCTGCAAGGGCCCAGAGGTATGAGTGGGAGATAGTCTCTGGTCGAGTGTTTTTCCCTGGAGGGTAATCCTTTGTTACAGAACATTCTGGGCATATTTCATCATGGTGACTTTATACCTCCCCCGGGCAGATCCTGGAGAATATTATTTCTTGGTTCTTCACCATGAGAACCTGGTGTGGCTCTAGGAAAGGACACTCATGAGAGTGTAGGTGCCCCATCACAAGAGTTCACATTCAGACTCTAGCGATTTGTCAGAATTCCTGTTTATGTGTTAGTGTGTGGGTCTGGTATCCAGGTAAGCAGATTGGGTGTAGCCCTTTCCTAATTTCAGGGTGGATCCACTGTGTGGTCCAGATCCTCTGACTGGTTCAACAAAGTCACTGTTGTGTGGTCTGCCCAGCTTCTGTTTCTGTAAGACTGAGGGTGAGTTCTTCTAAGCCCTTCGTGTGGCAGAGCTGAAGCCCCATGAGTAAATTGGTGACACTTGGTTCCCCCACCTCTCTTCACAGGATGTAGTATGGTAAGAGAGAGCTTCATGAACCATTTGGCCCAGAATCATCCTTCTCCATTTGTAGCTTAGTGATTGCTTTCCTCATGTCAGAGAGATGAGGGGTTCTAGTCAATGAGAGGCCAAGGTAAACATGCCATGAAAAGAAAACAATAAAAAATCATCTTTCTCAATAGTTTCTGAAATGAGATATTCCTAAAATATCTATTTCTAACGTGAAAATGAAATACACAGTTTGTTTGTATTTAGGTGGAATGAAATCTTCCACTTAGAACACTGAGAACACCCATAGTTCTCGGTGTTCTCAGCCCCGAAACCACATCCCAACTGTTCTTCACTGAATAAATCCTAAAACCATTTCTAAGAAATTGATTATTATTTCCATAGTCAATAAAACAAAAACAATAACAATAACACACAGACAGAAAAAAACACATACAGGGAAGAAAGAAATCTGAGAAAAAGTGTTGGGATTGCTTTTCCCACCATTGGATTTTCACATTGAAGAAAAGACAATAGGTTGCTGAGGAATTCATGGGTAATGCTGTTGAAAAACGCAGTGAAGGGCGCCTGGGTGGCTCAGTGGGTTAATAAGCCTCTGCCTTCGGCTCAGGTCATGATCTCAGGGTCCTGGGATCGAGTCCCGCATCGGGCTCTCTGCTTGTCAGGGAGCCTGCTTTCTCCTCTCTCTCACTCTCTCTGTCTGCCTCTCTGCCTACTTGTGATCTCTCTCTGTCAAATAAATAAATAAAATATTTAAAAAAAAAAAAAGAAAAACGCAGTGAAGTCATACATGAAGCAACTAAACTGTGTTGTACGTGTAAGACTGGAGGGTAAGACCACAGTAGGGTGCTGTCTGAGGGATGTGCTGATACACACATGCTTGTATCTTATACAGTCTCTAAAGCAGGAGACTTTGCAAGATCGTAGAGAACAAACTCATACAGGGAAAATGCTGAATTACCATTTCACATGTTAGAATTGTGAAGAACCATGAGAATTAGGGTATCTAAGTGGGAAGATAAAACCTGTTCAATCAGAAGACCCCCTTCGATTCCCTTCCCTGAATTTCAGTTTCTAGACACATAAGATACAACATAGTTTCCAAATGCATTTGTAATTTTAACATGCATGATTCTGTCATTCACATTCCCAAGTTACACACTGTTAAGTGGTGAAGAACCATGAAACAAAAGTCAGTTTTCAGTAGGAAAACCAGGAGATGTCGGGTAGAACACGAAGGAAGGCAGCATCTTTGGACAACGGTTGAGTATTAATCTAATAAGATATGTACATGAAGATTTCCAAAGCCCAGCAATTCCCCTTCTGGTAGGGACGTGCCAGAGGGAAAGGCACACACACCTGTGTCAGAAAACATGTAATAAACGGTAACTGAAGGTTATTTACAAGAGCCCAGTCCTGAATCAACCCTATGTCTTTAGGCATTTCGCAGGTGTGCATACACACCAGGACAGCCCTCGGTCATGAAAATCAAAGTCCCTTCCACCCAGGGTAACTCAAATGCAGAAAATTAGCTGAAAGGAACCAGACATAGAAGAACGCATCCTGCAGTGCACAAGCGAAACAGAGTCTGAAAATAAGCAGACCCACATGCCGGTGAAAGACCTCGGGATTCAGGCGGTGCCAGGACTGCGTAGCCTGAGACGGCAGCCGGCCCACGTCTCCAGGTCGGTCTGCTGATCGGCACCTTCCGGGTGCAGATCTGTGGGTCTCATCGTTTCGCTTGTCAGTCCGTGGATTTCACTTTGCAACAAACAAAATGTTCTGTCATTTTTAAGGAAACTTGTGAAACAGGTTAACAGGGAAGGTAGTGTACGGTAGTCCCAGTATCAAGGATGGCAGAACGCAGAATTTGGTAAGACGTGTGCGGGTCCCACGGCTCAGCATGCTGCGAGAGAATGTGCTCAAAACTAGGGACACGTTCCCAGCCACGGAGCCCTGCTTACACAGAAGGAAGGGAAAGGAGACTGGTTTCCACAAAATGTGATGCAGACGCTCTGATACTCAATTATGAGCTTGTGTTTCACAGCGTGTCCAGCAGTGCTGCGACCGTGAGGTCCATAAATGAACAGGGGTGAGGTTCTGTAATTACTCCAGGGGGTAGAACTGGCTCACCAAAGTGACACCTTGACGTGCAAAGGGGAAAACCATGACTCGTCTTAAAAATACCAATAGCACGTCTTAGGCTCTGAAACAATTAGAGAGGGCACGGATTGCATGGAGCACTGGGTGTGGTACAAAAACAATGAATACTGTTATGCTGAAAATAAATAAAAAAATGATTTAAAAAAATAAAAATAAAAAGGAGGAGAAAAAAAATACCAATAGCAAAGAAAAGTCTCCGTATTGTGTTATTATCTCTGTCGTGATTTCTTCCTCAGATGATTTGGGATGTCCACCAAGATTGTGAGTGGGGTGAGGGCACGTCCCACTTTGGACCTGGGACCCCGCACCGACAGAGAACGGTGACACAGGAGGGTCCAAACTGACGCGTGGGGGTCGGGGCGGGGACACCAAAGCAGGTGGAGGAGACGTGGCATACAGGGAGAGCGACCTCGGGCCCAGCTGGGACACAGCCGACGTCCTCCAAACACTTCGCAACAGACATTTTGATTTTGCCTAAAACCAATAAATCAATAAAACCATTTATAAACACCATAAGGTTCCAGTTCTGGGATAAGCCCTCCAGTCATGTAAACAAGAGGCGGCTGCGTCCCAGGGAGCCCCGCACCGCTCCTTACACCCCTGCTGCAGTCCAGGCTGCCCAGGGAAGAGGGCTGGCGGCTCACAGATGGGCAGGGGCAGCTGGCCAGCTCGGGTCCACGGTCCATACACGGGTCTGGTCCGAGGCCAGGAAGGCTCCACAAGGGGTCAAATTCATCCCGTGGGCACATTTCCTCTTGCACAGAGACCCTTTCTCCAAGGATCCCATGGTAGGCGCCATTCTGTAATTCAGTATGACAACTGTGCGTGTGATAGTAGCTTGTAAATGTCTGGCCGTCACACCACGCAGCCCCCCCAGCCACCTCTGAAAGGCCTGCGATCTGGCATGCGGGGGATGCGCTCATTTGCACTGGGGGTACTTCCCTCTTCCGTCTCTGCCTCCAGGGGCCACTGGGCTGCTGGTCTCTGCTTAGGATGCCTCTGTGTTCCTTGGGTTTATTTATTTTTTATTTTTATTTGTTGCTTGATTCACTTAAACAAGAAGAGTACTCGAGGCCAAGAGAACAGCGTGTTTCCCGCGTGCTGACCGCCTGCCTAGATCGGCCTCCTGCCGGCCAGGGGAGAGCTTGCATTTTCCGTAAGCAAAAAATGGGCGTTGTCCAACCTACGTTGCTCACAGGAAAGCGAGAAACGGGGTAACTGCGAGTTTTCCCTCGGTGCTATGCCCTCGGCGATGTCGCTGGTAATCCTCTTCTGAACACAGGGTATCTCATTCTTCCGTGGAGTTATCCACTGACCAGTAAATTCCCCCAGAGGCTGTTCTTTTTAATGTGGTGAGTCAGGCTGACTCCGGAAATAAAAGCGATCGAGTGACATCAGTGTAAGGGAGCTGTTTGTCCGTCTCAATTGAGGTAATTCTCTCCGAGGTGTGAAAGGGCGGCTGCATGCCCGGTTCTCTTCCCCGAAGGATCAGGGAGCTCCCTCAAAGGGCTGGAACTCTGTCGAGAGCTGGATGTCCACAAACAGCCTCTCGTCGGAATTCTGCATACGGTCCAACGAAAATACGACCGTCCTCCAAGCTGTGGCCCATTATCCATTCATCCAACAGGAAGGAGCAGAGATTTCTGCTTGTCAGGCATTGTGCTAATGGTTGAGATCCTACAAATACATAAGATGTGTCATCAGCGTTATGGTCCCAAGCTGAGAGCACGTGGAAGCAAATGGTGGCAATCAGGTATCACAAAGTTAGCGGTACAGTTCAGTCCAGGGTCCAAATCAGCTCTTCCCTGCACTGGCAGAAAATGCTTTAGAGAGCTATTACCCCAAAACTTAGCTTAACTGCCCAGTATGAGTCTCCCAGTTACGATGGGGCAGGGTGGCTGCAGGACAAGTGTGGCCAGAGGCTCTGGGGTAGAACTAGCACGGTGATCTTGGGGAACTGAAATAATCAGACATGGCCAAGTCTTGGACCCTGGTCTCTGTCGCCACGGGTGGCCAGGCCACAGGGACTGGCGGGGCACTGGCCATGGGACCCTCTCTGACATGAGGAGGAGTCTGACTTAATCCCAAGGCAGGTGTTGGCACCCCTGGGCTGCTGAGGCTTCCGCCTGTGGGACCCCATGGTCAGCCAAGGTTGTCCCACTGGGGGTTCATGGCCACGCCCCGCCATGTGGCAAGATGTCCTTGCGAGGACTGTTATTTTGGTTGTTTCAAACAAGATTGCATGGAGCACTGTGACGTCCACAACAGCACACACTGAAGCACTCGCCATGAAACAGACAGTTAATGCTGGGAGCACTCGGTGTTACCACGGCTCATCTGGAACCAGGACCCGCTGACAGCACCGATGACCCACGCCCTCCACAACCACATGAGGCAGCTGTGTTGACTTGACTTGCCAAGCCCCAGGGTGGGGGGCGGGGGTCCTCTACCTTTCCACTCTCAAACCCATCTTAAGTTCTGTCTGGTTTACTCTGAACCTTAGAAATAATAAAATAACAAAAAGCTCTCTTACAACTCTTCAGAACATATCAGGGTCATCATAAATCTTGCCTCCAGCATGGAGCACTTGCCAGTAATGAGTGTTGAAACCCTCAGACCATAAATTCCACTAGGGAAGAGGCAGTATCTGTGCAGCCTCCTCACGGCTCGGTGCTCAGGACCATTTACGGAGGGAGGCAAGTGATTGATGAACCTCTCCTGCCACGTTTCAGGGCGGTGGGGATCACACCTGATTTATTCCTGGCATGACGTCTGGTACTGAATAAATTGTTAGTATATGTTGTTTAACTGAGCTTCCCCCTTTCTCATGGTGCAAAACACATGTAATCTATGCCATATGTTCTCGGTACATGATTACCACCACGAGTCAGGCACGTTTGCTGACTCCTATTGCCTTCACTTTTTTATGAAGGCACGTCTTCTTTCTCCAATGGAGGGAAACTTCTCCCACTGTTTCCTTCCGTCCATTCATTGTGGCAAACATTCACGGAGTGCTCATGGAGCCCAGCATTCTGTTAGATGTCTCAAGGAGACAACAGTACAGACAATGGAGCACCTTGAGGGAACACCTCGCCCATACACAATGCTCCATGAAAGACTGTAGAAGAGAATGTTTAACTCTAGATAGGGAGACAGTCAGATTGTCAATGAAAATATCCTTTGGGGGACCGGCACCTGGGTGGCTCATTCGGTTAAGTGTCTGACTCTTGGTTTCAGCTCAGGCATGATCTCAATGTTGTGAGATCGAGCCCTGCATCAGGCTCAGCATGGATTCTGCTTAGGATTCTCTCTCTCCCTCTGCCCCTCCCTCCTCTAAAAAAAATCTCCTGGTTTGGGCATGTTGAGGAAAGAGCATGGGTGAAAGCATGGAGACCACCAAGTTTGGGGAGATAGTGTAACTAGGAAAGGGGCATTGAGAGAAATAACAGCTGGAAATTAAGGTCTGTGTATCTGGCACTTCTTGAAGGCCACTGGGGATTCATGAAATGCACCAAGGGAGGGAAGAAATTGATCTATCAGGGATCTGATCAGCCTTTCATATCGGAAAACCTTCCAGATCTACTGATAAAAAGTATAGTCTGTTCTTCAACTGGACCTAACACCCCTCTCTGTTTCTCTCCCCTCCCTTGGTATCCTATCTAGTCCAACATATTTAAATACCATCTGGACCAAGCAAGCTTACTGGTTCCAAGAAGCAGAAGTTACCCTGGCATCTGGACAGGAAGCATGGCTAGAACACTTAAGAGAAATTGTTACAGTTTGAACAGATTTAGGAGACTGTCCATATAGGAGGACTTCTAGTGAGGGTTGTCAGAACCCAAGTGGGGTGAGGGAGAGTGGGGTCATTAAAGGAGGTGTTCTTGCACAGTGTGGCCTGGCCTATGCATCAGAAAGGTGCAAAGGCCCCCCATCCCACGGGGGTGATGCTGCAGCTCAGCACAGCGCCCTAGAGAGGGAGCCCAGCAAAGGGCCTGTCTGGCAGGTGTTGTTGGAGCCTAAGCAGGATATGGACAGTGTATACACTTGTGGTCAGCACCTTGGCCCAGAATCTCAGAGCCCCAGCAGGATGAAGGCGGCATCCATGAATCAGAATGGACATGGGATGCCAAGCCCCGCAGGATGAGACAATGTTCACACAGAGACAGAGTCAGGTGTGAGATGCTAGATCCCATGGAAGGGGCATCTCGTGTGCAGGAGAGTGAGGACAGTGTCCCATCTGGTTTGGGCTATCAGACCCAAGCAGGGTATGGATGTGTCCACACAGGTGCACCATGCATTTCCAAAGCAGGTCCAGGAGAGAACCCTAGTGGGGTCAGGAGAGTATGCACAGATGGGGGAAGCCTGGCATGGGACTTTAGATGCCAAGGGTGTCGATACACGTGGCTTGGTCCAGAGCTGGGGATGGAGTAGAGCTCCATGGGGATGAAATGGGCGTCCACACAAAGTCAAAAATTGCTAGTCTACTAGTCATTTTATCTCAGTGGCAAAGTGTCACTATTGTCTTATTGTTCTGGCCCAGGAAAAAAACCAGCAGAACTCTGACTTCTCTCAATGTCATCTCCCACCACCAGTGCCGGCAAGTCCGCTTGGCTCTGCTCTGTGAGTCTCCAGGATCTGATCTTTCTGCAGGGCCTCCACCAAGAGCATCCAGACAAATTGCCCACCATCGCTCATTGCTCCATTTCCACTATGTCTTCCACGTGCCAGCTGACCCTTCACAAAGGGTCCTTGTTTCAGAAAAAAAATAAAACTCAGGTCATAGCGCTCCCCTTCTAATTCTTCCAAATCTCCTACATTGGGAGAAATTGGAAGTCTTTGCATGACCATGAACCCCCTGACATGAGAGGGGGATGGAAAGAGGGAGGGGGAAGAAGGGGACACTGGGGAGGGGAGAAGGGAAGGGAATAGGAGGAGAAGGGAGGGGAAGGAGCAAAAGCGACATCTGAGCCAGCGGCTCCCCCGGCTTCAGGGAGCCCTGTGCTTTCCCTGCAGGACCTGGGCCCAGAAGGGTCCTGTGCTGCTTCTCTGCCCCCGGTCTGCTGTGCTCCGCATTATCTCCATCTTCAGGTGACTTCGATGTTGGTCATGAGGCTTGTGAACCTCATGTTCGGGCTGAATGTCTGTGACATCTCAAAGTTCTCACGTTGAACCCTTGACCCCAGTGGATTGGCACCAGGAGGTGGGGCCTCTGGAGGGGCTAGGGGTTCCATGAGGCCCTGAGAGTGGACCTGTGATGGGATTACTGTCCTGATGAGAAGAAGACCTCACTCTCTCCTTCCCATGAGGACACAGGGAGAAGGCAGCCATCTCAAGCCAAGAGGAGTCGTTACCGGGGACTGCGCAGCTGGTGCCTAGATCTGGGACCTCCAGCCTCCAGAGCTGTGAGAAACGGATGCCCCCTGTTCAAGCCTCTTAGCTCCCCGTTGTCGAGACACAGAGCATCTCCCCATCACCTCAAAAAGACTCTTCACGCCCTGTGCTGGCAAATGCTGACCACCCAGCCCTGGGAACCAGGGAACCTCAGCTCTGCCTCCTCTTACAATACACCACTTTAGTCTTCTCTCTAATATCATATAAATGGAATTATACATTTAAAACAATGTTTTTAGTGGGTTCTGTAGGATTTACAGTCTGCACATTAAATTATCCAAATGTACTCCTTCCTTCTGTTAACCCAGTGTGATAGAGAAACGTCATCCTACAAGTGAAACACGTGTTTGTCCTTTTCAGGGGAAGTGTGTATTTCAAGGGTTTGTTACATCACCTTTCCACCTGTGTATGGGGGTCTCCTTCATCTCTTCTGGTGAAACGGAGTAGCCGTGTGGTCTCATTTCTTTGTTCTAATGAGGCTTCATTCCTGCACACCTTCTGTGTGCTGATATTTCAAAGGTATTATATTTGTAGATTCGTGGTGTCAAGTAATACAATTACATAATAATTATATGCATAATATTTTATGCAATCACATTAACTCAGTGAAGGCAGAAAGGAGTAAAATATGCAATTAAACTATCATTTAGAATTCCCTTTTCTGGTGACCTTTATTAACGTGGATTTGAATTCTGAGCCCCTTTTTCTCAGCCTGAAGAAACTCCTTCAGTATTTATACAAGTTGGGTTTGCTAGCAACTCATTCTCTCCATTTTCATTTATCTGGAAATGACTTACTTTGCCATTTTTTTTCCAGTATGTACTGTATTTTTTTTTTTAAATGTTATTTTAAAAAATTAGACCAGTTTTAGATTTACAGAAAAACAGTATGGATGGTCCAGAATTCTGGGGTGTTAACACTCACACGTGTGTGTTACATCTGCTAGAATTGTGAACTGACATTGGTAGAGTATTGTCAACGGAAGTCTGGATTCACATTTCCTTCGTTTTTACCTAATAACACTTTTGGTTCCAGAACTCCACCCAGAACACCACACGTCCTCAGGTTGCTCTTGGCTCTGCCAGCTTCTCCGATTTTCCTTGTTTTTGATGATCTTCCTAGTTTCGAGGTGGACTGGTCAGGGGTCTTGTAGACTGTCCCTCAGTTGGGAGTTCTCTGAGGGGTTCCCCTTGGCTCTCTGCATTATGCGTTTCTTGAGGGAAGACAGCGGAGGAAAAGGGCCCTTTCCACCACATGGGAGGGGCGTAGACGATGAGTGTGACTTACATGGACAATGACCGCTTTGGTCTAGCTGAGGAAACCTGGGGCAGGTTCCCCACTGCCAAGAATGCCCTCCCGGGAGGCAGTCCCCTATGCACAGCCCACACGTGGGGAGTGAGGAGGGTGTCTCTCCTGGAGGTCTCTCCCAGAGGGGAACATCTGTATAAACCTTTTGGATGCCTTCTGCTTAGGAGGCTGCTCTCTCCTCTGTGTATTTGTCAATCATTGGGTTTTCATCAGTGTGGACGCATGGATCTCGTTAGAATCCAATACTACTGCGTCTTCTTGCTCAAACCAACCTTGTTCACACCAGCTTTGGCAGGGACAGTGCTTCCAGTTGGCTCCTCTGTCCTCTGCCATCATGGAGACCGTTCTACCTTTTGGAGCCCTTTCTTAGTTTCTTATTTTCTTACTCCACAAGGCACTCCAGGGTCATCGTGCAGACTCCCTCACCTGGTGCTAGCACCCGCCATCTCTGCAGGGGCCCAAGTCCTTATTTGGAAGCAAGCACCATGCTCCCTGGGGTGTGGTTCTCACACCCTCCAAGCTGAGAGCATGAGAACCTGGATATGAGTACGCCAACCTCCGCAAATACTCACATCTCCCCAGATTTTTACATGCAAAACTCTGTATCTAGATTAAGGTAAAGGTGAGTTCATGTTGATGTCAGCAATTCTGACCCATCGCCAGCTGGACCTGACTGGTCTCCCACCCTGACGCGCCTGTAACCTGCCTGCCCGTCCCACAGAGAAGAGCCTGCCTCACCTGCTGCTACTGTCCTTCCTTGTTCTGGTCCAGGTAAGTATCTTGCAAAGATTTCCTTCTCATCTTTGGCTTCTTTTCCCATTCTCCCACCGGTTTCCTTTACAGAGCAGAAGTTTTATTTTACTTTTAACAAATTTCCCCTCCTCCTCCTCCTCCTCCTCCTTCTCTTTCTTCCCTTTTCCTTCTTCTTTTCTAGATGGATCATGTTTTTCAGGTTGACCTAGAACCGCATCACCAAACCCAAGTCACCAAGATACTGTCTTATATTTGCTCCTATGTTTGCTTCTAGAATTTTTTTTTTTTTTTACTTTGTATTTTACATTCAGGTCTATGATCCATTTTGAGATAATTTTTGTGAGAATTGTGAAGTATGTGTTTCAGTTTGTTCTATTTTTATATTTTTGGCAGACACAGTCCACTGTTTTCAGCACCATTTTCGGAAGGACTGCCTGTTGTCCACTGCGCTGCCGCTGCTCCCTTGTCAAGGGCAGGTTTCCTTCTGAATCATTCATTCTGTTCCATTAACGCACTTGTTCGTCCACCACACGTGGCTGGGATCACTGCAGCTTTACAACAAGTCCTGGTCCCCTGGTCCCGCGTCTGGACCTGAGGTGCCTTCAGCCCTCTGCCTTCCTTCTTCTCCTTCAGGCTTTGTTGGCTCTTCAGGGTCTTCTGTCTCTCCGCATACATTTGGAGCGAGCAGGTCGATACCCATGGAATAGCTTGCTGAGATTTTGACAGGAACTGTCTTGAGCCTATAAACTGAGTGGGAAATGACCGATGTGTTAATAGTGTTGCACCACCATGAACCCAGACTATGGCTCTTAGTTCTTTCTTGATTTCTTTCAAGCTGCATGGTTTTCTCCATGTAGATACGGTAGATATTTTCTTAGATTCATAGCCGAGTGGTCAATTCTTTGGCATTCATGTAAATGCTTTTCGGTTTCTAATTCCTAATTCAGGTTGTTCACTGTGGGTGCACAGGAGCACCCCGGCCTCCTGCATTAACCTCGGGACCTGCAGCCTAGCTATGATGGTTTATTAGTTCCAGGAGCATTTTTGTTGACTATTTGGGATGTTTTATGTAAACAGTCATGTCCTATCTGTGTATATTTTCTTTCCTTGCCTTTCCTTGTCTTATTTCACTACCTAGGACTTCCTGTATGACACTGAGTAGGAATGGTAGGGAGAGACATTGATTAACACCTCCTCGCAGATGTTAAGAGGAAAACATCCAGTGTTTCACCATGAGGCAAGGTGTTAGCCGTGGTTCTCCTGGGCGTGTTCCTTACTGGGTTGAGAACATTCTCCTCTTCCTACTTTGCTGACTTTTTTTTTTTTTTAAATCATAAATGGCAGTTGAATTTTGTGAAATGCTTTTCTGTCAATTCAGAAGATTATTTTATTTTCCTACCTTGGAAAACAATTTATTATTTATTTATTTTTGGGAAAACAATTTCTAATCATCGTTTCCATTGTGTCTCACAACTTGTGATGAATTTCATATAACTCTAGTTTCTTTTTTTTTTTTCATTTTTAGAAAGATTTATTTTTTAAAAGAGAGAGAAGAGGTAGACTCCTGTTGAGCAGGGAGCCCGACATGGGACTCGATCCCAGGACTCTAGGATCGTGAGCTGAGTCGAAGGCCGACGCTTCTGCCTGGGTGACTGAGCCACCCAGATGCCTAGTTTCATTTTTCTCATATTAGTGTCAGGAAATTGTGTCTTGGAATTCATGGCATGTAGGGAGGGAGGCAAGTGTCTGTCATCGTGGCTGGAACGTCGGGCAGGTGTCTCGCACCGTAGAGGTCAAAGCGAGCCTATGTCGAAGCCCTTAACCTTGCATATCAACTGCTTTTGTTAGAGAATGTTTTTTTTTTTTTTTTTTTTTTTCTTTTTACAGAGAGAGATCACAAGTAGAGAGGCAGGCAGAGAGAGAGGGGGAAGCAGGCTCCCTACTGAGCAGAGAGAACCTGATGCGGGGCTCGATCCCAGGACCCTGAGATCATGACCTGAGCTGAAGGCAGAGGCTTTAACCCACTGAGCCACCCAGGATCCCCAGAGAATGTTTTTTGAAATTCATTTCTCTCCTCTTTTATTTTGGCATAGTAGGCATGGGTCTCTTTAAATCTCCGAATTGTTGGCATCATGTCCCTTGGGCCTATGACACCTTGGGACAGAGAACAGAGCAAATGGAGAAATGGACAAGCCCAGTCCTCTGCCAGCCCTGAGGCCGGGAGGAGGTGGGGCAGGGGAGGGAGATGCGGGTGTGGTGTGGGGACGCTTCCTGCAGTCATGGCTGGGGCAGCAGAGAGGGAGGGTGACGCTCCACCGCGTCTGGACCTGAGCCTTCTCCAGCTGAGAGCAAGCCTCCTGTTGGAGATCAAAGTCTGGGGCGAGGAGTGAGCCCGGAGGCCAATGTGCTGGTGGCTGGTCCCCACGCCTCCTTGTGAGACCTCCTCCTGGACCGCTCTCCCCTGGGTTTGTGTCCCAGGCAAAGCCCGGGTGATGATGCTAGGAGTCCTGCTCTGTGTGGATAACACCCCTCGGGGACCACAGAGGGCCGCGTTCAGGCCTAGTTTTGTTTTTCTCCAGTTGTGAATTTCTGGACATCCTCCTGCTGCTCATCCTGGGGCTTCTGCTGGACAGGAGCCCCACTGTGCTGCGTTGTGTCCATGCCCCCTCCCCCCAGGGAGACTGGACTCCATCTTCTTTCTCCTGGAGTGAGTCTGGGGAGCAGCGCCCAGCTCCCCCCTGTGGTTTGACTCTTCTGCCATCTTCCTTCCGCTTCCAGGCCTTCCCTGCTCTGCAAACTTCCCTGGGCCGCATCCCCACCTCCTGCCCTCAAACAGCACGGCCCATGGCTCCTCCATCCCCAGAGAGCTCCCTGCCCCTCTGCAGAGCGCTCCCGGGTTTGGTCTGTCTCCCAAGCGCAGCACTCTGCCTCCCAACTCACAGGCGCTCGCTATCCCGATTTCCTCGTCACTTTTTCCAGACGCCCAACCCAGCAGCCCTTGAGACGCCCACCTCGGGCACTTGGTATTGTAAATCCATGAGTCTGGGGCCACCCCTGTCTATACCAGTCTGAGAGCAATCGGTGTCCTCTTCCCTCAGTTAAGCAGTAGCAGCGCAGTGACGGACCATCCGTACCGTTCCTCGTGCCCTGACTTACGTTAGTGGAGTGTGACTTCGCTACGAAGTCATAGAATTTTGCTCTAGGTGGACTGAGTCCTGATACTTCTCTACAGTGTCAGAAGAGGCATGAATTCCAGTGCCTCAAATCTAATTTTATGATGCATTCAAAGGCGTGCAAATTATCTGGGACATGGTCACGCCACACAAGACACACACACGCTCCCTGGTTGCCCACGCTTTACGCAGGTGTGGTGGTAGTAATCGGATTTTAAGGTGTCATGGTGTATGAAATGCTGTTCAAAAGGAAAATAAAGGCACACATCAGTCCTAAAGCACACCTGTATTTCACGTTGTCTCGACCACGTTACAAAGGCGCGCCCGGGAGTCGTGGGTCCCCACAACGTGGGCTCCATTCGGCCCCCAGGCAAGGGTAACATCACTGTAATGTGGGCTCAGGATTGCAGACTCGGTGGAATTTCCCCCGTGATGAACTTGGCTTCTAAAGCGGCCGCAGAGCGGAGCAGTAGCGCGGGGCAGGGAGGGAGCCGGGCAAGCGCGAGGTGGGTCTGCGGGTGCGGCTGAGCGAGGCCCCGGCCTGTGGGGCAGCGCTCGCACCCGCCGTTCCTTGCGTTCAGAGCTGCTCAGAGGTCGCCGGCAGGGCCTCCGGCGGTGGCTGCCTGCTTGAAGTGGTCAGTGTCTGGACAGCCTGAGGGCTTGCTACAAAAATCCGCCCATGGAATCAGTCATGGCCCCTGCCGACCTCCTTGGGCTCTGCCGGTCCTCAGTCCTGGAGGTGTCGTGGGCTGGGGCGGAGCGGGGCCGTGTATCGTGGCCGCTGGCGCCGTGGCTTGACGTGAGTGACTCCATCTTGCTCTCTCCACAGACGTGGTAAAGTGCAGGCAGATGTTCCCTGTAGAGTCAGCGAGAAAGAGTGCGGACTTGGCCTCTTCCCACACAGCACGCACGGATGATTACCGACCACCAGGAACGCTGGGCACCCCTGGGCGCGACACGCCACCCTCCCCGGCCCCACGCCGCCCTCCCCGGAGGGGAGCCACCAAGCAGCATGTCAGATGCTCCCTGAAGGTCGGGGAGCACCTTCTCTTGCCAACATTCTGCTGCTGGAAAGATGCACGGAAGAAGCCGGCTGTGAGTGGTGCTCCAAGTCAGCCAGACGGGAGGCTTGGTGCTAGAAGGTGGGGGACGGCACTGTGTCCCCCAAACAGAGAAGCACTCAGAGACCAGAAAATGAAGCAAGACAGTCTGTACATGGAGTTGCCTTCAGGGGAACCTCCCGTCGGGGGATTGGGCGGAGGATGAGCAGCTGTACACCGAGTCTTCCCAAAATCCGAACCTATGTCCACAGGCTTTAGGGCACCCAGAAGGAGGCTGTAGTGAGATCACAGGGCCCGCCTTGCGCTCGGAGGGCTTGCAAGCCCCTCACGGACAGCTAAGCTCGAACTGCAACTTGTGGCCCCACCTGAGGGTCAGGAGGGGAAAGGACTATTTGCATGTCGACCTCTCCCAGGAGGCAAACCCAAGCCTCCCGCATGCAGGCCATAGCGGGCGTGGTGGCCTCTGAGGGGGCCGGGAACGCGTCTCCCCGAGAGAGGTCCTGGGGAGAACAGGAACAGGATGGAGAGCCGGGGACAGAACCGATGTTGTCAGCGGCCCCCCACGCGGGAGACAAGCAGCAGAGGGTCCGGCCACTTCTCTGGGAATCCCACAGCCGGCCCCGCGTGTGGACGGACAGACTGGCCAAAGCCCAGCCATGATCACCAGCTCCAGACACGACTGACGCATGCTTCTGGAGGTGAGTAGTGAAGACGTCACGTCCCGTCTGCCCTGCGCTGTCCTTGCAGTGGAAAAAACAACAGAACAGAACCAGCTCTCAAGGCAAGGAGAACCATGGCGGGACGTCACACTCCGTTCCTCGGGATCCCAGGATTTGCGGGGTGAGGCGTGGACGGGGGAGGTGCTGGCCGTTCTAGCAGTTTTAGGTCATGCCGTTCTTTGCAATACTGTGATCGTGGACAACGGACATGGTTCACGTGTCAGAACACATGCAACTTCAAAATGCTGAGTGAAACATACTGCGAGCAAATCAGGAATCACGAAGGCAGCTAGGGCTTTTAGGATGAATGTGGACTATGATGGCGCAGGAGGGCACAGCAGGGGCACAGCAGGGAGGGGACGGCACTGCCAAAGTCATGTTGCTGTGAGCTGAAGGCATAAGAAGCCGTCCACTGTCACTGTGTGGTCTCACGCATGTTCATCCCCCCAGCGCCGGGGAGCTACTCTGGTAACACCCGCTTCTCTACACACACGCGGGCATCGAACAGCTAAATGAAGGGACTCCCGTGGCTGGGGAGAGCTGGTTTCTTACTGCTGGGGATGGGGCTACAGATAAGCAAGGGGATGGGGAGGCTGGGAAGGTTTCTGGGCTGCTGGATCAGAGTGGGAAACGTCAGTGTGAACTCATGTTTAGCCCAATGCAGACACAGGAGGCCACACACAGGAACGTTTAGACGCAGACGTGGACACACGAGTTCGCACACACACCTACGCTTCCTCGAGCCTTCAGCTGAGAGGGTCTAGTGTCACAGACGCCCAGGAGCAGCGAGCCCTCCAGACACCAGGGGCTTGGTTTCTAATCCCACTCTCTAGAAAATGAGGCACCAGGGTTCCTTGGGGGAGTGGCCAATCCTCAGTCAGGATAAGACGCGTACAATATTCGCCTGGAGCATCTCGTGTTCCTAGAAAAGGAAGTGTTCACACACACACACACACACACACACACACGCACACACACAGTGATAAGGGGATTGTCAAGCAGACAGAGGAGCCAACGGAAGGAATTCCCAACAGCCGAGACCCAAACAATTTGACCGCAAAATATAAATCAAGTGGCTTTGGATGATAACGCAAAGTATAAAATAAATATCCATGAGTTCATACATATAAATACATGATTGAATAAATAAATAAATTTAAAAGAGATGAATGTCCCATGTGGAAAAGTTGCAGATAATCCCTGTGGACGCTCCACAGGCTGTTGGATTGTACCCCCCCACCCCCTCCACTGCCCCAGTGTGGCTGCCGTGGCGACTTCCTCCAAAGACCCTCGCATGGGAAAGGGGAACAGGAAGTGACTCCCAGGAGGGGAGACCTGACACACAGAGACCTGTCTGGTCTCTGCCCATGGACCCTGGGATGGGTCCTTGCAACCCTTGGATTTCTTTCTTTTCTTTCTTTCTTTCTTTCTTTCTTTCTTTCTTTCTTTCTTCCTTCCTTTCTTTCTTTTTAAAGATTTTATTTATTTATTTGACAGACAGAGAGAGATCACAAGTAGGCGGAGAAGCAGGCAGAGAGAGAGGAGGAAGCAGGTTCCCCGTTGAGCAGAGAGCCCGATGCGGGGCTTGACCTGAGCTGAAGGCAGAGGCTTTAACCCACTGAACCCCCAGGCGCCCCGACCCTTGGATTTGTTGAGTGGTACTCGAGTTAGAAACTCCAGCTGCGTGACTGGAGGGGCAGAGCTTCGGTCCGTGGGATGTCACTCCGACCTGCGGGGAGAGGAGGAATTGGGAGGGAGTTCGATCTCGGGGTTAATGATCCAATCAGTCATACCTTTGTCATGAAACGTCTGCAGAAGCCCTGGAGCCCTGGCTCAGGTGAGCTCCCCGGCCGGCCAGCCTCGTCAATGCGCCCAGACGGGGGGGTCCTCACGACATGGGAGTTTCCCACGTGAGCGCTCCAAGAGGTCCCCATGGACGGCTCTTCTTCCCACCGGCCTTGATTTGATGCCTTTGTAAGTAAACTGTCACTGTGAGTGCCACAGAACTGGTCTGCGTTTGTGCGGCGTTCTAGGAAATTCTGCGACTTGAGTTAGTGTGAACCCTCAGATCATAGCCATCAGGTCAGAAGGGCGGGTGGCCTGGGGACTCCTGAGCCCGAGATGGCGTCTGCAGTGAGGGTCTTGTGGAAGAGTGTGCCCTAACCCAGGAAGGGCCACCTGACGCCCAGTGCTCAGAGTCCCAGTGGCGTTGTACTTCCCTTGAGATGATGTCATAGGAACAGCACGTGACCTCCATGCCTTCCTTCCAAAGACCCATAGCCCAGTGTAACCATGATAAAGATAGGGCAAATCCCCACAGAAAAGCCTTCTGCAAAACACAGGGGCCGTGCCCCTCAAAACTGCCAAGGTCATTGAAAACAAGGAAGGTCAGAACTGTCACAGCCAAGAGGAAGCTGAGGGTCAGGGACAGAATCCTGCAACAGAAAAAAGGCATTTGATAAAAACCTGAGGAAATTTGAATAGAGTATAGACTTTGCTTCCTAATAACGTGTCAACATCGGTGTGTTAATCGCGGCAAACGTGCGGTTCTGACGGACGTCAACGACAGGAAAACGGGCGGGGACGTAGGAACTTTGTGCTCTGTCTTCATGACTTCTTTGCAAATCTACAGCTGTTCTTAAAGCGGAAAATTTCTTTTCTTAAAACAAGACAAGCTGTAGACATGGAGAAAATATTGGTCACCTCATACCTCGAGTATATAAAGAGGCACAAATTCCAGCAGTAAACACGCAGACAATGTGACTGGAAAATCTGCCACATACAGGAGTAAGGATTAAACGAGCCCCAGAGAAGATATGCGAGGGCAGGAGCTACTGGGGGGAAAGCAGCTAAGACCACCCCAGGAATTCCAGCCGGGCCGGCTGGCTCCGAGGCTTGACGCGGTCACATGCTCGGGTGTCACCAAGAGCAGCTGGGAGCCATTTACTCACTAATGTGTACCTGGCGCTCCTGTGGGTCCAGATGGTCAGTGCAAGAGCCAGATGGGTCCAGGGACAGCTCAGCCATGTCTTCCCCCTTCCGGGACAGAAGACTGTCCATGCTGTGGAAGGCACTGAGGCATGGAATCACTCGTGTCTGCAGGCAGGGATGAAAAACTAGAACGGCCAGCCGTCCACTCCCAGGAGACCACGGCATGCAGGCCCCCTTGGGGTCCCCAGCAGACACGGGGAGATAAAGTGCAGTGTCCCCAGGGGACTGGACCTGGAACTGGGGTTGTCCCTACGGCTGAGCCCAGAGAGAAGGGGGAGCCTGCACACCACTAACAGCACGAGCCAAAGGGAGAGCACAGATTTCCTTCCGGAAGCTTCCATCTGAAGAGGGGGCCCCATGTCATGTGCCAGCTTTGTTTTAGAGCTGCCCGTCAGGCCGGTGGCCCTGCTTGTCCCCTCGACGGGAGGAAGAAATGGACGGAGGACGTGCTGGGCAGGGCACAGGGCCAGTAACGTCCTTGCTGTGGGAACCACACTCAGAAACCAAAGTCAAGGTGCGACGTCTCTCCCTGAGGTCAGCTGTGCCCAGGCCGAGCTGGGTCTCACCCTAATCATTCCGAAATTCATGTTCTTTGCACCCTGGTGAATGACTGGGAGATGAGCTACAGAAACCAAAGCTGAAAGGGGCTTTTCTCAAAGTCCCAACAACTCAGCAATTAGTATGCGCCTGACCCGACCGTCAGCCGCACAGAGCTGCACACTGAGAGTCACACACGGAACGGAAACATGAGCCAAAGTGGCCAACGAGCAAGACGCGTGCCTTTCCTGCCCCCCACGACCCTCCGCACACTTGCCACATGCCTGCACACATGCCTCTGCCCCGCAGACCTGCACCCACGATCAGCCCGGGGTCCCTGTGTCCCCAGACCACTCTGCCCACGCCGGTGCAAACCACACACATTTGTCTCCTGAAAGAGGCAACAAACGGGGCAGAGGCTGAGTCAGCTTCTCCCCGTATTTCGTCTGCAAAGAAGTGCGGCGCTTGCCGGCCCCCAGCGCAGGTTGTGACGTGGGTTATCGGGAAGAGGACACGTTTGAACAACCGCCGTGGTGGTCCTCGCGGGGTGGCCCCTTGACGAAGTGGTGGGACAGGCACCGGGCAGAGAAGCAGAGGCCGGCCGCATTGTCTGAGTACCTCTGGGGACCGGCAAACCACGGTTCATCCTGCCCACGTGCGGTCTTTGGGACAGTTCCGACAAACCGCGTGGTGACCTTGAGGCTTTGACTCAAAGGCAGGGGGAGGGGCAAACCCTTCCTTGAGGAGGAAGCTTGGCTGTGGCCTTCCTAACCAGGGGGCTGGGGAGAGCCATGGGCTGTCCCTGCCACCCCGGCCATCCTCTGACAGAAGACATGGCAGAGAGTCCCTTGGAGGAAACCACATTTTTTATGGGACTTCGTCCTAAGGAACACTTCCCACAAGCGGCCTTTGACAAGACGGCCCTCGTTCTAGCAGGTCCAGGAGGGATCTTCACACGTGCAGAATGACCCAGGGAACAGACCGGGGCCTCGCACCTGACTACAATGGAGGGAGCTGACCCCGAGGTGGCCACGGTCCCAAGGCCTGACTCCCAGCTTCTCTGGGGGGTGGGGGGGGTGTCGCCCTCCAGAGGGTCTGCTCCAGGCCTCTCTTTGCATCTGGGGGTCACTGGCCCTGTTGGGGGTCTGCATCCCTTGTCCAGGCTGGGCCTCCCCGGATGACTCTGTCCCCCCCCGCCCCAAGGCTGAGACCAGCCAGGTCTCCCTGAGCTTAGACAGGAAGGACCCGCTCTCCACGGGAATGCGGGCCACGTGCCTCAGCTGTGTTCCTGCCTCTCACCTCAAACAACAGTGGACAGTGTCCTGGTGCCATTCTTGAAAGCCCCAAGCCCCCAAAACCCTCTCCCCAAGCCCGCCTCCAGGCACCAGAGGCCACGGCACACATCATGGCTGAAAATAAATGACTTTCAAAGCACCATCTGAATCCCGGGTTGGTGGGATTGGCCTAAAAATAACCGCGTGTAATAAGTGAAATTGTTTCTAAGAGTCTTTCTGTAAACCATAATAAACTCTGGTTTTGTGTTTGTCTGGTTAACATGGTTTCTGTTGAAACTGCTCAGATGGGTGTGTCTGAAGCATTTAAGACATAAGACTCGTGTCGGCTACAAAGCGTGCGAAGCAAACGTTTGCAAGTGACGGCTCGTCTGTCCCTCCGGCAGGAGAAGCATCTGTGGCCGCTGATGAAACTCTGGTCCGTCGTGGTCTGTCCCGGCTGAGCCGATTCCCGGTGCAGAGCATAGGTGGGAGCCCACGGCTGCCTCTGCAGATACGTCCTGCTGGAAGCATGCCGGTCCCTGCACTTGACCTTGTCCGTGGAGAACCTTGGGTCTCTGGTAGCGATGCAGGGGCTCTGCCGCCGTGGCAGGTGGAAGACAGGCCGGCTCGTGTGTGGGGGTGGGGGGAGGTCTGTGCACGTGCTGAGCAAGGGCGGGGGAGTCACCACCATCTTCCTGAGAAGGGAGTAGCTTCTGTTCCAAAAACAGTTTTTGAGGCACATATTTCTCACCCTGGTTACAGACTAGAATCAACCTGCCGGGGCTGCGACCCCACCTGAAACCGTGTCATCGGACCGCTGGCGTGCTCCGGGAGCCCTCGGAGGACCACAGAAGGGTAGAGGACGTGGAGAACCCGTCGGTGGGGAGCGCGGGGCAGCAATGGCCTCTCCAGCTCTGGCCGGGCCGGGAGAGCAGCCGGGGTCCTGGCCGGTGGATGACACAGCGCATTCGTAAAAAAAGCTGCCTCGTGTACCTGTGTATCCGGCCTTGGTCCCAGATCTAAGCGTTACGTGACTTCTTCCTCACAACAACCCCATAAAGCAGGGGAAAAACAAGTGTGTCCAGCCGGGACATGCAGAGCCGGTCCCAGAGCCCAACCTCACCTTACAGCTCCAAACACTTAACATCTTACCTTTCCCTGCATGCAAAGACAAGGACTGGACTGTGGGATTCATGATACACGGTCATGGCTACGGGCTGCCTGGGGCTCAGATGATTAGCAAAATCTGTAGTAAAACAGGGTCTACCGCTGGAGAAGGACAGTCGCCTGGCCACATGGACCCCAGACTCCTCCCAGAGGGAGAAATGGAAACTCATCTGATTCCCCGCATCATCCACACTGTCGTGGAAACACGAATGTTTATATCAAGGGTACGTGGCAAACAGCACACGTCCTTATGAGCCTAGAGAAGGGACCCAGGACCCCCTGGCTCAGATGTTGTCCTCAACACCCTGCCCCAGTCCCAGACTCCCTGGGCCCTGTCATGTGTCTTCATGGTCAGCCCCCTCCAGGGGGTAGTGGCCTCTCTGAGGGACCTCAGCACCCACACAGCTTTCTTCTGCCTGGGTCTGCTTCACCTCACACCACCCCGTGCACCCCAGAACACCATGGATGTGAGAGTGTACACACACACACACACACACACACACACACACACACCACACACCCCACACCCCACATGTGAAGTGGCGGTTGCCGATCTGGGTGTTTGCACTGTCCCACCCGTGAGCAGCAGGGTTCCCAGATCGAACACAGGACACGAATTTGAATTTCAGACAAGAACCACCACAACACTTAAATTAGTACAAGTATGTCCCAAACACTGTGTGGGACACACTTATACTAAAAATGATCTGTCCTTGATCTGAATTTCAAATTTCACCGGGCCTTCCATGTTTTATTTAGGAACTCTGATGACCTTACCCAGAAGGGCAGCGAAGTCGATGGCTGGGCCCTGATCTGGGTTTGTGACACCGGCATACCGGGGTACAGAGCCATCCAAGGTGGTAAAGGCTTTCTGGGACCGTGCGGAACCCTCCATGGTACGGGCCGGGGGAAGGATGATTAGAAACAGATGTGCCCCAAATGTGACACTATTTGCCTGTGATTGCCATCATCTTTAAAGACTCTGCACTGGAGTTTAGCAAACACTTGCCAAACAATGTAGAGCTTTTCCCATACTCCGTGTCGCAAGGAAGGCGGCACGCAAGCCCCGTCTCCCAGGCCCGCCCCCGAGTCTCCTGCAATTAGCTGACACAGCGGGTTTATCTCCACGAGTTTATAACCTCCTGAAGGAAATTATAAACTTCCTTTTCATTCAGCGTCTTTCTTGGTAGAAGAAAAACAAAGACGTCTTGGTTTACATTGCAGAGAAAAGGGCATTTCTAGAAGCTCCGTGAGTGCCGAGGCACGCGGCAGCATCTGTGTTCACGGGGAACGGAGTCTCCCAGCAGGTGCCCAGCGCACCCGCGTGCGTGATGCTCACATTTTGGAAACAGGGACGCACATTCAGTATGCCGCACACCCCGAGAAGAGGTTGGGATGCGACTGTTCTGATCTACGCCACAGCCTCTTTCTGGTCTAGTCTTCACCTTCGTTTACCCATTTTCTATTCTCTATTCTGCTTTGTGTTGCACGGGAGATTTCCGTTTAAGGGACCTGCCCAGCCGCTATTCCGACAGGTAGACGCTCCTAAGACTGTCTCACCTTGAGTGACTTTTCTATTCTAGTCACTAGTGGTAACATATCCGGTGACCTTTACGGGCTAGGTGTTGTGTCAGTGCTTGGGAACACTGCTCCTCCAACCCCTAATTCGAGAGTTCTAGAATATTGACATCCTCTAGTTCTGGAAAATAGACCCTATACTGAGCCCAGTTTCACAACTGGGGAAACGAAGGCACAGTGACTCATAGCTCCTAACTACAGGGCAAACCATATTCCTTAAATAGGAGTAAAAAAATGCAAACATCAGAATGTAAACCCAATAATCGTCAGGCCGTTCTCGACTATCGTTGTCGGGCTCTCAGATGACAGCTGCCACCGAGCTGAGTTGTTTCGAGGAACCAAAGCCTGCAGCTGGCCTGTATCACATGGATACAAACATGTGTCTTCACGTGTAAAATTTAGATTCCTACGTGGCACTTTGGGGGATCACCACTTTCATGTAGGATGAGGAAAAAGTGTTCCAAATGTGTTTGAGAAAATAGTTTCCTGAGATACAGTAAGTGCCACATGAAAAGGGACCAAAGGTCACAGGATATGCGCGGAACAACAAAATTAAACTGCGTCCTTTGCTCGAAAACTTGAGACTCTGTCCTCTGGTTACCATAGTTGTGCCACAAACACCCCAAACTTGGTCACTTGCAACAACCGTCCGGTCATATGCATGAGTTTGTGGGTTAGGAATGGAGGTATCGCAGGGCGAGAATGGCTATCTCCACTCCACGACAGTGGGGCAGCGGGAAGGCTTATGAGGTGGAGGGGTGGAGTCGTACAAAACTCCTATACTCTTCACGTGTTGTACCTGAGCTCCAAGGCATAGACGCTCACACTGTGGTCAGGAGCACCGATGTCTCACCAGCGCTTGTCATTTTCTGTTTTGGTTTGTTTGTTGTCTGTTTATTACAGACATTTTAATAATAACCACTGGGTGTGCAGTGGTATTTCATTGTGGTTTTGATTTGTATTTCCCTAAGGATTAGTGTTATTGCATTTCTACTCATGTTTTATGGGCCATTTGTGTATCTTCTTTGGAGAAATGTCTGTTCAAACCCTTCGCCCATCTTTTACTCAGGTTGTTTGTTTTTTGTTCTTGAAATACAGAAGTTCTTTATGTATTCTGGATAGTAATCCTGTATCAGATATATGATTTGCAAATGTTTCCTCCCCACTCCCTGGGTCGTTTTCTCTGTTTTTCACTTTATTGATTGTGTCCTTTGATATGCAAAAGTTTTTAATTTTGTCGAAGTTCGGTTTATCTATTTTTTTCCCTCTTGTTGCCTGAACTTTTTTGTCTTCCCCAAATCCAACGTCAGGAAGCTTTCACCCTCCTGTTCCTGCTAGGTGTTCTGTAGGTTCAGGTTTCACATTTAGGTCTCTGATTGAGAGTTAATTCTTGTATTTGATGTGAGGTAAGGCCCCATTTCATTCCCGTACCTGTGGACATCCCATTTTCCCAACACCGTCTGTGAGAGAGTCCACAAACTCTTCACCGCACAATTTTACTATGGCCAATGGCTGCCATTTTAGTCCATGTAGTTAATCTCCCCTTACTTTGAAAAAAAATTTTGTGTTTTTCTGAGATTGTTACTAAGAATATATCTCTGTCAGAGGTAGACATTGCCATTCGACTAAAATCAGGCCCATAAGACACAGAGTATTGTGTGGACTTCTGGGAAGGCTCTTTAAAGAGAACCCTTCTAGCCTTCTTCTCCTTCCGCCACTGGTGTGGAACATGGGTATCGACTGCAGTTATAGTCTGCAACTTGAATAAAGAAGTGACCGGGGTAGAAGCATTATGGTGAAAAGATGGGAGTGCAGATCCCTGAAGACATCACGTCAGCTTTGGTCACCTTGGAAAAGGCTTCTAGGAGAAAGAAATGAACTCCCATTAAGTTTCAGACCTCTCAATTTATCTTTTCCTGTTATTCCAAGGATCCCAATCTTTTAGAAGATGCAATTCAGGTATGCTTTTTAACACATTAATTTAAAATGGACAATTGGATGACTCTAGGCAGATGTTCCCATGAAACTACTGTCACAGTCAGTTTCTTTCTTTCTTTTTTATGTTACGTTATTCACCATACAGTATATCATTAGTTTTTGATGTAGGGTTCCATGATTCATTGTTTGCATAGAACATCCAGTGCTCCACGCATTATGTGCCCTCCTTCATAGCCCTCACTGGGCTCACCCATTCCCCCAACCGCCTCCGCTCTAAAACCCTCAGTTTGTTTCCCGGAGTCCATAGTTTCTCATGGTTCATCACCACAGTTTCTAGACATTTCCATGACACCCAGAAGACTGTATTCCCTTGGCAGTGGATCCCTCCCTCTGACCCAGGCCCAGGCAACCAATGGTCTTCTGCTTTTTGTTGCTACAAATTAGTTTTCCTTTTATAGAATTTTCCATAGGTGGAGTCACACAGAATCTTTTAGCATCTGGTTACACTCACCTAGCATAATGATTTTGATGTTCATCTACGCTGTTGTATGAATCAATAGTTTGTTCCATTTTATCGCTCAGACTCTATGGATATACCACTGATTTGTTTATCCATTCACTTCTGGATGACATTTGCATTGTTCTCAGTTTCTGGCCATTGTGATCTTTTGTGAATGTTTGTATAAAAATCTTTGACCAAGCTTTCCTTCCTCTTGGGGAAATAGGTAGGAGTGAATTGGTTGGGTTAGGTTGTATATGAGGTGTATGCTTAAACTTTTAAGAAACTACCCAGCAATTTTTCAAAATGGTACCGTTTTACATTTCCAACATCAGAGTATGAGAATTCCAGGTGCACCATATCCCGTCAATAACTGGTCCTATTAATCTCTTTAATTTAGTGATTCTAAAGCATTCCGAAGCATTCCAAATATGCTAACTCTGTAGCTGTGATTTGAATTTCACCTGTAACTGATGACATTGGGCACTTTTTCATGTGCTTTCAGGATATTCCTGTATCCTCTTTGGCGAAATGTATTTTCATATGTTTTGTCTCTTTATTATTGGGTCGGCTGTCTTCTCACTACCAGTTGTAAGAAGTCCTTACATATTCTGGGCGTCAACGTTTTGTCAGGCATATTACTGAAAATATTTTCACTTATCCTGTCACTTAGATTTCATTTTTGTGACAGTGTCTTCTGAAATGCAAATATTTTGAAAATTTTGAGATTTATGAATCATCTTGCTTTCTATGGTTTATGCTCTTGTTATGCAAATATTTTCTCCTAGGTTTTCGGGTGCAAGTGCTGTAGTTTCAGCTCTTACGTAAGTCTGTGATCAACCTTGGGGTAGTGGCTTCTTATGGAAGCTATTCCTTCTAACTTCAGGAACACTACTTACATTTCAGTCCCTGACACGTGTTTACCCAGTCCCCTGCTTTAAATTCTTTCCATTAAAAATATAACTTGTGTGGGTTTATTTTCTTGTTTGGACTCTCACTGATGCACCATCTATAGGGTGAGATGAGATCTACTATACCATCTGTTTAAAAATATGATGGGTCATCCACACTAATGTCTGAGCAAGAACTTCTTCCAGAAAACCATTTTCATTATTCTCCCCTGTATTATTCCAGGGAAGACAAAGTGGGCGACCAAGCAAAGCTCTCCATGTTCATACAGCTTATCAGTAGAAGAACGACTGAGAATCAATGCCATGTAAATGTACTCATTACCTCACGTGACACTCATACCGAACATGTGTTGTTGTCTCAGGCATTGTGCTCACAAAAACGTTATGAAATAGTTATTTCTGCCATGGCTAATTTATAGACAAGGACCCTGAGACTTAGAACATCAATTAATATGCAAATTCCCCAAGCTTCAGATTTTGTGGATGGATTATATAGAGCCAAACAAGTCACAATTAATTTCCCCGAAGTTCTAAAGATTAGTTTAAGAGATAAGGTCAATGCAAGATTAACACAGGTCAGGATTGTATAAAAAATGAGTACGGGTTTGGAATCAGTGATGATCTCCCAACTGGGAGGTACGTACCATGTTGGTGTGAATACGAAAATACATGAAGTATTGTAGAAAATCAGTTGAGGGGCGCCTGGGTGGCTCAGTGGGTTGAAGCCTCTGCCTTCGGCTCAGGTCATGATCCCAGGGTTCTGGGATCGAGCTCCACGTCGGGCTCTCTGCTTGGCAGGGAGCCTGCTTCCCCCTCTCTCTCTCTCTGCCTGCCTCTCTGCCTATTTGTGATCTCTGTCTGTCAAATAAATAAATAAAATCTTTAAAAAAAAAAAAAGAAAAGAAAATCAGTTGAGAAGAGAAAGAATTCAGTAAGCTCTGTGTGTTTGAACTATGATCACCAGTCTAGGACAGAAATGTGCAGGCTGTGAACAGGATGGTCCAGAGGGATTTCTTGGGAGGAGGAAGCAGGTGAGTGGTATGTATTTGAGAGCAGGTCAGTGAAGACAGGGTCTGCTGGTTCAGGTGCTCATGAAATTCACTTGTGGTGAGCACCAGACTCCAACAGATTGGGTCTTCATACTTCTTATAGGATTCCAACAGGGCCCCCATCCACCCTTTTATAAACCAGTGACCCAAATGGTTCTCCCCAGTTGTGAAATACACCTCAGGTGAGTCTCCTAGGAGAACGCTGTTCTCTCTGTCTCTCTCTCTCTGTCCAAGAGCTGGCAGCCCAGTCACCACCAAGCATGCCTCCCACTGGAAGGCAGGACAAGGGAGGCACCTGTTAGGGTCAGGCATTCATTCAGCTGGACATATACATCCTTGCCTTTACCGCCTCTTCCCACGGGAAAAATAGGTCACACACAGAGCCAGAGTCAGGGTGGGATTTAAATCCAGTAAAACAGTGAGTGCCCGGCTGGCTTCGATGGTGAGGGATGATCTCAAGGTCATGATCTAACTTGTGATTTCAGGGTCATGAGTTTGAGTCCTACCCTGGCTGTAGAGTTTACTTAAAACAAATTAAATCAAATTAAATTTTTATAAATCCAGTAGAAGGTAGGTCATAATTGCAAATCCTACCTTCTATTTTAGAAAGACTTTTTAGTATCATAGTTCAATTTTTTCACCATCTGGGAGGAGAAATTTGGCCCAAGAATAAAACTAAAAATTGCACACCTACCTTCAACAGGGGGAGCCCTGAGCTGCCCGGCAGGACCCCGGCTCCCAGGAACCAAGACAGTGTTGGGGTAAGACAACGAGCAGTCTGAACCCCCAGTATTCATCCATCGAAAAAAGGACATTGGGCTGGGAATTACTAACACTTATTTTGTCTGGAGAATGGTTATGTGTCTACTATTTTTGCTACTTTTAAAATACTTTTTAAATAAGGGTTAAAAGTATCTACTAGGGACATGATGAGAATAACACACTCATTATTTTTTATTTTTTTTATTTTTTAAAAGATTTTATTTATTTATTTGACAGAGAGAGCTCACAAGTAGGCAGAGAGGCAGGCAGAGAGAGAGAAGGGGAAGCAGGCTCCCTGCTGAGCGGAGAGTCCGATGCGGGGCTCAATCCCAGGACCCTGAGATCATGACCTGAGCCGAAGGCAGAGGCTTTAACCCACTGAGCCACCCAGGTGCCCCCACACATGACTTTTTAAACAAGCGTTAAAAGTATCTACTAGGGGCATGATGAGAATAACACACATGTGATTTTTCTAGGACAACCTCATAGATCTACAAATCACTTGTAGCTTCTAGGATGGAAACTTTCTTCAGATGTTAAAACACTCAATCTGGTTTAAACTTTCCGTTTTCCCATGTGGCTGGTAGGGTGGGGAACATCATAAGTAAGGAAAACGTGGAGGGAAAATGCTTTTTCCACAAGAACTGTTGTCCTATTTTCACTTGAAAAAGAACTAAAAATACCAAAATTCCAAAAGAAACCCGGTTTCCGTGCTACTCCCAAAAGCAGGGACAGAAAATTCAGCCTCACAGAAAGTCCACCCAGACCTGGCCATCTGGGGCCCACAGCCCCTTACCGCGAGCGCCCCTGAGGGAACTTGTGCCGGACACTCCCGGCCACACCAGAGTCTCAGGAAGTCTCGCACTTCCAAATTTTCCCTGGTCCACAGAGAGCACCGGCGAGGAACTGGATGCAAACCCTTTCCAGAGAGCAATTTCAACATCCCTTCTTCAACAAAAGCCAATTTCTATTCATAGCACAAACAGGCTTTCTAAAAATAGAGCCTGCAGGTCGGCCTGCATACCGCGGTCTTTCTTAGGCTTCCTGGGCCGCCGCTCTGATGCGGCCCATCGTGGCATTCTACAGACCGCAGCGGGCAACCTGGGAGCCCCCCGCCCCCGCAGGTGCTGTGGACTCAGTCTACTGAGTTCGTAGTTCCTTCCCTGGGAGTGTTCTTGGTTCCCTGGGGGGATCAGGCTGTAGAGCAGCAGAGGAACGGAACAGAGCAGAGTAACGTTCGTTGCTTCGCGACGATACCGGTTTTGGGGTCTAGTGGTTGGAATGAGGAAGGCGTGGTCACTAAACTACCTGTGGCTCCCGCATCCCCCGCTGAGGCCCGGACAGTCCTGGTGGCCAGTTTTTGGGCGACCTGCTAGCCAGTCCCTCCCACACTGGGCTGGGCTTGGGCACGTGCATTCAGCAGCGTGCCAGCTTCCGAAGAATTCCACTGCCCCGAGCAGCCTCTGTGCAGCACCCGTTCACCCTCCCCACTCCGCAGCTCAGCGTTTCCATTCACGGTTTTGCTCGTGGATGTCCCATCGATCCAGTACCACTGCTGGAGGAGATAGTCTTTGCTCAGGGCGCCGCCACCACCTTTGTCAAACACGGACTGACTGTATTTGTGCGGGTCTGTCTCTGGACTCTGTGCGGTCCATGGGTCTCTTTCACCGATGTCGCGTCGTGACCCCTGCTGCTCAGTACTGGGTCCTGCAGCCGGCAGTGGGGCTCTCCAACCTCCCATGCTCCTTCAGTAGGGCTTGGCGATCCCGGAGCCGGTTTTGTCATGGTGCGTGGCCCGTGTAACGGACGGAAACAGGAACGGAGCTCAGAGACATGACCTGAATTGTTTCCTGTCATCCAGCTGATAAGTGACAGATGTGCCTTTACTCTCCCCTCAGCCTGGGATCAAAAACAAGCCTCGTTCCAATGTCAGGATTAAAGGAGCTTGTCTGGGAAATTCACATCTTCAGCAATTTTACAGTAGTAGAGGCAAAAGCTGTCTTGACCCCAGCTTCAGGAATACAGAATGTTCTAAAACTTTAACTATTCTGAGGATTCCTATATTTCACAACTCTTAATCCAAACGTGCTGTTGTTTTTACATATTTCTGTCTATACTATCCCAGAGGGATATCCAGAAGCAAGGGAACAGACCACCCCAAATATTAATGTTCCATGAAAAAAAAAAAAGAGAAAAAAAAAACTGAAAACTGGTGAACAGCTTGTACCAAAACTCTGCCAAAAATCAAGGAGACATAAAACTAGAGAAAGGAACAATGAACCTCACTGGGTTTGCAAATAACTAATAGTTCTGCACATTGTGATCACACGTTAGCCACTTCAGACAGACCAGCTCTGCCTCAAAGCACAGAGACAGGCAAACACCCTGAACTTAGGACAAAATAGAACTTTGAATGTGTGACAACGATCCAGGCTTCTTTGCTGCCAACAAGAAACCAGAGCAATCTGTGAATTAAAAAAAAAAAAATCCTCATTTCAATCATAGGCCTTTGCTGAGTTTAGGTCATGTGCCCTTAGAGTTGACCTTGGGTGGACAAGATGGACCAGGCCTGGCCATGGCCCCCAGAGCTTCATATCCAGCAGGGACTTGGGCACACAGAAAAATCATGGTGGGCACAATACAGGCCACCACAGAAGCATGGCACATGGGCTGACGAAACACGGCACTGGACCCCATGCCGTGGAAGGCCCCCGAGCCCGGGCACAGGGAGGACAGTGACCAGGAATGTCACTGCCAGAGGCTGGACTAGGCATTTGTCCGAGACCCAACCCCAGCGCTGGGGGCAACGCCTCTGTCTTTGTTCCCTCTGGTCCTGGAGCCCCAAACCCAAGCCTCATCCTGGGGGCTGGAGACAGACCTGTCAGCCTCTGTCCCCTCTAGAACTCCCCCTCCCCCTTGCCCAAATGCCCCAGCCATTGGCTGACCTGACCCCAAACCATTGCCTACAACAAGGAGCCCGAGTCTCCCCAGGGACTGGAGTAGGACTGAAGGGGCTGAATGCTCATTCCCAGGCTCCAAATCATGCTCTCTTTTTGGACACCACCACCCAGGAGTCCCCCTTAGTTAGCACCCTTCCCAGACATCCATTTGGGCTGACAGGCTGGCTTCCCGGCAAAGACCACGGGCCACAGGTCACTGTGCACCTTTGCTGGCTTGGCCCTTTTGCCGAGGGTTAAGCCGGCCTCCCTCTGCAAGGGTGCTGTGCACCAACCAGATACCCAGGCCCCTTCGGGCTGGGGCAGAGAGAGAAAGAACCGGAACTCATGGGACCAGGGTTGACCTGATGACTGTGCCTCTGGGGAGTTCAGCTCTCACCATGGCTTAGGTCCCTCGTTGTTCCTTCGGGGAGCCTGCAAACCCAGGGCTGGCTGCCTTCCTTTGCTATGCCTGTGGGATTGGCTCTGCATTTGGAAGAAGGAGGAGAAGGAGGTTCCAGAAACAGGGGGCAGAGGAAATTTCTGGACCCCAGTAGACGTGGCTCAGATATCAGCTGCTGTGTGCCCCCAGGCAGCTTGCTCAATGTCTCTGAGCATGATTTCCTCCCTTGTAGTAGTCCTCTGACCTCTCCACCTGCCTTTAGTCGCTGGAATTCCAGCCCAGCCCCCAACATGTGAGCGGAGCAGACGGGCACTCAGTAAATGCTTAAAGACTAGGATCATCTTTTTTTCTTTTTTTAAATTTCTGCATGTTACATACTATCTTAGACTTTTCAGATAAAATGAAACAGAAAAACAGAAAAACTAAAACAGTAATTATATGATTTCCCATCAGCACCTCGGTCAAGGTTAATCCTTGTCACAACTGGCTGGCGTCTCACACCAGCATCTTGTTTTTTTCCCAAACAAGCATTGAGATAATACATAACATTTTCATTTTGATAGACATTTCATTTTAATTAGGGCCAGAAAGTCAACCTGCAGGACCTTATAATGGAAAGAAAGACGATGAACCTTTATAATTCCCTGTTAAAAGCATCGTTTCTCCTTCTTTTGTTGCACTTTTTTGAAAGATACATTAGTTGATTGGAGTCAAGCCTTGTATCTTATGACTGAATCAACAGCTAAAAAGGGCAAATGCAGTGGGGGACAAGTTCTGGATTCAGAAATCTCTGAGTCCTTGAAGATAATTTCCAGGCATGATATTTATCTGCATTTGTAAATGTTTTATTCAAGGATAAAATATATAAAAGTGCACCATGAATTCCTGCGGCACCCAAGCATTTTTTGGTAAAGCGAGCAGCGCCATCAACCTGTACCCCAGAGACCTCCTACAGGTCTCATCCCAGCCATTGACCCCCCAAAGGAGAGATCTGGTGCGACCACCAACAGCACAGAATTTTCTGGGTTTTTGTCACTAGTGTATAAGAAATAATTGATTATATTTTATTATTTCTCATTTATCCAGGGACATTGCTCAACTAACCCAATCAACGTTGAAGTTTATTTATGGGTTCTTTTGCCTGTTTCGCACATACAGTCATGCCGTCTAGAATATGATTGTTTTATTTCTTCCTTTCAACCCTGGTATCTCATATTTCTTTTGCTTTGTGTATTACATTGCCTGGGACAGTGATGGAAAGAAGCCGGGATCTCAAGGTATCTTTGTCTTATTCTCAATTTCAAGGTACCTACTTCAATGTTCTGTCCCTTGACTACGACACTTGCTGTACTGTCCTTGTCGTCAGGTCTAATTAGATTAAAGAACAGTGTTTTTTATCACTAGGTTGAAAATCTTTTTATATGAAGAGGACTTTTGTTGTTTTTAATTGCATTAAAATTGTGTTCTGCATCTACTGTGATCCCGACTTCTGTATTCTGCTGAATAGTGCGTGACATTGATTGTATTTCTTAGTTCTTGCTTTATAGACCAGTTTTATTGCGATTTAATACACACCCCATAAAGTTCACCCTTTCCGAATGTACAATTAAGGACACGGTGCAGAGGGTCGTGCTGAATGTAAGGCTGTGTGTCTGTCCACGTGTCTCCCCGTACTCCATGTCTGTATCATTGGCTCAGCAGAGGAGTCAAAGCTTTCAGGAACTGTGTTAACCCGGGCTATGAATCATTCCTATGTTGTTCTTCTGATCTGTATTTTTGGTTGTTAAAGTGTCACTTTGGATGCTCTTAATGACCTTGTGTGATGAAACCAGAGCCAATATTTGCATAAGGCCGCTCTACCGATCATGGACCGAGCACGTGAGCGTCCCGTCATGGTCCTAAGCCTGCAGAGAGCCGTTCCTGTCTAGACCCCACTTGTTATCACTGCGGTGGGTTCTTCCTGGCCCAAGTTATGTCCCTCCAATGAGTAGGGGGAGGATAAATCAGATGCACTCTAAGATCAAGGCCAAACACCAAATAGGCTATCACAAGATTAAAACAGAAGGGCAAGTCATCAGTGCTGTGTCAGGTCCCATCAGAGAACAGAGAGCACAGAAGTCAGGTGAACAGAGGGATGAAGTATGACCAGCTGTCCCAGCAGCTACATAAGGGCCAGAAATGCCAGAAAGGCGCCGACAAACTCTGGAGGACACTGCTGTGGGAAGCGGACACTGCCCAGCATGTGGACACATAGGGGATAGGTTGTAGGTATGATGACTCAGGAGCTGGCAGACGACACACCCTAAGTGGGAAACCAGAGGTCTGCGAAGGGGCAGCAGCTGCTGGTGCTGGAGACAGTCAAGTTTGGCTTCCACGGAACAGGCACTTCAGAGACACTCTGGCAGGGACAGGGTCCCAGGGAAGCTAGCCTGCTCCTCCCTGCCGGCCCCCTTGCAGGGACGGAGGGCAGAGTGGGGGTGGCCTTGCAGGGTCCTTGTCTCAGCATCCTATACTTAGTATCCCATATAAAGGACAGAAGGATGGACTCAGGATGGCCCAGGGAGGAGTGAGGCAAAGGGTGGGCCACGCTACCATTGGTTTCTTGGCTGCCCAAAAGACGTCTGGACGTGCCCATTGTGGGCACCTACAGTTACATCATTGAGCCCAGGAGGACCGCGACATCAAATGACGGCTCCCTTCCCTGAAGACCCAAGCGCCAAACTGGGAAAGGCTTTGACAATGTGTGAGCCCATCCACAGCACATAAGATGTACGTTTAAAGAGTATCCATTTAGGGGGGCCCGGGTTGCTAAGTTTCTGACTTCGGCTGAGGCTCTGATCTCGGGGTCCTGGGATCAAGCCCCCATGTGGGGCTCCCAGCTCAGCGGGGAGTCTGCTGAAGATTCCCTCTCCTTCTCCCTCTGCCTCTCCCCCTGCTCATGCTTGCTCTCTCCCTCTCTCGAAAATAAGTAAATAGCTTTTGAAAAAGTATCCATTTAGAATAGAGTACTTTTCTGTATCAAAGTAACTCATTTGTACAACAGTCTGATACTTTTTCTCTAACATTTATGCCTTTTGTAACACTTTGCCACTGGCAAATCTTTGAGTTCCTAGTTATCTGTGAGCAATTTACGCAGTGGAAATTTTTTTTTTTAGTCAAAATAAAGCAAGTTTGTTATACATCCAAAGGAATAGCAATTTTTTTGACTCAAAAGCGATTCAAAGTTATAGTCAAGCAGAGTTATGGCAATCAGTGAATGAGGCACAAAGAATGAACTCATAAGGCAATGACAAGCCCAAACCAAGGATCCCTCACCGGGAAAAGATCTTTTTCATTAAGATTCTTTACTGTTAAAAAATATGCTGCAAGAACATTAAAAATATAAGCTTTACAGTTCAGTTTTGAGTGTTTCCTGCTTCAAGATCCAGGATAAAAATAGGCTGAAAAGAACATGACCAAGTATAAATATTTACATCAAATATAACAGATAAAATACTAGCAATTACTGTATTTAAATGATTCTATGAAATGTATAAAAACTTGAACGCGTAATTAGGCAGATTGGCAGAACTTTAAACAACTTTAAATTATTTGGAACTGATGGGACGTCTGGCTGGCTCGGTCAGTGGAACATGGGACTCTTGATCTTGGGGTTGTGAGTTCAAGCAGCATGTTGGGTGCAGAAATGACTTAAAAATAAAACCTTAAAACGATTTGGAAATGCATATTCTCACTAATAATTTCAAATTAGTCAATTTTCATTTTTTAATTTTGCAAACTTGGCAAGATCAGTCACAAAAAGGGCTTATTCATGAGAGTTTTTAAACATTGACCAGATGTGGTGACATTCATGTACACTTCTGTTTCGGATGGCATTTTAATTTGGTCACTCTTTTGGAAGACATAAAATAAAAACTAAGATCCTCCATATTTCCTAGACATCCAGATCCTCTGTCTCTGTAAGGCCATGACCGGAATTTTTTTTCTTAAAAGCCTAATGCAAAGAAGCAAAAGCTTAATTTAGCATCGTCTAAACAAAACAAAAGCAATGGAAAATCTTATATATATTCTATAATAAAGTCTAGTAACCTGATGAAGTGTATTTATAGCCTTTCAAACATTGCCTGCTAGTAAGATAAAATGTTTCTGTCTACTTTAATGCCGTACAGCTTTGGAATTTTACGTACATTTATGTTAGAGTAGGAAGAGAGTATAAACAACAACAGGGTTGTTAAGACCATGGGTGAGTGTATTTTATTTTGTCCCTAAATATCTATACTAATCACAATACAGAACGTTCTTGATGGAACCCCAGTGTGCAAAGCACACCAGAAGCATTTGCCCTATTGAGGTGTGTGTTACCTAGGCACTAACTACTTCCTCTTGCACCAAATGCGAAACCCTTGTTGGTGGAGTGGTCGGTCACAACAGACTTGGAAACTTTCATGGAAGAAGGACTGTTTCTCTCTGAACCTGCAGAAATTTTTGGGTCAAGTGATTTAATGAGTGCTTGCTTTTCCCAAATTGCTTGCGCAGAAATCCACAAACTTTATAATGCAAGCCAGGAAATTGATTCAAACACAGATTGTTCTGGTAGGCGCCAATAAAAGTTCCTGTCCCAGTCATAAGATTTAAAGGCTGTAGAGAGGTGGTGCCACAGAGTCTGAGAAAAGTCAGCCCTGTTTGATTAGTGTGATCAAGGATCCCACGATACCTTTATTTAAAGTGCTACCGTATGTTGGAGATAAACCTGGTTTAAAAAAAAAAAAGAAAGAAAAAAGAAAAGAACAGGGATAAGAGCTCAGCTGCATTGACAGGCTGAGAGTGGGAAGTAGGAAGTCCAGAGATCAGCTTCCCAGAACCAAGCTGAAAAGTAATCTTCTAACTTAAAAAGCATGTACTACCTTATTTTATTTATTTATTTATTTATTTGCTATGATTGCTTTGTGCTCTCTCTACTTCTATAGCCTTAATTTTAGTTTCAAGAGTGGTTTTGGATGGATTTTTCCTGTTTGGGTCTTGTGTTTATTGGTTGCTACGGGCTATTCAAAAATAAATTGAAAGGTTAACGTGCAGCCACTGTTCCCTCTGCGGTGATGCTCTAAGGACTGTGACCTTGGAACAGGTTCAGGTGACCATGTAGGGGATGGATCAGGAGAACTTTCAGTGGAGGTTCGTTTAATCCCATGGGACTCCCTCCTTCTGAAACTCAATCCTAACTATGCATCAGACAAGCCCCCGAGGTGTGAAGAACTGCTTGCTCATTTGCTGTACCAAGGATCAAGGGACCGGAGGAAAAGAAAGAACGTAAGAATGAAGTCAAGTGATGGGATCCCAGCACCCGCAGCCTCTTTGGTAAGCTGTGTGTTCCGCCCCAAATCATAACCTCTCTGAGCCTCCTTACTGCCTAATTGTGGGAATGACGAGGTGTGATTGGAGACATGATTTTTAAGAATCAGTTAAACTTTAGACGTAAGACGTGTTTTGTGTGTAAAACAAGGTATTATTCTGTGCTTCTGTGTAACCCTATAGCTCAAATTATTTGAATTTGGGAACTTCAAGCCACCATCTGTTGGATTTGTTTTCAGCTCTTTGTTTTGGTATCACAGCAAGGCCACGTGTTCAGGGCCCCACTGAGCCTTACAAATGCCCACCCAGAACTGCAGGCAACAGCAGCCTGTCTGTAGCTCTCGAGGTTGACGGGCCAGCAGGGACGGGATACATAAGGTAGTAGAGATGTATCTCATTCATTTGTCTTTTGGACTGCCTGGTTGCTGTGAGTCTGACATTCCATGTGCTGCTTGATGAACAGAGAAGTTGGCTTGCCACTTAAATAAAAACAGAGAGGCGTCTCCTTCCCAGGGGCTCGGGCTGGTTGGTGATCCAGACTCAGTGAGGCAGCCATTAGGGAACTGAGTGAGTGGGAGGCCAGAGGGAAGGATCTAGAAGAATGGAAGTGGCCTCTGGGGCATGGCAGCTGCCCCAATGATTTCACAGCTCTGAACAGAGAAGGCTTGTGCGCAGAGAACTCTCCAGACTTCCAAACCAGTGTGAGCTCTCTCGACTCAGATACACATGGCATTCGTTCCCTATTCCATTTGCACAGAATCATTTTATTCTTTTGAGAAATTACTTTAATAATTTTTAATGCAATCTCATTCACATAGCTTAAAATTCACCTTTTAGAATGTACAGATTGGTAGTTTGGGTATATTCACGCAAATGTGTAACCATCACTTCCATCTGATTCCAGAATATTTTCATCGTCCTAACAGAAATCCTCTGTCTATAAGCAGTCACTCCCCATCCCTTTTCCTTTTGTTGCATTCTGTTTTCTTTCTGATTCTCAAAACTGAACTCCTCAACTGAACTATCTTTGTTTTCACAGAGTTTTCTCTCTGCTAACCCAAATCCACCTTCGAGCCCTTCAAGTGAAAGTTCATTCACTCTGTGTTCAAATCCAGAATTTCTATTTGGTTCCTTCTAATAATCTCTCTCTATTTATTGATAATCTGTACTTGGCAAGACCTTGTTCTCATGCTTCCCACTCTTTCCTCGGATGTGGTTTCCTTTAGTTCTTTAGACTTATCTTCATGGGGAGGTAAGTCTTTGTCTAGTGCCCAACATCTGGGCTTCTCAGGGAGAGTTCTTATTGACTTCATCTTTTTTCATATACGTGCCATACTTTTCTATATTGGGGATAGTCTTTCTTGCATTTTTCTTTTTCTCTTTTTCCCTTTCTCTCTCTTTTTAAACTGGACATTTTATTTATTTATTTTTAAGATTTTATTTGCTTATTAGAGAGAGAAAGGCAGAGAGAGAGAATGCACGAGCTGGGAGAAGGGGAGGAGGGAGAAGCAGACTCCCCGCTGAGCAGGGAACCCAATATGAGGCTTGATCCCAGGACCCTGAGATCATGACAGACACCAAAGGCAGATGCTTTGCTGACTGAGCCACCCAGGTGCCCCTCTACTGGACATTTTAAATAATGTAACATGGTAATTCCCAAAATCAGATCCCTCTCCATTCCCAGGTGTGGTGGTGGTGTTGGTGTTAGTGCATTTTCTAGTTGTTCTTGCTGTTTGGTTTAGTGACCATTCTGAATTAAGGCTATAAAATCTGAATTCTTTGTATTCTTCACAGTGTCTGTAATCACTGAGGTCTCTGCCCTCTTACCCTAGCAGCAATGTCATAATTGGACAGAGATTTGTTTAAATAACTCAACCCAATAAATCTCCGAGCCTTTGCAGAGGGGTTGTGTGTGTGTGTGTGTGTGTGTGTGTGTGTGTGTTATATCATGTCTTCCATCTCTGGCAGGTGGTTTATAACTATGGCTTAGTTTAAACCTCTTGCTTGCCCAGGACCTCAAGGTCAGCCAGAGGTGAGAACCTAAGGGCTTCACAGTTCTTTTCCTCAGCATGTATCCAGTTGCAAACAAGTGTATGCCCTTCTTAATTCTCAGGAACATGCTCACACTTTGCTTGCATCCTATGTACCTCTCATTCCCCAGGTTTTTGCCCGCACTCTAATGGCCCCTTGGGCTGACGCAATGTTAAACAATTGCCACTGATTGTTTTCTGCAAATGCCCCAGGGAAAGGCTGTTCACAGAGAGTGAACTCTGAGTCAGGTCAAATACAAATAAGTTCTGGTTGGAAGTTTCCAGGAAATCGTCAGACAGATCAAATACTGTAATTCTCTTAAGACGAGGCTTTAGGAAGCTCCAAATCTGTCTATTTTTTCTATTTTTCATAGCTATTGTGATTGTGATTATGAGTCTGTTGCTTTTAACTGTTCCCACAGAACTTGGGGGAGTGATGTAGAGTAATAGGACAAGTGAAAATCCACAGAGCCCACTGTTCGTGCTGCGACTCAGACAATATGTTTGCATATGCGTTCCCTGGATTGTTACAAACTGTAGTTAATTTTCAGAGTTCTGAAAAAGTTTAATTTGACAATTTTTCCAGAGTCCTTGTTGCCTTGACAGAAGAGCAAATCTGCCGAGGTCTTTATTCTATGACTCTAAGTGCTCATGAAATCATTTTCTGAGGCTTGCAAAGGAGAGACCTGCCCAAGACATGATAGGTTGGAACAAACATTTAGTTAATTGATTTGACTCTCGGAGCTATTCCCAAAAGCCATAATCCCAGCATCCCCTCAACATAAGGTAAGAGCTTTCGATAACATTCAACCTGTATAAAGAGTCAAGTGTCATTTTAGGAAATCTGTTTTTGTTTTTATGAATGAGAATTCTGTACCATTTACTCCATATTCTTACATTTAGCAACAGGCAGAAGACAGATACTGTTTTCTGATATTACACCTGCTCCTCCTTGCCAAGGTTCGCATCGTAAGCCTGCAACATTGTGCTGACTTCCATGGCACTCACCACAAAAGGTAACTATATCAGTTGAACCTCATGAATTTGCTTCCTCTGAAACCCAAAACTGATTTAATATTGGCATATTAACATAATATAAACACTGGCACATAAACGGCATGTTCGCCCACAGGATTTTGTGAAGCCCTTCACTGTTTCCCTTTTAACTGTATCTGAGGACCATCAACAGTTTCTGACAAGTTACAACTGGTTGGTAAAAGTAAAGGAATCCACCATGTGTGAGAGTCTAAGAGAAGGAAAGCTGGAAACGGGACTATGATGGAGAGACTTCAGCTGCTGTAATAAAAAAAATAATAAATAGTTTATTCTTACACAGTTCTGAGCTTGTCTTTTACCTTACTCTGGAAATTAAATGCTGGTAAACATCATAATGACAAAACAATGTATATATTTTAGGAGAATAAAGTGTGAAGGGAGGAAAGATCAGTTATGCAAAGTTCCTTTTAAGGAAAAGTGGAAGTAAGTGGACAAAGGACTGAGCCACAGAGACAGAGCATGTGGAAAACAAGAACAGAGTTTTAGACAGGGTGCTGTGAACACTGTCAGATGACACGGAGGACGGATATGTTCAGCCTCGACACGAATCCGTGACCTTGGCCAATTATCGGTAGGTTGAGTGCACTGCTGGGAGCAGAGCCCGAAGAACGGCTTCGGCAGGTGGTTGTCGGGTCTGTATGTGAGCCAGGAGCCTTCTGGGTCTTGCGTTAGTAAGAACCTGATGGAGATGGGGGATGGGAAGAAGTCTGTGGATTCTCCTTTTCTAGAATCTTACAATCCTGATAGTCTATGTCGAACCTCTCGGTTAAAATTCCCCTTAGTTATGGAATCACATCAGTAATTCCTATCCTCCTTTCCACCTTCTTCTTTTGGATCTAGATCATCTCAAATATTTTATAAAAACTATGGAACCTCACTTCCCCCCCTCCATTCACATATCTTTAGACATCCGTGGAACTCAGGATGAAAACCGGTGGCAATAACGACAACTGTGTTTACTTGATGGTTTACTTGCTGAATCTGCCTCTTTGAGGCCATTCATCCTTTCTTTGCAGTTGGATAAAATATTACAGGAAAATACTTCCTTTTTAGGTTCAGTAGGGTACTTAAATTAGGTATTAGCACTTTCTGTGCCATTCTTTCTGCAGACTTTCAACCTTATTTTGGTTGTCTCTTTACTTCCACATGTAACTTCATTCTTTGAACTATTAACCCCAGTGTTTCTTTGTCCGAAACATTGCCCCTGATTCCCTTGTCATGTTCTCTCAGCTCACACTGTAATTTCAGTAACTTTCCCATAAACCTCTGCAGCTTGGATTTTCCTCCTAGTTTCTCTTTGACGACACTTTCGAAAGTATAATGAAATAGTTTATTAAACCAGTATCTCTGTGGTCATGTTTACACTTAGATTTCCACATGAGATATCATTACAATATGGACGGAAATGCCTCATGCTTAATCCAGCATAAATGATTTGTTTTTGTAATGGATCTATCTGAGATTAGAAGGTGTTCACACATAGTCCCAAGGGCCACTATAAATCACTATCAATCATTAGTATATAAAACATCTCTATAATAAACAGCACTTCAAAAAGTTTAATTCTTAACAATGAGGAACCAGATGTTAACTGAAGGAAGATCAAGCCTACTTTTGTAGCCTCTAACAAAATAGAGAACATTATCAAAAGTAGGAAAAAAATTCAAACTTAAAACAGATGGGAACATTACAACAGCATAAATCTTCTGAGAGAGTCCTGAGAGCTCACATTTGCTGTTATTTCCTTACTTTTGTGGTAACTTCCCCATATCAGCCACTACCTTGTATGTTGAATATTTTCAACAAACTTAATCTTCTCCATCATTAACTTACCCTGGGGTACTTCCCTAAAAGCAAAGAGCCTCATGTCTAAAGATATTAGCTATAGTGTTATTTATATTTGCAGAAAACATAGTTTAGTTATATCAGGTTTTAAAATTTCAGTAAATTGGAGAAATGGAATATTACACAGAAGTTTCAATAATTATGAAGACCAGCTAGAATATTGACTGTAAAAAGTGAATTAAAAAGAAATGCTATGGTTAAGTCAAATTTTAAATGTTTAAACATTTAATGGAAAAACATACTCAACTTTCTTTGAATTGAGACATTCCACAGCTTTGCAATAGCAAAAGCTTCCCAGCACTTTCTTCCTTAACTGCCACTGTGTTTACTGTAGAGTTTTTGTGGCTCTGGAAACCAATGTCAGCTATCAGTATGAGACTGACTATTGCTGGACAAAGAGACAGGTTGTAATCTGACCAGTTGTTATATTCTTTTTTTTTTTTTTAAAGAGAAGTAAGTCATTGCTATGTCATGCATTTTATCTTTTTGTATTTTTATTTTTCTTAGGTAGGCTTTACGCCCAAGGTGGGTCTTGAACTCACGACCCTGAGATCAAGAGATCTCTGCCCTTCCAACTGAGACAGCCAGGTTCCCCTCGGTCCTTGAATTAGAGGAATCTACCTCATGGTGCACTCTCTGTAAAGGGAGAGAAAGAAATGCTCATAGACACAGGCCAGTTCAAGCAGGAACGAGAGAGGTGAGACTTTTCGTTGCAGACACAGCGGAAGGTAACATAAAGCATCATCTGTGATAAAGCAGCTAACATTTTGTATCGTTATTAAAAGTCCACAATAAAATCATAATGGCCTGACCCTCTTGGTGCCGAATGGCTTCCACTGACCTATATGAAGCATGGAAGCTACAGTAGTCAGAAATAATGAACGATTATTATTAATCATTAAGAAGTCTCTCACTCTGAAGAGCGAAATATAGAAAATTAAACATCTTATTTTTTTAGAGAGACTGGGAGAGACCTTGCAGGTGGAGGGGGGTAGAGGGAGCAAATCTCAAGCTGGCTCTGAGCTCAGCGTGGAGCCCAGCACGGGCCGATCCCACGACCCTGAGACGGGACCTGAGCTGGTTCACGAGTGACTATGACACTTAACCCACTGGCCACCCGGGAGTCCCACTTGCCGTCTTATTTTAACTGCTTGCGCGAGGAAGCCCCAGTGATGACTGGGTATCTCCAGACATTTGCTTAGGTGAATTAAAAGGAAAAAAAAGTTGAAAAACAAAATATAGATACAAATGACAATGGAAACACTAAAGGGGTTACAAATCTGAGTGTACCATGCCCCCATCTGAATATTTCGTACATTTTACTGAAAAATTTGCAATAACTCATTGGATGTTGACTTTCTGTCTCTGTGGAAGAAGCCAGTCAAGTCTGACGGGACTTCCCAGGTAATTCCGCGTCCAGCTTGCCATGCAGAGAAGGGGGGGGGAAGAAAGCCCCAGGGAGACGCCCTGAGCTCCTTGCAGAGAGAGTGATCGCAGCACTCTCCCCTGCAGGCTCCAGGCGCTAGCATCCTCTCTTCCCGGGGTTCAGACCCGGCACCGAGTCTTCGGACTGCCAGCAGTGCCGTTGCCCTCAGGAGGACGTGGGGTGCAGACCACTGTCCGGTTGGATGGGACCATGAGTGCCGCTGGCTGCCGGGGGCGTCCCGCTCTGCACGCTCCTCCCTGGGCCTGACTGCTCCCCTTTCCAGTGGGACCGTGAGCAAGAGGCTCACAGAGCACCAATGACCACACCTTACCCTCTCTACCTGTGTTCGTGGCTTCCTTAATGTATTTTTTCCCCTCTTGCTTGGGTTAAGAAACACAGCAAAGGAGCTTCCAGGCTGGCCAGGGCTCTGCGTGGGGTCTTTGTGGTTTGAGAGGATGCTAGCGCCACCAGCTCCTGTCGCTGGGAATCCGACCTCAGGGCGTGTGTGAGCTCTGGCTGGATGCCCTCCGACAACTGGATCCCCACCCCCGCCACCGCCCCCGGAAGCTGGCAGGGTCTCGAGGTGCCCGAGGCGTGGCCTGGAGATGCCCTTCTGCATGGGGCTGGGCTGAGCAAGTGAGCAGAAGGGGCCCAGACCTGGGGGAGAAAGTTGACTCATGCCCCATCCCCAGCTGCCCCAGGACCCCACACTTCAGCGTGTGGCTGGAGGTCCAAAAACCTTCCGATTCCATTCGCATTTGCTCAAGACTTGCCACTTTGGGGCACTCCAGGAGATCCCCCAAAGTCATTATTTGTTTCCTTTGTTTTAGGTCCATCTTCTGTTCTCGCATCAGAAAATCTCCCTTTTGAATTCTAGTCTGATTTTAAATATATTCAAATTAAGATTTCCCTTGTAGAATAAAATAAAAAGCTAATCTGCACATTTAAACTTCTCAACACTCGCACGTTATTAAAATAATCTGAGGGAGGATTACGTGTTTGATCAACTTGCCAGGCAGTGACTCTGGGAGTGAGGATGTGACAGACGTCCTGCCAGGGACGAAACCACAGGCTTGACCCCCCGCCTGCCGCCTGTGTCCACTCAGAAGCTGGAGATGCTCAATCCGTTCATGTCGACGAATCACAAGAAATCAGCATCAAAGCCCTCTTCTGCTCAGACAGCACTAACGTCGTTCTTTCTTCAATTTTTAGAAGTAGTGGTTCTTTTGAGTTGGATTTTGTTTCAAGGGTACAACGACCTCCGTTAAACTGTCTTCACGGAGGGAAACAGACTATGTAGGACTCCGCCGAGGGACTTCAGAAAGTGACACTGCTTCTGAATAGTTTAAGAGGAATTGTATACATGGGAATTTTTTTTTTTTTTTACTAAAATAACAGGTAACCAAGTGACCCAATGTGCTTTCGTGTCAGGGCTCAAGGAAAATAATTCCAGTAATTTAAAGAATTACAAGTGACGTTCTTAAGTAATGCAAAAGAACTACTATTTATACTTTTCCTAATGTGCTCGGTCTTGTTTTTAATTTTAGGGCAATAATCTCTCTTAATTCTTTTGAAAATAGATGAGGAATAAGTGCCAGGTGAGTGAAATAAAATAAGTCACGTATTTTTTTTTTTTTTTTTTTTTTTTTGGAGAGAGAGCGAGCGAGCACATGCAGGGCAGAGGGAAAAGAAGAGAGAGAAACCCAAGCAGACGCCATGCCCAGCACAGAGTCTGATGTGGGGCTCGATCTCCCGACCCTGAGATCATAACCTGAGCTGAAATCAAGAGTCAGACGTTCAACAGACTGAGCCACCCGGGCGCCCCACAAGTGACGTATTTAATTACTCTTCCACATTCTATTAACTAACAGCAATTACTTTAGATCTCACACGCACTGGTCGAATGTTCCGTCACCACGTGCAGACAACGCAGAGTCTAAAGCCCAGCATCTCACACTCGCAGGGACCTGAGCGCCTCACAGAGCAAGTGGTGATGTCTGGGGACTGGACTGCTGTGTGCTCCGGGCCGTTGCAGAAGCCTCCGCTGACGTAGCGGCTGGGACTGTTTTGTTCCTGTGTGGACTGATCTAGAGTTCCCATCGCATGCCTGGGGATGACCCAGGATTCCGAGTAGTAGGTTGACTCAGAACACGGTCGACTGTGCAGGCGACGACGGTGGACGATCGCCCAGCTCCGAAGGTTCGAGCCGTCGCTCCTGGATCTTCTCTTCTCTGGGCGGGACTCTGCAGGACCTCCTGTCCTGCCTGGTTGAGGCCACTCAGTGGGGAGGCTCTGGCAACTCTTCCCTGTCAAGGGCTGACTGTACGCTTTCCGGATGCTGCACTGACTGCCTCCCTGGTGCCGGACAGTTTGGACCAAACCAGGAGAGAAGTCGGGAAAATAGAAAATATGAGACGTTGAAGCCATTTATCAATAATTTATGGCATTCATTTATAGGGGACGTAGAATAATAATCTTCTAGATCTGAAACTCCCTTTTCCAGGTGAAAAACCGCCATCAAGCAGGCTGAGTAACGTGCCCAGGGAGGACGACCGTAAGCTCCGGAGCTCCGTGTGGCTCTGTGCGGCTCCACATGGCTCCACGTCCCGTGAACGCCCTCCCAAGCAGTGACCACCCCGCATGGCCTTGGAGGGGCTGAACCCTGGAAGACGTCACGTGCCATGAGATCGCCTCGGTCCTCCTGCTGACGAGGAGCATTCCCACACAGACCTTTCCAAGCGGAGGCAGGTGGCCGTGACTCGGGACACCTTAGGAGCGTCCGTGATTCAGAGCGTCTGTTCTGGGTTTCCGAGCCAACGCTTAATGGGATCATCTCCTCTTTGATCTATGGGAGTGACCGTTTCAAGCGTGTTTCAGTGCGTGTGCAAGTGCTCACTGGACTGGGAAGGGGGCGGGGCCATGTAGGCACGCTCCAAAGCCTGCCTGGGACGATGCGGGCACATTGTCTGCAGGAGAACCTAGTAAGTGGATATTCTTGCTTAAGCCCTGCGGAATTCAGTCAGTTCTGTGATGTCATTTTGCCGCCTGGATCGGTCTCCTCATGTCTAACTCTCTCCTCCGAACGCGGTGTTTCATCCTGTCAGACTGTATGTCGTCACCCTCCCCTCCCCACGTAGACAGAATAAAGCTCGCCCTTAGAAACCCACACCCTGATCCCCAAACCTACAAAGGGTCTGCATGCACGCCCAGGGACTCTGCAGATGTAATCAAGGTTATGCACCTTCAAACTGGCAGATGATCCCGGATTTTCTGGGCGAGCCTCACCTAGTCCCGCAGCCCTCACAACTGACAAGCATTGCCAGCTCCCTGGGGAAGAGGAGGTGGAAATGCTTGGCAGAAGGGACGGGTCTGAGATGAGAGCAGAGCTCTGCCCATTCTCCACCACCGGCTTTGACCCCAAACCACGCGACGCAGGCACGGAGAGGCTGAGAGCAGGCGCCGGCTGACAGCCAGCAAGGGAAGCGGGACTCGGTGCCCCGACCACAAGGAACTGTGCTCTGCCCGCATGAGTGAGCCTGGAGGGGACCCATGTCTGGAGCCTCCGGAAAGCGGTGCCACTGGCCCACACAATGGCACTGGCCAGGGAGATCCTGCGCGAAGGCCCCGCTGAGCCTGGTGGCCCCGACTCCCCACTTGCAGGACGCGGCCGGAGTGTGTGTAAGCCGTGGTGTCTGTCGTGCTTTGTCGCAGCAGCGGCGGAAAAAAACACACTCTGTCGTGCCCACTGCGAGCTCAGGGCTGAGAGTGTGCCGTGGCCGCATGGTGGCCCATTCCTGCATCTGCGGTTCTGGGCAAGGACCATGGCTCCGCAGAGGGAGGGGGCGTGGGGCAGGTGTCTTCGGCCCCAGTGCACCTGCGGGCTCTGCTCCCTAGAAATCCGGGCACCACGACGACAGTGGGCCCCAGTTCATGTTCACGCTAGGTTGTTCTCAAGCCACAGGAGCTGCGACTCCATCCCCCGACCCTGCCCCTCCGCCGCCTCGACGAGGGTTCACCACAAGTTGGCGCAATACATCTGGTGCACAAAACGAGCCCCCCACCCCCACCCACCCTTAGGAGGCACTGGGGCTCTTTGCTGACCTGCCTCGGTTTATCCCTGAGAATTTCCTGGGATGATCACCATCTGGCAGATAAGAAAACTGGGAAATAGGGGCCCTCAGGTGGCTCCGTGGTTAAAGTGTCTACCTTCATCTCGGGTCATGATCTCAGGGTCCTGGAATCGAGCCCCGCATCACGCTCTCTGCTCAGAAGGGAACCTGCTTCTCCCTCTCACTTTCCCCCTCTCGTGCTCTCTCTCATTCTCCCACTCTCAATTAAATAAATAAAATCTTAAAAAAAAAAAAGAAAAGAAAAGAAAACTGGAAAATGAAGAGGCCGAAGAAACAACGCCTGTCAGTGACCAGCGAGAACCCTTCAGACTCTGAGTCCATCCTTTCCATGTGAGACGGAGCTGGAGGAGTCTGAGATGCAGGCCCAGGCCGGGTCGCAAATGTTAACCTTCCCGCCATTGTGTGGGCTGACAGTTATTCCCCCAGCTCCCCTGCGACAGGTAAAAAGAGTCTCAGGGAGGTGATGTGACCTGCCTAAGACCAAGTGACAAGTGAGGGCATGCCCTGGAAAGGTCTATCCTTGCCGGGCCAAGCTGGCTACTGTGCACCCCGGTTCCGGCAACCCGGGGAGCTGCACCGCGGACCTCGGCTCCTCCAGCTGAGCCTCCAGCCTGAACTCGCTCTCCACCGGGGAATCCTTCCAACGGAGTCTGGCTGGCCCTGCCCCATGGCTACAGGGCCCCAGGCAGAGCAAGCGCTGGCTGATCCCTGGGGTCCGCGTGTGCCCCTGAGGCGTGTGCCCGGCAGGGCTCTCTCTGCAGCCCAGAAACAAGGAGTCTTGTCCTACACCACACCATATGTGGGCAGTTCTGTCCCCAAAGCTTGTTTGCTTCAGATCTTTAGGGGAGCGGGAATGTGTGGGTGGGGAGGTGCTTAGCAAGATGCAAAATTTAAAAATCAGTACAAACGCGCTGTCCATGCAAATAGGTTTACAAGGGCAAGACGGAGCAAAAGTTTGAGAAAGACCGGAGGTCAGGGACAAGACGCATGGTCACAGTGTGGGTGCCCAGGGAGGACAGACGTCCCACCCTCCTACCGCCCACGGCCCACAGCACGCCTGCCCCTGCCATCCCACACAGACGGCAGAGCTGGCGTCCACCTCTCGCCTCTCCCTCTCCCCTCACACCTTTGTTTTCTGCCTGCCCCGTTCCCCAGCTGTGTCCGCAAGTCCCCTGAAAGTGCTCGTGTCCCACGCAGCTCCATGGCTGAACAGGTTGCTGGGACACAGGCTCAGGGGAAATTACTCTGAACCGCACTCCTACATGGGGTTGTGCAGCTCACTGGACACACACAGGACCCCACAGAGACGCAGTGGGAGACGGTGTCAGAGGACACACGAAAGGATCAGCCCGGACGGCGGGTGCCGCCTCTCGCGTCCTCGACTGTCCTTCTCTCCCTTGTAGCCTGACTTCTCAGAGTCCACCCAGCCAACGTGTGCTTGCGCTTAATGAAGAACCAACTCTTTTCACCTTATTTCTGGATTTAAAAAAGTGGAACTGGGGGTGCCTGGGTGGCTCAGTCGGTTAATCGTCCGACTCCTGGTTTTGGCTCAGGTCATGATCTCAGTGACCTGAGATCTCGATCTCGATCCCTGCGTCGGGCTCTGTGCTCAGCGGGGCATCTGTACTCGTCCCTCTCCCTCTGCCCCTCCTCCCTCTTGTGAATAAAGAAAAAAATCTTTAAAAAAACTAAAACATTGACACTGAGTAGAGGCACATCTGGCTTGAAGAAGTGAGCCCATTCTAGAGATCTCCACCCTTGACAAGACAAGCAAAAGCCTCAGATGCCAACTACGGTGGAAACAGGCACATGGTGGTGCCCGAGCTGACCCCTCGCCGGCCGGTCTTCCGACGGCCCTGAAGCTCCAGGCCCTTCCTTGGTGGATCTAGGAGAGCAGAGTGTGTACGCGGGAACAGCGGAGCTGGTTTAGGGCTGGATGCAGAAAAAAAGTACCTCGAAGACCCAGCATCCAGCCTGCATATCACGTATCACCTGTGTTTTCCCAGCCCCTTGGGAGCAGGGCTCTGTGTGTGGAGGGCAGAGCCCAGATCAGCTTGGCGGTCGCCCTGAGGTCTTTGTGCAGACCTCAGACATGGTGTGCCGTGGCGTCTGGTGGCCCTCCCAACCCTCCACGCCCGTGACTCGGCACTTATGCCTGGAGCGAGGGGCTGGTGTGCAGTTTCTTCCCCACACTCTCTGTCTGACGGGCCAGGAAGGCAGCGACCTTGGCAGGCCTGGCATAGGGGCTTGGCCTGCAAGCTATTCAGCACGTCAATCAGGGAAGCAAAATCAACCTCAGAAGCAACCCCTGGCTGTGGCGGGGAGATTAACGTCTTTACAAGACAATAAAGGCAACAGATTACGTCTGCCAGCCCTCCAAGCTAGAGGCTCGTAAAGGGATTCTTGGATAAGCAGGGAGGCCCGTGCCTGTGCATCAGATGCAGAAAGCATGCTGGAATGTGGGCAGGAGCAGCTCCGAGGCCTGGGCACCTAAAGTAGAAGATTCCCCAGGCTGGGGGGTGGGGGGGGGGGGGGGCGGAGGCCTCCAACTGCTGATGGCATCACGGCGTCCTCTCGCGGGGGCTGCAGCAGCAGGCAGCCGTCACCACCTGCCCTCTGACCCATCTGTGGTAGTGGTAGATTTACACCATCTTCGGGGAAACCCGCTGTGGTCGGGGGCTAGTGGTTGCCATTCCCTGGGCTGCCCCTTCAGGGACCGAGCACCAAGGGGTGGGACCCTGGGCCACTTCTCTCTGATGCGTTGGCTTGGGGACGGCCATCTGCCTGACCGGGTCTTGCTTGGAAATTTCACATCTGTTGGAACCTCTTTCTACTCCGTTCTCTATCTATCTAGAGATACTCCGTATCTCTCCCAGATGGGTCCCTGTAGGCTCTGTCTCCTCGGCTACACGGGGACCCTCCTCCTTAACCCTTCCCAGGCATTTTCTCCTCAAATCTCCCACATCCCTGTACCAGCTTGGCGTCTGCACCTCACGCCGGCCAGTGCCTCGGTGGCTACCATCCCATGAGCTCCTGTCCGTTCCATTACTCGGCCCCTCAAGAATACGTAGTAGAATTCAGCTCTGTTAATAAATAGAAGGAAAGTGACAGAGATGAAGAGAACACGACTTGTGCCCTCGCCAATAGTCACAGTGAAAAGTGTGGAAATCGCACTGCAGAGCACGTGCTAAGGGAGCCCAGATGAGGAAGAGACCTCGGAGGGGGGAGGCCGGAAGAGCATACGGAGCCCTCGACTTGCGGAAATGTTAGGAAAGATTTGGTGAAAATGGGATTTAGGGAGTCATCTTTGCTTTTTCCAAATGGTTAGCCTGTGCTAAAATGCAAGTGAGGCGGACTTGCCCTTCAGGCCGGGATCGAGGGGCCATGACCAGATTTACCTTCCTGCCTGGAACGACTTAAGAAAACAAACGAACAAACAAAAAAGATTTGAAACAACGTCGTTCCCGGGTCTCATCTCCAGGAATGAGCTCAGGCACACCGGCCAGATCCCCTGAACCCAGCAGAGGAGACTAAGAGGCAGAGGACACCAGAGTGCTGGAGATTTTAGGAAACAATATGCCAGAGGAGGGACGTGCATGGTGGTAGACAGCAGGGGATCTGAGGAGGGTTCTCTCTGCGCCCACTCCGCCCCAGCTGGGCTCAGGGCCATGGGACTGGATGGAGTTCAGAGACGTGGGAGATGCCCAGGGTCAGGGAGAAAGTCTGGGGAGGGAAGGGATGCAGCCCTTCCTGACACTGGCTGACACGGGCTAAGGGGTGCCCGCGCCGACCAGAATGGAAACCAGAATGGAAAATGCTTTACATGGAACCCCATTGGGAGCTCAGAAGGGTCTAGCCTCGGCCCTGGGGAGTAATAGGCACTAGGGTGAGGGCTTTGGATATTCAAACTTCTGCCTGATAAATATTAAAGGTCAGTCTGCAAAGGTTCAGGCTCTTTCCAAGCAACCTAATGAATTCCAGAACAAAGCTCAAGGATATTTAAAGAAATACAGAAATACCCAGCACCAGAAAAGGAAAATTCACAATGTGTGGTATTCAGTCAAACAGTTCCAGGAGAGAAACAGGGGGAAAAAAATAGAAAAATCTGGCCCATTTTAGGAACAGAAATCAATCTGTGTAAACCAACTCAGAACGGTCCCAGTTGTTAGGATTATCAGACAAGGAAGTAAAAACAGCTGCTATAACACAGTTTACGCTTTCAAAAACTATAGGAATTACGGAGCAAGTAGAAGAATGGGAAGTATTTTAATAATCAAGCTTCCGAAGATGAAAATTAATACACCCAGGATGAAAAATGCAATGGTGGAATTAATGGTATAGTAAATATTTCATGGGGACGAGACTAGTGAGTTTGGAGACAATAGAAAACATAAAATTTTAAAGTGATTTTTAAAAATGAGCAGAGTCTCTGTAAGCCGTGGGACAGACAGCCTGACATGTGTTACTGGAATCTTTGAGCATGATGGGACAGGAAAGATATTTCAGTAAATGATGGACAGATGTTTATGAGTTTGATGAAAATGGCAAAGTCACTGACTCAAGAAGCTCAATGGATTTCAAGAAGCCAGTGTCTTGGGAGAACCACACCAAAGATGTCCCGGATGATTTGCTGAAAGGTGGGGGGAGGGTGGGTTGGGGGAAGGGGGAAGCAGATGAGGGGATTAGGAGGTAAAGCAGCAATAATGACATCATAACATGTGCTGATAGATGGTGGCTCCCCTCAGCAAGGCGAGCACGGTGTAATGTCGGGGACTGGGGGAGGCGGAGAGTCCCTGCGTTGTGCCGTGAGACTAGTATGATATCGTATGTCCGCTATGATCAGGAGAATGTGTCCCCACCTCCAAACCCTCCTGTTCATGGGGCCTGTGGAGGGAGACCCACAGAAGACATGGCTGCTCCAGGCCCTAGTGCTCGCTCCTGCCACCAGAACCCAAAGAAAGTGCTTGAGAAGCAGAAGCAAGGAGGGATAGAGGAGCAAGACGGCAGAGAGAGCAGAGGCGGGTCCTGCCGGACGTGGTCAACACGGGCTGAGCCGTAAGCACAGTGGGGAGCCATGGACTGGGCCGAGGAGTGGAGGGCTCTGTGGATTGCAGGGGCGCAGCCGTTGTGGGGGGGACGGTGGGAAACTCAGTGGTGGTTATCACGGTGGTCCCTGCACGCCCAGCCCGTTTGGAGCCGGGGACGGGGGTCACCAGCAAGGGTGGTGGTGGGTGCGGGGCAGAGTCAATGGGACCTGCAGGTGCACTAGCCGTGGGCAAGAGACGTGAGCAGTGGAGCATGACACCAGGGCTTGCCCCGAGCACCAGGGTGCTGTTTGGAAAGAAGGGAACACGGGTTCACCTGCAGACGGTCCTGGGCACTGTGACGGGCATTTACAACCATGAGGCTGTCGGCAGAGATGAGACCCGACTCGCAGGTCGAGACCGCGAGGTGGAAGGCCTTGGACGCCTGGTGTGTTATCCCGAAGGCGGAGGGACCCCTTTCTCGTGGCCGCATGATGTTTTCGGACATTGCCTCTGGGGATGGGCTAGAGGTTAGTTGTAAGAGAAAAGGCTTTGGGGAGGTCTGCAAGTCAGGATGACTGAATCCAAGAGCTGCTTCTTGAATTAAAATCACCACTTACCTGAGATCAGCATTCCTGGAGCCAAATCTCTTCATTTCGAATGCAAATCCCAAGATATATTTCCCGGAGGGATAATTATCTCATTACCTATCACCCTGTGCCCAGTCTCCAGCTTCTCCCCTACCCCGCTTGGTCGAGCGTGCGGCTTTTGGCAATCTGGAGAAAGGTATGACTCAGTTGCCCGTCAGCACGGTGTTAGTGGGAGAAAAGCTCACAAAGAAGGACCGGGCTATTGCGGGAGGGGAGCCCTAATTGGTTACTAATTACTGGAACGTCGCGTCTGAAGGAGGGAAGGTGCAAAGCCGCCTTCCAACGCTCCAGGTAATTAGCCAACTTGGTTGAGCTGCCGCGTAATGGCCCGAGGAGAAAGTGTCAGAGAAGAAAGGAGGCTTTCAGCCTCCTTCTAAGATCTCCGTGTGGCTTCTACACAACAGCCCTCTCTGGTTCTCAAGCCCGAAGGATGCGATGGGGTTGGGATCAAGGGGGTTGTCCCTCCACATTGCCATCCAAAGGGGAAGTCACAGAGGGAGCCCAGATGGTTCCCTGATGGCAGGGATAAAGGACAGCAAAGAAAGGAAAGGAATGGAGAGATCTGAGCCCTCTGCTTGCCTTCTCAGAAACATCCCAGGCGACCTTTCCAGAAAACAAATGCAAGCCTGCCAGCGCTCTGAAGCTCTGCATGCCTTGTCCTGGGAGGCCAAGATCCACAACGGCCTCCTGCCGTGGCTGGACCTCCGTCTTTGCTCAGGGCGGGGCTGGCTGGGCTGGGCAGGGTGGGGGTCCTTGCCTGGCCCTTCACCCGCCCCCCAGCAAGGCCACCAGAACTGTCATCTGGCCGCAACTCCCCTCCTCTGCTGCCAGCTCTCCCTCTTTCAAGCTACTTTCTCAACTCAAATGCGTCCTGTTCACGAACGCCTCTCGTTCCTACTGTACGTTCGTTACAACGAAAGCACACGTAGCGATACTCCGGCTTCACTGTACCTACAACCATAGATAATTCAGGTTTTCTGAGTGTTTTACGAAATGTCTTTGTTTTCCTATGCCGTGATCCCATCCGGGACACCACGTTACATTCAGGTGTTGTCTCCTTGGGCTCCTCTTGGCTAGGACAGTTTCTCAGACGTCCCTTCTTTTGGATGACCTTGACGGTTTTCAAGGGAATGAAAACCCTTGTGGTTTTTTGCTGCGGGAATTTTGTAGGATGACCCTCTATTGGAACTTGTCTGTGTGTCCCTCAGTTAGACTGGGGTAACTAATGGTTGTTTTGGTGGGAGACCCCAGATGTGAAGAGGTGTTTTCTTCACATGCTATTAAGGGGATGTTATGCCAACATCGCCAACACGTGAGTGTTACCATTGACCTTGGCCAGTAGGCTAGAAGATGCTCCTTCTCCTCCCTTTCCAGGCTGAGATCTTTGGAAGGAAATCATTGGGCTCAGAACACATGTAGGAGTGGAGGGGCATTCTCTGTCCTTGAATGCACAGAATCTACATTAAGTTACTTAGGGTTTTTCTGCATGGGACGTTTGTGTCTTCTCCCCAGTCTTGTATGCATGCGTGTATGCCTCAAATATCAGTATGGACACATGCACATTGTTCTTACACTTTCGCTTATAGTTCTGTATTGCTTTTTTTTAATTTGTTATTCAGACATCAGCCATGACTGCTTTTCTCAGGTAGGTTTTCTGTCCCTTTGACATACATCATTATGGGTCTTTTAGGTGTTTCGGTTGTGGGTTTGTTTTCAGCCCCTCCTTGTTTTCTGGCACTATGAGACAGGAGCAGCAGGCTCATCTTGTACCTTTCCTACCCTCATCCAAGAATGAGCCACATCTCCAGGAAGCCCAGGCTCCTTGAGTTGGAGACCAGCATTGGAGGCTAAGATCTTAGCAGTAGGTGTGCTCGTTGGTGGTGACACATCATTTTGGCTGAAATTACAAGGAAGGAGTTGAATTCATACTAACCCACACATACACCTACCTGTAAACACGTCTGTGTTTCCGTCTGCATCTACATCGATCTGAAACGAGTTCACAATGCGTCTCCAGTTCTGAACCGTGCGGTCATCAAGCCTGCTCCTCTCACTTTTCTGTAAACTCTCTTCTCTAACCGTAAGAAACCTGCTCATTTCTTTCCCGTCCTGTATACCTGGATGGGGTGTCACACTGTGAACCATTCCCCCAGGAGACAACATTACCAATTACAGGACAGTGCTTAGAAACACTCCCTGGCTTTAGTCTCACAGACTTCATTTTCCAAAATTAGGTCGGCACCTCTTCTTCTCCTCTTCAAGTGAGGTCGTTCTACCTGTAGAATAATCACGTTGTGTTGTCACAGTCTGTATCCCAGCCACTCATCTCCAGCGACTTCTTCACACTTGCTCACTTCAATGTTAAGTATGTGGGCTGGAACGATCGATGTGTCCACAGAACCCACCGTGACAGTGTCATGGTCATGTCACCACCCTGGGGAATGCATCGTACTTCATCAGTTTGGCGTCCTTACTGTCCCCACCCCCCAAAATCCCTGGGAAGCACTGACTTTTTCATCACTACTAAAGCTTTGCATTATCCAGAATGTCACATAATTGACATTTTACAGTCTAGCTTTTTCAATCTGGCCTAGAAATATGCACTCAAGGTTCCTTCCCATCTTTTTATGGCTTAGTACCTCATTTCTCTTTAGTGCTGGATAATGTTCTGTTATCTGGGTGGACCACAGTGCACTTACACATTTACCTATTGGAAGATATCTTGGCTGGGTAAAGAAGATGCGGTATGAATACACAATGGAATACTACGCAGCCGTCAAAAGAAATTAAGTCTTGCCATTTGCAACGATGTGGTTGGAACTAGAGGGTATTATGCTGAGCGAAATAACTCAATCAGAGAATTGAGTTATTTCACTGCTATATGGAATTTAAGAAACAAAACAGAGGAGCACAGGGAAAGGAAGGGAAAATAAAACAAGACAAAACCAGAGAGGGAGACAAGCATAAGAGGCTGTTAATCACAGGACACAAACTGAGGGCTGCTGGAGGGGAGGCAGGTGGGGGCTGGGGTCACTAGGGGATGGACATTAGGGAGGACGCATGATGGAATGAGCAATGGGTGTTGTAGCAATTGATGAATCACTGACCTCTACCTCTGAAACTAATAACACACTATATGTTAATTAATTGAATTTAAATTAAATTAAATAAATAAAAGATATCTCATGGCTTTCAAGTTTTGGTGGTTATGAACGAAGCTGTTATAAATATCCAGGTGGAGGTCTTTGTGTGGATAAAAGTTCCAGTTTACTTGGCTGAATACCAAGAGGCACAATCACTAGATCATGTGAGAAGAGTATGCTTAGCCTTGTGAGAAACTTCCAAACCATCTTGCAAAGTGGCTGCACTGTTTCGCATCCCTATGGGTGGTGGACGAGAGCCTCTGTTGCTCCACATCTCATGGACGTTAGGTTTTGTCAGCATTCTGGATTTTGGCCATTGTAATAGCTGTGTAATGGTATCTCATTTTTGTTTTAAATTTCAGTTCTCTAATGGCAACTAATGTTACACATCTTCTCATATGCTACTTGCCATCTTTCCATCCTCTTTGGTGAGGGGTCTGCTAAGGTCTTTTGCTTGTTTTTTTAAATTAGGTTGATTTTTTTTTCTTACTGTTGACTTTTAAGTGTCTTTTGAGTGTGGTGGAAATAAGCCCTTTAAGCCCTATGGGGTTGTTTTTGGGTTTTGAGTGATCTCGGGGGACATTATCAGTGACTGATTCAGTCTCTTTAGTGAATATAGACCTATACACATTATTTATTTCTTTTTGTATGATTTTGGTAGTTTGTATCTCTTAAGGAATTAGTCTGTTTCATCTTAGTTGTTAAATCTGTGGGCACAAAGTTGACTCAAAGTGTTCCTATGTTATCCTTTTAACATGCAAGGGATATATTAGTATATACAGTGTATACTTAGTATTTAGTTGGCAATCTTGTCTCCTCTCTAAGATCAGGTTAGCCTGGACAGAGTAGTGTCAGTGGTATTGATCTCTGTAATGATTCAGTAGTTATTGATTTTAGACTTTTTTTCTCTAAAGTGTGCAATGTTATAAAATCCCTCTAAGCACTGTCTCTGTGCATCTCACACATTTTAATTAGTTGTGTTTTCATTTTCATTTAGTTAAATTACTTGAATAAATAGTGGTTTTGCCTATTTCTCCTTGTAGTCCTATTGGGTTTTGATTCATGTACTTTTTCTTTCCTGGTGTACTTGGACACCATCTTGATGTGTACAAATTTAGCATCACCATGTCCTTATTGGGAGAACTGATCCCCTTTACCATTATACATACTTTGTGATTCCTGCTCATTTTTCCTGCGCTTTTTTAAAAAAATATTTTATTTGTTTATTAGAGAGAGAGATACAGAGAGAACAAGGAGGAGGAGGGGTGCAGACTCTCTGTGGAGCAGGGAGCCCAGCGCAGGACTCGATCCCAGCCTAACAGGACATCCTGTCATTTTTTCTTGTTCTAAGTCTTCTGTGTCTGAACTCAATATAGTTACCAGCCTTCTTTTGATTAAAGTCAGTGTGCTGTATCTTTTCACACCCCCTTTCTTTTAACCTATCTGAGATTTTATATTTAAAATACATTTCTTGGGTCACCTGGATAGCTCAGTTGGTGAAGCATCTGCCTTTAGCTCAGTTCATGATCCCAGGGTCCTGGGATTGAGGCCCACATCAGGCTCCCTGCTCAGTAGGGAGTCTTCTTTTCTCTCCCTCTGACACTACCTCCACCCCCTGCTGACTCATGCTTGCTCTCTCTCTCTCTCTCTATCAGATACAAAAGTAAAGTCTTTTTTAAAAAATTTAAAAAATAAAAATGCATTTCTTATAGTTTAATACAATTAAACCTTGTTTTTCATGCACTGACCATCTCTGTTTTTTTACTTGGTGCATTAGGCCATTTACATTTAAGGCAATTATTGATATTCAGATAGTGTCTGCAGTATTGGAAGCTGTTTCCTTTGTTTACTCTACTTTTTCTGCCATTGTTGGTTTTAATTTACTCCACTTCTGCAGATTTTAACTGCTGTTTTCTGTGAGGACCTAAAGGAAGATGAGAAGGGATGCCTGGAGGCTGGGAAATGTGTGTGCTCTTCCAGCTGGGAGTAACATGATTCAGTACAGCCATCTGGGAAAACAACATGGAGCCAAGGCACTGATTAGTCTGACCCTGGGAACAATTCCACGGGAGCAAACAACTCATCCATTGTACAGTGATGTCCATTACAGTGCTATCCCCAATGCTGAAAAACCACCAGGAAACGCTCTCATAAACCACCTGGTAACAAATAGTACCCACTTTCAAAAAGAAGTTTCAAAAGTAGTCACAGCTGGTGTCTAGCACAGTATCTTCTACACCAGGAGTGCTCAATACATTTGATGAGCAGCCAGGAGGCTCATAACTCAGTGCTAAGTTCCAAGAATAATGTTACCGTGTGTGTGTGTGTGTGCGTGTGTGTGTGTGTGTATGAGACTTGGTACCTTACGGAATGAGAGTGTATATGCTTACTTTTATTCTGGTGAACATTAATAATATTTTCCCTATATTTTGTTCAAACAGCACTTGGATAAATAACAAAAAGTTGCTCAGATGTAGGTCATCTTCTTTGCTGTGATGTAGTTTACTAGAAATCAAAATACAGTAAATACACACAAGTAAATAATAAGAAAAAATAAAAGTTTTGGAATCAATGGGGAACACAAATCTGAAATTAAAAAATTATTTTGAAATAGAAAGAGTTAAAAAAATTGGGTGGATCCAAATCCATCAGATGTGTCCAAGCCTATGTAAATTTGTAATTAGTTGTGTTTCAACTAGGAAATATCGAGAATGAATGAATCAAGCATTTTCTCTTAAGAAATAAGAAAACTGGCAACTAAGTAAAACAAAGGAATGTAGTGAGTGTGAAATACTTAAAAAGTAGTTACGATATGTTAAAACCAGCCAGATAAAGGATCTATCAATGAAACAAAAATCTAGCTCTGTCAGACAAAATATATTAAGACTCATGCAAAACCTAATTATGAAAAATAAAACAAAATATATGTGTATGTAATTGTCATTTTAAAAGGTTCATGAAAAATTCAAGACAGTAAAAATTTGAAAATAATATCATATACAATTTTATGCCCCAAATTGAAAATCTACATACAATTGATACACCTTGACAACATAAACAGACAAAATTGAGCAAGAAAAAATGAAGAGAGAGAACATTTGGAGAGACGAATAAACTAAAATGGACAAAAATTTGTCATTAAAAATGTCCAGGCCCACCTGTACCCCTGGGGATGAAAAGATATTATATGTTTTAAAAAAATAAAACTTAAATAAAAAAAAAAAAATGTCCAGGCCCAGATGTTCTACCATGTGTTTCCGTAACCTATCATTCTTGTGTTATTCATAAAATTCCCTAACATGGAGGATGTTTGAAAAAGTCCAGACTTAGTTTACAAAGCAGGACTACGCATGGTTCATGACCACAGAGCAGGGTAAGAGAGAGGAGAATGTGGGAGGGGAAGAGGGCAGGAAGGGGAGAGGAAGGACAGGAGAAGACGTGGGCCAGGGAGAAAGGGAGGGAAATTATTCAGTCACTTTCATTATGAACCCAGAGGCCAGATTCCCAAGATACAACAGTGCTCATAATGGAACTTCGCATAATGGATAGAAATAAGAAAATAAACAAAGTCGGTATCTTTTTTGCAAATAAGTTTGAAATATTCGGCAAATGAGATATTTTGACGTTATGGTGCATCCATATAATAGATAAGAAGTCATTAAATGGGATTTGCTATTATCCACGCTGTGCTCACAAGCACAGCAACGATTGAAAAATGCAAGTTGAAGACCAGTGTGTACATAAGATGACCACATTGTTGCTAAGGACAATAGCACAGGGAGGAACGTGTTTATTTTCTCTGGGCACCCACGTGTCAGCATATGATCATATGCTTACATGAAGGCAGGAATAATTGTGTGTGCATGTGTGTCTGGGTGTGGTTTGGGGGACATTAATCAGAGGGTAGAGGTTGGAGATGACAAAGTAAGTCATTCACATGCCGAGCTTCATGATTTTACACTTAGAAGAATTGTGTTTTTTCTTTTCATGTCATGCTCTATTTTTCAAACATCTTCAATTTACATTTGAAAGCTCAATTTTATCACAAACGCAATTATGTTATAAAAATGTAAAAGTAATTGCATGCAGTGACCAGGGAATAAGAGATACCATTTGAAACCCGGTGAGCATTTGGAAATAGAAGTTATCTTTAAGTATTTCCTACTGACCAACTTTATTAGCTCGCATTTTTCTCAACACAAAGTGAAAATGGAGAAATAGGAAAGATCTGGGTTCTAGAAAGCTAACTGTATCTTAGACATGTAAAGGGATTTGTGTTCAGAGGCGGAGAACAGTGTTACGACTGGTCACAGGAACAGGAGATTCTAACGTGGCATGAAAGACACTGGCATGTTGGGACTCCGGCCAGGAACACACAAAGTGCTCTACAGGCTAGACACGGGTGACTGGATTTTCACTACCGTGAGACCAAATATGTCAGTGAGTCTAAACAGAAACCCATCCAAGATCAGGACTGTTAACGATGAGTCGATCTAAAAATGAAAAGTTAATTCAAACCACGTACAGGCAGCTCAAGTTTTCTATAAATTTAAATTATGTGATTTGAAATTACATCATGAAAAATATTCTGTGAGACTCACTTTATGAGGAAATTCTGAGAGAAAGTCTGAATCCAACATATCTTTTGCAGTCCACCAGGAACCATGCACTTCAGAGCGGGACTCGGGCGGAGCCGGACTGTGCTCGTGGGTGGTTCACAGGACAGGGTGGGAACAGAGGTGCCAGTCGTCCCCTCTGCCTATGAACCCAGGGGGAAGCTTCACTGATGCTATGAACTGTCATGCTACCATACCCTGATTATAAATAAGGTTCTTTAATGTCCCATCACAAAGGTTTGTGACCCATAGACCAAACTGGGTCTTCTGCCTACCTGCTTCTGCAAGTGGATTTTATTGGGGGCATGGAAGGCCCACTTGTTTGCATACGGTCTACGGCCCATTCTGTCCTCCACTGGCCAAGGCAAGTAGAGATTGAATGGCTGGTAAAGCCTAAAATATTTGCCATCAGCCTTTTCCAGAAGAAGTTGGCACTTGCTGTCCAATAGCAATGCGTCCTCTCATTCATGAAGCTTCCAGGCCCTCGTCAGTGCGTAGCCACCAACAAACAATATGGAAAGAGGCACCATGAAATCCACATGGAATGGAGCTACATAGAGAAGCCAACGATGTGAATGTATGTATGTTGATTTCAGGCAACTACTCGGCCACTATATTAGACGTAATGCCAAGTATTATGGACTGCATGTTTGGGACCCCTTCCCCAAACTCCTATGTGGAAGCCCCAACTTCCCAGTGGCATAGTATCAGGAGGTGGGGCCTTCAGGGAGGTAACTAGGGGTAGATAAGATCATGAGGGTGGGGCCCTCGTCAGGGGCTTAGTGCCCTTGTGAGAAGAGGAGGAAACAGAGATCTTTGCTCACATGCACCTAGGAAAGCCATGCAAAGATGTGGGACGAAAAGGAAGGTCTTTCCCAAGAACCTGACCATGCTGGCATGCTGAGCTCAGCCTTACAACCTCTGGAACTCAGAACAAATCTGCATTTAAGCAGCTCTCCTCCCCCCACCCCACCATCTGTAGTAACTGGTCGCAGCAGCCCAAGCAGAGCAGGACACAGAGAAGCTACCTAAGCAGCCTTAAAATAAAAATAGATACAATATTGATAGATTGAGTTAGTCTGACCATATAGATCACAATCTGTGTTCATTGTCATAGAATGAATCAGTCTTGCATTGTGCAAATTTGGAAAGATGGGATGCCACCAGCGCCAGCATGAAGTGTGGCCACCCTGTCCACAGGGAGCCATAGGTCCACGTCGTGTACCACGCTCTGGTCAGAGCTGGCCAGCTGGGTCCTGGTTTGGAAAACAAACAAACAAAAAAACCAGACTGATCTGGCTTCATTGGATTTCCCTGTAGAAGTACCCATACCATGCTTGCATAAATACAATTTGATTAAATGAATCTCCTTTGACATTCCTGGATCAAATTCCTTTGTTAAGGTTGTTATCCCTCTCTGGGATTCCTCCCAACCTCCTGCACCTAGAGAAATTCTCAGAGCATTTCAGACTCAGCTCTGCATGGAAGCTTTGGAAGAGCTGACCCCCTAAGCACAGGCTGTGGCTTCCTGGTCTACCCTCTCACCGTTCTGCTAAAGTTCTACCCACGTCTGCCTTCCTCTGGGCCAGAGTATCTCCACGTGGGACCCACAGTTGTCTCTACCATGCTCACAATCCAGCTCAGAGTCTGCTGCTCAGGACATGCTCAACACACATTGCCCAAAACTATTATTTTAATAATATTTCAAATAACTTAAGGAAATGTGTTTCCCAAAATGATTTTTATTATTACCCCACCAACAATGCAAATAATCTTAAAATGTGAATCTCAATCATTAATTTACCCATTCTGTGACATTTAAATATTTCTACCCTCTTTAAGAATATCCACTTGGGATAGAAGATAATTTATTTTATATTTCTCTCACTTAGTAAGAGTACAATTATGGAAAGATCAAAAATATTATTCAAGTTGTACCATCCAACATAACTGTTCCTAGAACCCAAGTGTGCTAAATTCTATTGCTTCTTTGAGGGCTAATCCCTCCTACCCCATGGCTTAGGGCATCGCTGAACTTCCAAGAAAACACACATGTTCAGAGTGCCGTTGTTAGCAGTATAGCTGCGTTTGTACTAAATAACAAATGTGTCATGTATCTTTTGCCACGTCAAGTGGTCATGCTGCATTTAGCCAAAAGCTGCCATTGATTGTCTTACTCAAAGAGACCTCCGAGCTTCGGGCTACACATTTACAGTAGTCTCCTCACATTTCAGTGGCTTTAGTTAACGAGTCCTGGAGGTCTGCCCATGGAACAGCATCCATAAAGGGAATATTTATGGTCTTATGGGGTAACCTCAAGTCATGGGATAACATTCCTTCTTGCATGTCAGGCTCTCTCTTCTGGCTCTAATTTTCTGGCTCTTCAAGAAGTGTATCCTTTAGATGTTGATTTACTGAGGATGTGTTGGTGATAAAGGCTATGATGTATTTGAAAAGGTGCCATTGTTTTAAAATATTAATCTCTCTGGGGAGAAAATTAGAGATGACCAGTTATATTCTTTTAGTTCCTTAACAACATTTAAGATATAAAGTGGAAACTTGGAATTATAAAAATGTGTCTACCATATTGCTACTACTAATTTTGCAATGGGTATAATTGTTCCTTTGTGGGCATGTTTGTTTTCTAAGATTTTTTTTTCAGCTTTTCTGTGGTGTAATTGACAAATAAAATTGTAATATAATGTGTACATGATAATTTCATTTGTATATGCATTGTGAAAGGACTCCTAGCATCAGACTAATACATTCATCATTTCACCTGTTTTTCCTTTTTTTTTTTTTGGTAATAACACTGAAGTTCTATTCTCCTAACAAATTCCAACTGTACAATACAGTGTATAATCACCATGTTATACATTACATCCTAAAACCTTACTCCTCTTATCACAGAAGGTGTGTGCCCACCTACCACCAGCCCCCCACCCCCAGCCCTGGCAACCACCATCCTCTGTGTTTCTGTGATTCAGTCTTGGTAGGTTCTGTCTCTAGGAATTTATGCATTTTTTCTGGGTTATCTCATTTGTTGGCATACAATTGTTCATCATAGTTTCTTATAATCTTTAGTATTTCTGTCTTATCAGTTGTAGTACCTCCTGTTCATTTCTGGTTTTATTTATTTGAGTCTTTCTTTTTTTCTTAGTCAAGTTAAAGTTTTGTCAATCTTTAAAAAAAAAACAAAACACCTGTGAGTTTCATTGATCTTTTCTGTTGTGTTTCTGTTCATTCATTTCTTTGATCTTTGTTATTCCTTCTTTCTAACTTTGGGCTCAGTTTGTTCTTTTTCTAGTTCCTTGAGTTGTAAAGTGAGGTTATTTATTTGCGATCTTTCCTTTTTTCTTCATGTAGGTGTGTATTGCTATGAACTTCCTTCCTAGAACTGCTTTTGCTGCAGCCCATAAGCTCTGGTGTGTTATGTCTCTACTTTCATTTGTCCGGGACACTTGTAACACACATCCAAAAGAGTCAGTGACAGGGACTTCTACTCTTCCCTAAGGAAATTTGGAGATTCTTCCATGTGGAGTATATAGGAATGCTATAAGTAATAATCTTTTCAGAGAAGGATTTGGCTCATTCCTCAGAATGATAGGATTTTTGCCTGAAGAATGAATGATGCTTAAGAAGCAGAAGATAATTGAATGGCAACATTGAAATAGGTTTTCTCACCTGTACACATTTTACAAATTTTCATGTCTTCATGTGGACAGTACATATTTTCATATAGTAGGCTCATCTGAGGATATTTTCTCTGCTATTAAAAAAATATAACAAAGCTGGAAATTACATTGTACTGAATTTGATTTTTGATTGGGGGGCTGTTTGCTTGTTTTTAAGTGGGCTCCATACCCATTGTGGAGCCCAACACGGAGCTTGAACTCATAACCCTGAGATCAAGACCCCAACTAAGACCAAGAGTCAGACACTCAACTGACTGAGTCAGCCAGGTGCCCCACAAATTTTGAGTCTTATCTGACTCTCAAAGTATGTGATTTTAATTAAGTCACTTTATTAAATTTCCATATCATTTCTTTTTCTCCATATTCCACTTTCATGTGGGTTGTGGAAAACGACAGTTTTAATTCTTCCTTCCTGATGTGTGGATACTTTTTCATTTTCTTGTCTTATTGCTCGAGGCAGGGCCTCAAGTAAACCGCTGAATAGAAGGGATTAAAAGGAAACATACTTTTATCACTCTGATTATCAAAAGACAGTTCTTGATAGTTTACCTTTAAATACAAATTTGGCTTTATTTTTTTTTCTTCATGTGGACATCATTAGAATTGTATGTTACTTTTTATTCCTAGTTTACTAAGAGGTTTTATTGTAAAGCTGAATTCCATAATATGTTGTTCTTGTATCTGTTTAAATGATTGTGTAATCTTTACTTTTTATTTTGTTACTATGAATTTCATGGATTAATTTTCAAATATTAAAACAAAATGTAAGTATTAGACTAAAATGAACTTCATTGTGATATATTATCCCTTTTTATTTATTGCAAGATTGGTTTGTTAAGGGTGGTTTTTTTGGGTAGTTTTTATATCAAAGTGAGAATAGTCACAATTTTCCTGTCTTTTACTGGTGTAATCTGCTTTTTATATCAAGCATAAAGCTAAAAAAATAAAAGAAAGAACTGGGAATTAGTCCCTTTTTATCTATTTTCTGGAAAGTTTAAGTAGGATCAACAACATTTATTCCTCAAATATTAAAAAATATTTCTACTGGATTTTTTTTTTTTTGACCAGGATGATTTCTGTTATAAAGTCCATTTCCTTCAAACTTAAAAGATTTTTTTTCTATTTTTTTCTTGGATTAAGTTTGGTATGTTGTGTTTCTTTAATAATTTTCCATTTAGATCAAAGCTGATAAATATATTGGGATTAAATTCTTTTAATATATCTATGACCTTATGACATAGGTCATGGGTCATATGACCTATAACTCCATTCTCTGGAACTCCTTTGGTTCTGGTTTTGCTTTTTTTCTGCTAGTTATTGATTGATAGTCATGTCTTCTCATTTCTCTTGTCATTTTTTTAATTGTTTAAATCATTATTGAATATAACAACTATAAAAATAACTTGGACTCTAGGAAAATGGTTTATTTATTTAGAGGAACTTGATATCTGCATCTGGCACATGAATAAGGATAGAAACAGTGTTGAATCACCTTAAAGCCAGTTCCAAGAACTGAGAGTATTTGAAGCTGGGCTTGGTCCTTGGGAGCCTCAGCCAGAGCTAGCTGGCTCTCATGCGTCAGGCTCAGTCCTCTGGGGTGTCCTCCCAAAGCTGCTGAGTCGGACGTAGGTTCTGAATTCTCAATTTCACCTGCAAGGCCTCTGGAGTCTTTCACCGGCTCTCCTCAGTTTCATGGTCTCTCAGATCCTTTCTGAACCAGCCAGTACTCAAAGTGGAAGTAAGGCCCCAGTGCTGCTGTCTCTTCTCAGGGTTTCTGGCTCCCTCCAGCATCTGGCCACGTAATCCATCTCTGCCTCATCAGACTCTCCAAGACATTGAGATTTTGCCTTGTCATTGTCGTTCACTTCTGCCAGTGGTCACAGTGGGAGGGTTGCTCCAAATTGCCAGTTACTAGAAGCAGTCTCCAGTTACTAGAAGCAGAAGACCAGGACTAAAAATCATGTGTTATTCAAATACTTGACAAAGTAACATTACCTAGTTTAAACTGTGTTTCCTCAGGGCCAATTTAATAAATTTAAATATTTTACATAATTTGAAAGTTTAATGATATTCCAAAAATTAAACAGGATACCCATACCTAAACTTCTGGACAATTCAAAAATTAAGGCAAAATATTTAAGAAGTGGGAATAATAAATACTTAAAAGGATGAAAACAGATTCCACCTCCTTCCACCCATTAGCATGGACGGCTCCAGGTCCTTACAAGTCAAATAATATTTTCAATTCATAGTCATCCCCGTGTCCACCGTTGACCATTTTGCTCTTTTTTCAAATACTTTCGCACTTGGATCCAAGGATGCCATGTTCTTATTTTCCTCCCATGGGCCATTCCTTTTCAGTCCAAACGAGCTCCCTCTCCTCCTCCACCTCTAAAGACGGGAATTCTGCAGTCTCAGACTCTGGACCCCGTTGCCCCTCCACCTGCTCTGCCTGATTGGCCTTGCCGACTTTCTTACCTGATGCCCCACCTTGAACAAAATCCTTCCACATTCTCTAATCTCTCCTGGGAGTCCTCCGGCTGGGAATTGGCTTCGAGATAGATGTTCTCCATACATATGGTCAGTAGACCTGCCAAGCTGACCCTGCCTGCAACACAGGATGTGGGGCTGCAGTGATTACAGTCATGGATGTAGAAGACGGGCTCTGAGTTCAAATCGTGTATGTCACTGAGCAGACTTGGGACCATAGGCCTTTGGGCGTCATACTCAACGCCTCTGTGTTTCCGTATTTGCAAAGTGGAGGGACTCACAGACATTTTGGAAGGAGTAAGCAAATTAATATGCATAAGTCCGTTTAAATAGTTCTCTCTCTGTGCCAATAATCACACCACATTTTGCTATTGTTATCACTATAATGATCATTAATTTCATTACAACCTCGCCGTTTGTTCAAGATGAGACTTCAGAGTGATACCTGGTACCACTCTCCCTGAGGCATTCAACCTGTGAGGACATTTTTCAAAATATATGTGTGACTTGCCCTCTGGGAGCCCCTGCACCTCCCTGTGTCATCTGCGGACAACGGGACGACTGTCCCAGGCCCTCACTGTGAGTCTCCCTGCTCCTCTTCCTCTACTCCTGTGCTCTGTGCTGCACCCACGTGCTATCGTGACCTCTTAAAAACGTTGGTCAGACCTTTCTGAACCTTCCCACACATCTGGAACACACTCCAGGGTCCTCGTCAAGGTAGGTGGGGCTCATGGCCCCGGCACTTCTGCCCCCTCGGTCCTGACCACCTCTCCAACTCACAGACTCTCAGTCCCACGGGTGGCATGGGGGCTTTGCACTTGGCATCCCTTCCCCGGCACGTTCTCCCCTGGGTCATCACCAGACCCGCTCATGTCCAGATGCTCTGGGCTCTGCTTCGGTGGCACCTGTCCAGAACGGCCCTTCCTGACACATTGTGTCAAACACCCGCCCTGCCCCTCATTGTACCATTTCATCTGTTTGGTGGGGGCTCGCTTCAGTATTGCTGATTGTCTCTCTTCCCCACTGGAAGGTGGTCTGTGCAAGAGGAGGGTCACCGCCTGTCCCAAAGCCCCAGGACACCCGCCTGGAACAGTGCTGGCACATGGTAGGCTCTTAGTAAATATATTTGGAACTTAAAAAGGTCTAAAAGGCAAGTTGTGATTATGTATTTTTTTCCAAAATCATAGGAAATAGATCATTCTACCCACATGTTAATGACCTAAAATCCAGTGGGTGACTGGCCCAGGGACACAGGGCTGGTAAGTGACGGAGTCAGATTGATTACACGACCAAGTTTTGTTTGTTTGTTTGTTTGTTTCCCCTTCTACCATCCACTCTTATCCTTGAAGGATGAGTAGGATTTATATTTGTGGAAATGAACTTGGGGTGGCTAGAATAAAGAAAAGGAGCTTTCTAAATGCACAAAACTATTTCCTCATCCACAGGAGAGAGAATGGGACTTCCTTAACTGACGTTTATATGATGCACGTGACATAGACTTTGAAGCACTTCAGAATGCTCACTCACTTAGCCCTCATGACAAACACGTGAGTGTAGGACTGAGACAGCTTGCTGTTTTGCTGACCCAGAGACAGAATGGGTTACTTAAGCGTCTCACTCCAGGCGCCCGGGGCGGACCCCTCCAACAGCACGCGGTGAGGACATGACTGCAGTCAGAAAGACTTTCTTAGTTTAGAAAACACCGAGTTCACTTCGAAGGGCTACTACAGAATGGGGAAATGCATTAAAATGGGGTTTTGCAAAGCTCTACCTAGGAGAAAATCAGTAAGCGGGGAATGATCTGTATTTCCACATCTGGGGTTCTCTTTTAAGCAATCTACAGGCACTGATATCATGAGACACCCGTCTTGTTTGTATCCAATCAAAATGGACTGGGGAGAGGGGAAAAACATAAAGATCTTTGTATCCGATGTATGTAAAAACTCCATCTTGGTGTCGAAACTTTTTTCTCCTTTTTTCTTTTTTTAAATCTTATTTTATTTAAATTCAATTAATTAACATATAATGTATCATTGGTTTCGGATGTGGAGGTCGGTGATTCATCACTTGCATGAAACACCCAGTCCTCATTACATTTGGCATCATAACTTTTTAACTGGAGCCTCATACACCCTGTAAGTACTGAGTCGGGGGGCTGCTTGGACACGGCGCCTGCCATCTACAATAGGGCATAAAAGACAGGTGAACACAGACCTCACAGTCAGGCCATGTAGTGACAGAAAATACTATAAAGTCAAATTTGCAGATTTTAGAGGACTGGAAGAAGGGTGAGGCACAGTGCCTTCTGTTGGAGCTCCCAGGACAGCCGACCCTATGCAAACAGTGGTTTGGGGAAGGGGGAGCCCCAGGAGAGCACATCACGATCTCAGAAATGGAGATACCCATGAAACCTCAGGCACCTGGAGGGCTCAACTGATTCAGCATCTGCCTTTGGCTCAGGTCATGGTCTCAGGGTCCTGGGATAGAGCCTTGTGCTGGACTCTCTGCTCAGCGGGGAGTCGGCTTCTCCCTCTGCCTCTGCTGCTCTCTCTGTCCGCACCTCCCACCCCCTACCCCGACACTGGCTCATGCTCTCTCTGTCTCAAAAAAAAAAAAAAAAAAAAAGAAAGAAAAAGAAAAAAAGAAAGAAAGAAAGAAAAGAAAAGAAAACCAAAGAGACGCCCATGAGATAAACCATGAGAGCTATGGACAAGCATCCAACCTACTGGCAGGTCGAATGTAAGTAGTAATAACTACCTAAGGATGGGATGTCCTGCTTGCCCTTGGATTCTTGTGCTTGGTTTTGGGTCCCTGGGAAACTGTCAGGTGTGAAGAGGAGACTCTGGACGCTGACGGGGTCTGGGAAACACTTTAGACGGTGCATAGCGGAAGCTTAGCGTAGAGGAGACAACGCTGGGCGGACGGTGGTGGCAGCCTTCCCTAGAAGGATGGTTTGACGGGTCACACCAGGGAGTCAATGTCAGGAGGACGTTCTGACCGCTGGAACTCTTCTGGTCTCAACACAGATTTTGTAAAAGAACAAGACCTGGGTGGCACAGAGGCAGGGTCCCGAGAGCAGGGGGGAGGCTGGGATGCTCCACACTGGACTGCACACGCACGCGCTGGCCTTTGGGTGGCCGTGCATCCCTGAGGCTGGTGGGGTTTAGTGCTGCATTGGGGCTGTACAGGAGTCCGTCTAATGGCACGTTATTTTAAAACCCCACAGCCTCCCAACTCAGCTCTTCTTGCTGAAAATACCAATAATCTCCTTCAAAGGGGTGGCTGGATTTTTGCTACATTATTTTCAGCATTCGGCAGCTTTGTAAACTTTTTATTAGTCCATTTATTGTTTATTTTGCATTTTGTGTTTGTTTTAAACACATAAGGGGGAAGCTCTCAACCGCGTTTTTTCGACGTTAGGGCCCTATCACGTTAAGTCACAGATACTCAGCGCGGTTGGGTCAATGTTTGCCTTCCAGAGTCAGCCTAAACCAGACAAAAACAACTGTCCTAAATATTTTCTTTGCAGAAGGATCACTATGGCTCTGTCTCTCCTGAAGTCTTAATCCTAATCTTAAATATTTGCTGTCCTAAATTAAGGAAAACTATGCCTGTAATCTTCTTATCTGTTTTTCTTCATGCTCATCATAAATGCCAAAGGGTAATTCTTCCTAGAAAAATCAATCTTTTGTGATAACATACAATGTGCTTTTAATTAATGCAGTTGCTCGATGCTGGCAGCATACAGACATCTTATCGTCACATGCTGGGGAAACTCATGCAGAGTCCTGTCTGTGCACGCCGAGCCCTGGAGCCAAAGAAAAACCTTCTGTCATTAATTCTGTACTTAACTAGCTCACTTATTAAGAACCCAGCCATCAGTCATGCTGGATAAGCATATCAAGATATAACGAGACGCCAGGAGTTGATGAAACACTTTGGCGGGGAGCAATGACCAGTTTTGTTGTAATAACTTGTGGTTCATCTCCAGTGTGGAGGGGGAAAAAAGCCATTTAAGATTGCTCAATATTTTTGGGCAAAATGCAACTGTCCTCTGAACCCAGAGATAGAAAAGAGGGTTTTTATTTATTTGGTTTTTGTTTGCTGTCTTTTCAAGCTGAAAAGTCGTCTCTTGGTTGGAGAGCATCAGAAGAGCCTGGGTTCAGTCACTTGTCCTCTTTTAGGGGCTGATCCCTGGTACGAGTCACCTGTCCCCTCCCAAACTCTGTTCGCCCCCTGTGAAACGAGGCCATGAGGGCCCAGGCACGGTGGACACATGAGGGAAAATGTTGGAAGCACATTGACCGCAGTAAGAACATTGTTCTTCTTTCTTAAATGGATCATCATTTTTTTAACCCTTCCAGAAAGCAGCACCCCTGATGTTCATGCAAAGGAGGTGTGATCAGATCAGCCTCATTGTTTCCATTGCCAGATTTCAGGTTTTAGTGTGGAAGCCTGGTCAGCAAAGTCTCCTTTCTTCTTCCCCCAGAGTGTCGCCAAAATAAAATGTAGGCATGAAATGCAGGGAATTTTTTGATAATGGCGCAGAGAGATATTTATGGTTTCAGAAAGGACTTCCTGAAAACATTTATAACCATGGAGCTAATAAAATGACAGGTTCAGAGATAAGTGCCCTGGAAGGAAGCAGACCATTGCGACACAGGCGAGCTCCCTGCCGCCATTCCTCCTCGGATTCCCAAGCATAAATTTTACATGAGTATGGAGAGACAGAATAAAAGTTCCCTGTTGTTGCATTCACAATAGTGACCAGTTAGAGGGAGGAGAACTTGAGCTAATTTTTTTCGATCATGTAAATATAGCCTGGTTTGACTCATCTCTACGATGGGATCGTCATGGAAGGCTTGGAGCATTCCTCTATGGTTTGAAGGATGAGGCTGTTTCTGAATTCTAAGGTGGTAGACGGAATACTGAATCCAGCATCCCACCTTTCTATGATGGAAATCGGAAAATAAGGTAGAAAACGTAACTACGGATAAATAACAATAACGTGAGGGTCTTATGTCATTGTAATAGCAGGACCTACAGATGGAGGCATTTACGGAGACCACGGAAGCTAAGCCAGTGAAAGGAACTTGCAGAGATGGGTGCGGATGGCCACACTTCTCGCTCTCACTGTCCTGGGTACAGCCTGGGAAGGAATCATCTCTGGGTTCCCTGCTTTATTTTCTAGGACAAAGATGTTGATATCAACCTCCCTGCGAATTTTTCATGATCTGTTGTTCTGCCATGCCTTGTTGACTCCCCAGTGTCCATGAGACCTGACCCAGGCCACTGTTCCCAGCCCTGATCATACCCAGTATTGTCCCCAGAACTCCTCCTTGTCCCCATATCTTCTCCTCCTCCCAGTGGGGTCATCCTCCTCGGTGAACTCCATGACCGCCGAATCAAAAGCATGCCCCCTTTTATACCCCCAGGTCTCCGGGCAGGACTTACATGTGCCCACGGTGGCCCACAAGGGATGGATGAAAGGATTTGAAAAAAGAAAAAAGTTGGGTTCTTGAGGTGCATAGTTGGGTGTGTCCCGCGGGGTGAGCAAGACGTGATGCTCATGATATTGGGCATGCGATGTAGGGAAACTTGACTTGGAGTCCGTTGGGTTACTGTTCTTCCTTAATGATGAGTCAGCACGTGCACTGACGGACAAAATGAGCGGATGGAAGATCGTCTTTGGCATTCAGTAACTGGTAACAGTTAGTTTGCAGATTGTATTAAAAGGAAATAACTTTCTGGTCTAGGATGATAAAGACCCGATCATTCCCAGTGGATGGAAAGGGTAATGCGGAGTAATGGGGACAGCACAACATGTCCGAGGCATGACAAAGGCACAGGCAGCCAGGACCAGCTCAGCAGAGCCCGATGGGCAAGCCCAGAAGGAAGCCCAGGCTGCTGGGGAACGGGGGCCTTCCTGAGCATGCTCAGAAACCGTCTGCTGGGAAGAGAATTAGAACATTTTAGATTAACAATTTAACAATCTAATTTAACAAATTAGATGTTAAAACTCGAATAGTTATAATTTTCTATGAATTCAAATGAGAGGGCGCCTTGGTGGCTCAGTCGGTTATGTGTCTGCCTTTGGCTAAGGTCATGATCTCGGGGTCCGGGACCGAGCCCCATGTTGAGAGCCTGTTTCCCCCTCTCCCTCTGCCCCTCTATGTGTTCTCTCTCTCTCTCTCGTGAACAAATAAAATCTTAGTAAAAGAGGATAAAGTAAAATAAGAAAGAATTCAAGAGCCAGGTGTAAGCATTGTTTCATTACCCGGGTCTAGTCACTATTGATTAAGGGCTGTTCGGAACTACTGAGGCCTCAAGTTCACGAACTCCTCCCATGTGCTCATTCATGCTTGGGCTCACTCGTTTGCTCACCGTCGACTCAGTGAGTGACCCCGCAGGCCACGCGAGGATGACAGGGCTGCACCAGGGAGAGAGGAAGGAATGGTCTTGTCCAAACAGAACGGACGTCCACGGAGGGGGAGGAAACGGACCACGGTTTCTGCCTTTCTTCTGTGTTCTGTTGAAGGAGTCGTCTTCTGTGATGGCAGCACATTCAGCCCTGGGATGTTTCATGATGACCACGTCAGAGGAAGCAGGAGCGGAGATTTGAGGGAGGGTCTGACAGGTGACCAGATGGAGTGTCAGCTGACAAGGGGAGAAGCAGAACTTTGTGGAAAAGTTATGTAATAATAGGTTAATAAGTAGAAACATAAACACACCTTAATAGAGAGACTGGAGATGGCGTTATGTATCTATAGTACAAATAACTTCCTAGAAAAAAGAAGCTGCATCTATAAACATTATTTGTAACATTGAAAAGGACGGAAAACAGAAATGAAATTCTGCAGCTGGCCTCAAACGGCCGGATAAACTCGGTACGCGTTTGATTTAGGGAAACACAGGAAGGGAAATGAATAACACAATAAAACACGAAATTAAATAATCAAGCTGAGCGAAACGTTTCCCGTGGAGGTGAGGGAAGGGAACGCCGGGAGGTGTGTCCTGGGACACGGACGAGGCCTGGGTCTCAGCAGAAGTCTGGGTATGGGGAGGTTGTGATGTGTGCGGAGATCACAGCGTGGGGCGGTGGGGGAGGGCAGACAGACAGACATGGAGAGGTTTGTGGCCCCGGGACATTTGCTTACCTGAGTGTACCCCAATGTCCTAAGAGGGCTACGGGGTCTTTAGACTTGTTCTACTGTAACATGACCAGCTTGAACGGCAAGGAGCAGAGAGAATGCACCATGAAATGAAGGCCGAGGCCCCCAGACGTCCGGGGTGGTGTGGGGGGCAGGGCTCTCAGACGGCTCCCCCAGGGGAGGCCTGCTGCTGGCATGCACACGTCCCTCCAGCTCTTTACAGCCCTAGCACAGAGGTAAAGAGATTTTGCAGGGGCCGTTGAGGTCCCTGATCGGTGGACCCTAAGATGGGGGGGTTACCCAGGCTGGGGATCCCTCCAACTGGGAGCAGAGGGGACCTGGGGGCCACCTGGCCAAGAGTTCTCAGGGAGACTGGGACTTGACTCTGACCCGGTGGAAATGAATTCTGCCGAGAGTGAGCGCAGCAGGGAGAGGACCCTGGTCCCAGAGGAGGGGCTCACCCAGGCTGGACATCAGCCCTGGAGACTCAGAATGGACGGTCTAACCACTCTGGGCTCCTGCTTCTGAGCATGGGAAAGTATGAGGCTGTAAAGCAGAGGTTTTAAAGCCACTGATGTTTGTTAATTTGTTACACAGGCAGAATCAGCCCGGGAAACCTACTCAATGTCAGAGACTGGGTATTACTTATGGGACAGGCGTGAGTCTGAGCCCAGGCTGCCTCAGGAGCCGTGAGCAAGCTCCCGGGACAGCAGGACTGGGCCCCAGCCAGTGGGTCTGAGGCCCTGGACCCCCGCCCCACTTCTCCCCTGCTCCGCAGGACCATCTGCACCGGTTGTCAGTTGAGGGAGGGACAGCTGAACCTCACCAGATTCAGACAGTAGCGGGGCTCAGGGACTCTCGGGAGGGACGTGTGGGCCTTGTGTCCAGCGGTCTGACCATGGGGGCTTTAAACCTGTTCCCCATTCTTTAACCCCTGCCTGGTCCGTGGTGCTCTCCGCCTGCCCCCAGGCCCCAGGCAGCCTTCGTCAGAGCCCCATGCGGGGCACTCAGAGGTCAGTTAGCGGAGGCCCTGCTTTGCCTCTGGCCACTCCCTGTCTCTGTCTGTCTGTCTCTGTCTCTATCTCTGTCCTTCATCCATGTGAGAAGCCCCCACCCGCCTGCCCGGAGACACAGGATAAAGACAGCCTGTCCGGGCCACCAACAAAATCCACAGTCCGTGGTTCTTTAAAAGCACCATCAGGGCCCCCAGGGGCTCTGTGGGTGAAGCGTTTGCCGTTGGCTCAGGTCTTGGTCTCGGGGTCCTGGGACCGAGCCCTGTGTCGTGTTCCCTACTCAGCCGGGAGCCTGCTTCTCCCTCTCCCTCTGCTGCTCCCCATGCTTGTGCTCGCTCTGTCTCTCTCTTTCTCAAATAAATAAATAAATTCTTAAAAAAAAAAAAAGCACTATCAGAGACGCTGTGGTCAAGCAGCCGCAGCTGGGAGGATTTGCAGAAGGGCCGAGTGGCGCCAGGACAGACCAGCCTTGCAAGGCACTTGCAGGCGGGGCTTCGGGGAGGGCCCGAGGGAACGCACTGGCCTCCCGGCTCTGCCAGGAAGGGGACCCGGCCGCCCCCCTTTCCTGCAGCTCCTGCTGGTAACTCTTTCATAAGTAGCTTTCATCCCTGCTTTGCAGCAACAGAGCCCCCCAGAGTTGCTCACGGGAGGTGGGCAGCACGCACAGGATGGCCCTCCCCGCGGAGGGGGACAGTCCTTTCTGGGGCCGCTGGGCACCCTCTGCTTCCCGAGCGCAGCAGCCCTTGTGGGTCTCACCCTCCCCCCTCAGACTGGAAGAAAGAAATCCAACCACAGGGTCAGGACTTTCATGAGCTCTGCCACGGACAAGTGTCCCCCGTGGTCCAACCTGCCTGTGCCGTGCGGTGACTGCAGGCCGCGTGTGCCGTGGGAGACCCCAGAGGGCAAGGCGAAGCCCCGCCGAGCACACGGCAGAGCCCAGGGCAAAGACGAGGTGCCCGGGACAACTTGAATCTGGCCCTCCCAGGCTCACGGGAGAGTTGTGACAGACGCCTCTCTCCAGGACACTCTGTGGCCCGTGCAAAACCACAGGCAATTCTTACAAAATGAAAAAAAAAAAAAAAAAAATAGAGGAGGCCAGAAATGATGGTGTTTCCGTGGACGTTTTTAGAACTGCTGGAACCTCACGGAGAAGGTCTGTGTCAGAGATGAAAGTAAATGTTACAGACTTCTGGGCAACCTTGGCGCTTTGATGAATTCCAGGCGCTTAAGAGGTGCCCAAGGCAGAAAGCACACAAATATTTGTGTTTTCTCTGAACTCATGAGTCATAAAAAATAAGCATTCTCATTTGTGCTTTATCTCCTTCTTATCAGGGGGCCGCCCCTCCCCCACGCACAGGGCCGTCTTTCTGCCTTTGCTGTGGAGCTGCGTGACTCGGGACAGCTCATCCCAGCCCTGTCGTCTGTTTTCTTTCTGCTAAATGAGCTTCATAACCACAAAGGATTCAGCGAAGCGACAGAGGGGCGCTCTGTTCCTAGAGAGAAGTCTAACGTGCCCTTCCTTACCGCCGGGAGCAAGTTTATTCCTCCCGGTCCCAGAGGCCGGACATCCAAGATCCAGGCGAGGCAGGGCCAGTCCCTCCCGACGCCTCTCCTGGGTGTGTGGAGGGCCGTGTCGGCATGGGGTCGTCCCTCCGCTCATGCCTGTGTCCTGATCTCTTCTTCTTATAAGGACTCCAGTCACATGGGAATAGGGACCATCTTAATGACCTCTTTTAACCTTGAGATCTCCATAAAAGCCCTGTCTCCAAACATAGTCATATTCTGAGGTTCTGCGGATTAAGGCTTCAGAATTTGGGGGGGGGACACAATTAAGCCCCAATATGAGCACCCGTCGTCTTTGCTGATAGTACAGAGTGTGCTACAAAGGTTGAGAGCCACTTACAACGGAGGAGAGTTTTTTCTCTATGAACAAATTGAAGACAGCAAGAGTTTGAACCCTACAAGAAGTATTAAACACTCCAGGGCTCTCGATCCAGACAATGGGGAAAGGTCTATTCACTGCAGCCCCGAGGAGGCCAGAGGGGAGAAACCCCTCAGCCCCCATCCTTGGCAAGCATCTGCTCACTCAGCTGGGGCCCCACCACAGCCCGGCAGGAAGCAGGGCCTTGGCCTCACTGAGCACCAGGAAGGTGTTGCGGACTTGGCAGAGAGAGGGGAAGTGACCCCGCTTCTCTGGGGCCTTGTGGTCCCAGGTGAGGGAGAACAAACAGGGAGTAAGTGTGTTGGGGACCAAGGGACCCTCAGGGAAACTCATAAAGGGGCTGGTGAGATCCCAGAGTGTTCTAGAAAGGACCAAGTCATCTGGGGTCAGGTGGAGTGTGGGACTGCATGGTCAGCAGGGGTGCAAACCCGTCTCCCACCCTACTCATCGGGGCCCGTGCACGCCCGGACAGCTGGCTCAGCCGGCAGGAAGGAGCCACCCGCTGGCAGCAGGTCTCAGGCTGGAGCAGGATAAGGGGTTCCAGGCTATAAGCAGAGGCCGTGAGAGCCAAGTCGGGTCTGGAAGCCCCGTGCTTCCAGCTGGCCGCGGGCAGACTTGAGCAGCAGCTTCAAGCCCCAGGAGCCCCATCGGCCTGCAGCAGCAGGAGCCAGAGCGGCAGGCAGCCAGGCGCGGCCAGAGGCACCTGCAGAGTGGGGGTGGGGGTGGGGGGCGTAGGACAGCCTCGCTGCCCAGGGTGGGGGCCCTGTTCAGAGGCATCTGTGGAGCAGGGTATACGGGGGTGTAGGACAGGCTCACTGCTTGGGGTCAGAGCTTGTGGTGCAGCATAAGCCACGGCCGCCGGCCGAGGAGGGGCCCCCTGCAGGCCCCCAGACAGGCTGGCCCCATCTACGACTCCTCAAGGGAAGCATGCAGACTGTGCCGGGCATGACTTTTACATTTTGGAAGCAGATTCAAATTAAAAAATCAGGGTGGCCCAGCAGGTTAATTCTGTCAGCCCCACTGGGCACCTCTCTCCTGCTCTGCCTGTGGCCAGCCTCTGACCCAAGGTGAATCTGCCCTCCGGGAAGTGCCTGAGGGGACTCTGGGGATGCTGCTGTCAGGAAGCCCCGGGGTGACTTCTGTTCTTCATCCTTCTACACCGTTCTTACCAATGCCTTGTCACCCTGGACGCTGTGAGGAGGCTGGCCGCTCTGCCCCTGCTCTTTGTGCTGTTGGCAGTGGGCTTCCACTGGCAATGCCAAGCACGGGGGAGACGGTGGTCTATGCCCCTGCTGCCCAGCTGCCTCAGTGCCTGTGAGCATCAGGCCCTCCTGCACACGGTCTCCCTCCTGGGAAAGACACTTCAGGCCATGCAGAACTGGGCATGGCACCTGGAGAGAGCACCTGTGCTCATGGCTGCTGCAGACCCTTCTGAGAAGTACTGTTCCTGCCTGGAGTACTGGAAGCAGGGCCACTTGTTGTTCTTCAGCTGTCACAGACCACAGGCCCCAGGCCACAGACCACAGATCACAGAACACAGAACGGAGATCACGGACCACAGACCACAGAATACAGAACACAGATCACAGACCACAGACCACAGATCATAGAACACAGACCACAGAACGCAGAACAGAGACCACAGAATATAGACCACAGATCACAGACAGTAGATCACAGATTATAGGCCACAGACCACAGATCACAGATTCATAGACCACAGGACACAGAAACTAGAATCAGACACAGACCACAGACCACAGGCCACAGACCAGAGACCAGAAACCACAGAACACGGAACACAGATCGCAGAACAGAACACAGACTACAGACCACAAGCCATAGACCACAGACTACAGAACACAGAACACAGACCACGGATCACAGGCCATACACCACAGAACACAGAACAGGAAAAAACCTCCGTCTCCTGCAGACAGTATCCACTCTCTCCTGGCCAAGTGGCACTTGCTTTTGCAACGTGTACACCTGCTTTGAGGCTGCCGTGGGCCATGCTGAGCGGCCTGCAGACCTGCAGGCCATGCCACGCCCTTCCCCACTGCTCCCACCAACGACCAGTTTCCAATACTCAGGTCTTTTTGGCTCCACCTGTGAGGCCAATTTCCAATGCCATTTCTACTCTTAAAAGTTTGTGGTTTCCTTTGAGTTTCTATTTCTCTGAAGCTTTTAACTGTCTCATATATTTCATGTATATTTTCTTAAGCTCATATAAAATTAAAAATAATATTAAAATTGTGGTATCAGAGGTAACACCTCAGGAATGAAGAAAAAGTTGTGACGTGATAGATGAGGGAATTTCACGTACGTTTCTCTTAACATTTAGAAATTACTCATATTGGACCTGAAATGCCTACAATGTCCTCAGATCTTTTCGGAAGACAATCACTGTACAAATTTCCATCCACACAGTCGTACATCCCCACACACTCCAGGATCAGCTGCTCTGTCGGAGCAAGGACCCAGATGTTTCCAGACTTGGGTTGCACGGAACGAGGGCTCTCGAGATTTCGCACGGTCACTAGCTGTAAATTGTAACATTCCTTAAAGCACTCAAGTTGCAACCTTAATCTAGCTTTAAACATTTAAAACCAGGGAAGAATTGTGGTAAAAATCACTGAAGTGGAGTTGTTAAAAAGTACCCATCGACCCCTCACTTGCTTATCTTGAAGACATTAAATTTAGAAGTGCGCCGTGAACAAGGTACCTTGCCAGTTCACCCTTCCTAACTTGGAGAAAGGAATTTCTAAAGTCTCTTGTGATAGTGAAAGAAATTCACGTTGATGCTTTAGAATCTCATTGATAATGAAACATCATTTCCAAACATTACTGTGCTTTTTCTCCAAGTGGACCCTCAAGGCAGATTGGATCTACTTGCTGACACCCTTCCCACCGTTGAAAATGAAGGAAATTAATGACCCTGTTTTGTCAAATTATGCTTTTTTAGATAACTAAATATGATCAAAAGCACATAATCCAGCTCAACCACGTTACACTTGGAGACGGTCTCTGCAGTGTCTTTGTGTGCAGACTAGTAATAAGCATGTGTGTGTGCACGTGTGGGTGCGTGCCCTCTAGCAAAAGGAGCCAACACACTTGCCATGAAAAGCGTTTCAAAATCACTCCCCTACAGTTACAACGAACCCGTTGCTGACGCCATTCCCAATCCCTCTGAGAACATGCGGTTCTTTGCCGTGGCAGAGCCCACTGCATTGTCCAGCACCGCAAGACGCTGTCTTGGGCTTGTTGGGGCAACACCTTTAGGTGACACTCCCTTCTGTCCTTTTTGTGACTTTTGGAGCATTTTGACAATCCAGTCAGATACCAGATCGTTTTTGTTAACACATCTGACAGTGTGTAAGCCCCTAATACAAACCCCTTCTTCTCCTGGGTGTATAAGGTATGTTTGCACATGTGTGTGCTTGTGTATAAACCATTCTACTTATATAAATGAAGGTAATTCCTCCCAAGTGCTCTGCCTTATGCCTTGTTACCTTCACACCACATCTTATGTACTGTCTGTAACAGACGACAGGAAAACCTGTTTTGTTTTGTTTTGTTTTGTTTTTGTTCAGGGCTGAATTACCTGGACATCGCATAATTTTTCTGTGGTCCCTCTGGATGTCCATTTTCCTTCTTTCTGTCCTTCTATTATTGCCAACAATGCTCCCAGGAACATTTTTCTGAGTATCTTTGCACATATCTGTAAGGATAACAATAGCATAAATTACAAAAAGGAAGTTGCTAGGCTTTTAAAAAAATATTACCAAAATACACTTTAAAGATGTTGCACGAAGAGATGCTGTACATTTTATAACATTTCTGCTTTAACTGGTAATTCATCTGACCTGAGAAAAGACTGATAATAAATACATGCCACATGAGAACCGTTCAGTCCACGGTGTGTCCAGAGACCACATGCAACACACCACAGACAAATTAGTGGATGACATGAGACCTTGTCCTTTAAAAAATAATAAAAATGTAATTTACTATTAGACCAGGACAAAGATTTGTGCTAGAATTGCATTTCTTGCTGTGGTCACACAACGTCTATAAAGTTTACATGTGCTAAACCTGAATAAGCTGAATGTCCTAGGATAGAGATAGATAATGGATGGACAGATGGTTAAATGGATGAGTGGATGGATGGATGGATGGATGGATGGATGGATGGATGGATAAAGGGATGGA
>NW_019154135.1:12477100-12520200 GCF_002288905.1 Enhydra lutris kenyoni | reverse complement strand
TGGATGGATGGATAAAGGGATGGGTGGATGGATGGATAAAGGGATGGGTGGATGGATGGATAAAGGGATGGATGGAGGATAGATGTGTGGATAAAGGGATGGGTGGATGGATGGATGGATGGATGGATGGATGACAGATAAAATTGTGCAACACTTCATCCTTCCTGATCTTGTAAGCACATTCACAAGTTCAAGAGTATGCAAGGAGATGGCAAAGGAAGGTTTATTCAAAGTTTGAACAACAATCAGTTAGAGAGGAAGCACAAGTTATCTTGTTGGTTCTCAACAATTAATTGGACTATGGTGTATGTTTGTGTGCCTGTCGTGGGCATTTTACTGTCTTTAGAAAAATTACACATTTTCTAGATAATTCAATTTCAACCATATCTTTGCAGCAGCTTAGAACTCCACAGGATGTAAGGAGAGAGGCACAGAAAGATTGGGAGAAATGGAAGTCAAGACCCCAGATTTTCTTAAGAATGTGTAATTCTACCTTGCACAAATTTTAAAAATTTTATTCCATCTATTTTCAAAGGCATTCAGAGGACTTAAATGGACATGTTGAGAATAAAAATTATGAAATATTCTTAGTAGTAAAAATGCTAAGATGTTAGCTCATCCTCTGCATTATGTTTTATACAGTTACATCTTCAAAGTCATAATTCTCAGAAAACAATGGACTCCATTTGAAACACGATGGAGACATCTGGTCTATGAGGGCGTCATAACCAAGCCCCACAGGGTGGGTGGTCTGCACAACAGAAACTCACTTTCCCACAGTTCTGTTGGTTGCAAATTCCAGGTCAAGGGGCTGGTATGGCTGAGACTGGTAAGCTCTTCTGAAAAGATCTCTGTTCCTGGTTTGCAGATGGCCACTTTCTCACTGGGTATTCATGTGGTGGAGAGAGAGGTGTCTCTGATGCCCCTTCCTCTTCTTGTAAGGCACCAGTCCTACTGTGTGAGGGACCCACACTTATGGCCCTGTGTTACCTTAACCACCTCCTGAAAGGCCCTGGCCCCAAACAGCCTGACACCCCTGTCACTGTCCCCAAGACCACCATCACTCTCCCTGACACTAGCATACAGCCTTTGGTGACCCCCTGTTTCCACCTTCAGATCCCCACAGTGGAGACCATATTCTTCCCATTGGTAGATGCCACGGGAATCCTTTTAATAGAATATCAAACCCTACCTTTTCCGTCCTTAAAACCATCCAATGTCTCCCCAGGCCATTTGGAATAAAACTCAAAATTCTTCTTTTATACTAGAATATCCCATCTAAACCTTGCCAGCATATCCAACCTCCTCACCTCCAACTCCCTCCCTCCTTGTCTCTTCTGTTTTTCCTGAAGCCCTCTCTATTCCCCAGGGTCTTCCCACACCATGGGGAGCTATGCCCTTGCCAGTTCACATGCCTTGGATTCACTTCTCCTGAGTCCTGTCACTGTTTGCTTCTTGGCCACCATCACACTTCCTAATTTGATATCACTAATGGGGACATCCCTCCTGACCACCCACCAGAGCAATCCCCCTGTCACTACCTATCACTTCCCTTCCCCACATTTTCTGCATAGTGCTCACTATGACCTGGTGTGTATGTGTCTGTCTGTCTATGTCTGTGTGTATATGACAGATAGAGACAGAGATGGAGACAGAGGAGAGACAGAAACAAAGGGATGAGCGGGGGTGAGCACGTTTGTCATTAGTCTCCTCCACAAGAGAGAAATCTGCAAGAGAACATGGGCCTCCACTGAGCCAAATGTGGGTTCCCAAGCTCACTTGAGGCAGGAACATTTGTGGAAACCAAGGGCCATCCTCGCATGGCCCCACCCGTCACCCCTTCATACCTGACTGAGGCAGCGCTAGGCTCAGCACGGGCTCCCCAGGGATACATGTGGGGGTTTGTGCTGCTGGTGGTTGACAGATTCCTCCCAGGCTTCATCACCACTGTGCCTCTGATGAACTAGGAACTGACTGGCTTTAGCCCAGAAGGGTCATGTTCGCTTTTCCAAGGGGAAGGTCAAAATGGACACTTGATAAGCAGAACCCCCTTCACCCTTCTGAGACCAAGAGGCAAATCATCCAAACACTGGTGAGTGCCAAATGCTGGTGTCGACCAAGGCATGGATGAAGCTCAAGGAGATAAAAGTCATGCTGAAGCAATTTATGTAAACTTGCTCTAGAGAGAACCGCAGTGCAGTGGCACTCAACATGATAAAGATAATGAGGGACAGAAGACAGGGCACGCTCACTTGCCCCAAGGTCAGCGTTATCTGAGGCAAAGTTTCAATTCTGTGTTTCCTTCATTTGAGCTCATTTCCTCAAGGCTAATTAAAACAGTTGTCTGGTGGCTCCCAGTGTCCACAGAAGACCCCATTTATAGGCCCTGTGACCAAACTTTCCAAGGAACGTAGGACAGAGGTCCACCTCTTTCCCCCAAATGTCCCTGCAAATCGTCTCATAGACAAACGTGGTCAAATGAGAAGCTACACATGATGTTGCCACCACATTGTTTGTTGGCTTGCTGGAAGAAATAAACATAAAAGAAGATTAAATTTGAGAGAACAAGGGGCCTGATTTTCATGACTTACCCCAAATTCTCTTTGACACATCCCTTGTTGAGTAAAGACATTTCCTTCTTCAACATCGTTTCTCGTGTCTTATTCACCATTTAGTGGGGGTGAAACTTTGTGTGTATGGAGAAACATTTGGAGAAGGGGAGTACTCAAGTGTAGAGGCCGGGACCTATAATGAAATGTCACATTATTTTCCAAAGTTGTGCTATCAATTTAGACACTCAGCAGAAGTTTCTTAGATCCACGGCAGTACTGCCTGGTACATTAATTCTTGCCGATCAAATCGGCATGAAGCTATATACGTCTCAGCAGTTTGATCAACATTTTCGTCATCGCTAATGAGTGAAGAAAGTCTTCATTTTTTATTGGCTCTTCCTGCCTTTTTCTTCAGTGAATTGCTCGTTGTATCTTTTGTCCATTTTTTTATTGGATGGTTTGTCTTTTTCTCATTTATTGGCACACGGAAGATGAATGAATGGGTGGATGGAGAGATGGGGGTCACATTTCAGCTGTATATATTATAAATATGTTCTCCCACTTTTAGCTTTTTTTTTTTTTGCTTTTCATAAGAATGTTTCTGATAAGCAGATGTTTTTAATTTCAACAGGGTGGACTTCATCAATCATTTTTTTGTGATTAGTATTTTTTGTGTCTTGCTTAAGAAATTCTTCTCAACCCCAAGGTCAGAATGATTTTCATCTATGTTGCTTCTATCACTTTTAAAGCTTTGCTTTTGAATGTAAGTCCTTAATCCATCTGGACTTAATTTTTCTACGGTGGGAGGTAGGCTTCTATTTCACAAATTCCATGTAGAAATACATTTTCTTAGATACATATATTGCTTAGTTCCATCTTTGAAATAAGACCTCCCATGACACCATCACCATTTATCAAAATCCCATAGTCTTCGGTCTGTTTCTTTAGTCTGTATTCTGTACTCCGGTTCATTAATTTATTCACTACCCCTGTTGCAAAGGCAGAATATTAATTGCTATGCTGTCATAGGAGATCAGTTTGAGTACTATCTGCCTTTGTTTCTTTATAGACTGGGAGCTCTTTGAAGACGGAGAATGTGCCTTATCCCTTTCCATCCCCCAAGGAGAGCCTGTTGTGTGACACATAAAATGCTCTCAGTAAATGCCTTTCTGGCAATTTTACTATGTGATACTCTTCCCATCAAATCTGGAGTCTCTGCTCTTGAATCATGGAAAATCTTGCCCTCAGAGTCCTCAAACATCCTATAAGGAGTCTGATCGCCCCAAGATGATCTTTCCTGAAGCCAAAGCCACATGGAGAAGCCACAGAGAAACACTCCAGTCTGAGCATTTGAGTGACCCCATCTCTGATAATAGGCAACAGAGAAAAGAATCCTCCAGGTGATTCTACCCTGGACACTTTGACTCAGCCCTAACTGCTGAGTCTTCTCAGCTGAGGCCCCAGACATGGTGGGCAAGGAGAAGTCAAACTCACCACTTGTATCCAAATTCCTGACCTATGGAATCTGACAGTCTAATAAAAAGGGTGTTGCCTTGCACCACTAGGCTTTGGAGGTGTTTCCTGTGTTGCAGAAGATACAGAGGCACCTGTTCACTGGAGCTGGGGGAGGACCCAGTGGGGACAGGAGCAGGGGCAGCAGCAAATCTCTGGCATGCACGGTCTTGTTGTCAAGGGAGCCCTTCTGCTAACTATACACCATGTTACTTCTTGGGCTTGGGTTCCTCTCTGCAAAACCACTGTATCCACTCAGTAATTTCAGTTTCCTTCTAGCTCTGTTATCTCCAGCTGGAAACAAATCCAGCCTGATAGTCTTGTTATTTAAAGCCAGAATACACTAGCAAATTCACCACAGAACTTCCGTTTCCAGGATATGCCAAGTGGACGGGTGCTAATGGTCACTGTTAACTGCTAACGTGTTTTATTTACTGGACAATGGACAACATTCACCACCCGAATTTCTTAATAAAAATGATTTGTCATTCACAATGTTTACTCTTTCTACATTTGAAAGGATTAGGGACTGTGCACACATCTACCAGGTAGACACTTAAGGCAAATATAAAAGAGGTAGCATACACTAAAACTTACGTGAATTAATTACATACAGTAATTGACAAGGCCCGTAACAATCATTAAATTCAATCCTGGGTAATCTAGAACCAAAGACAAAACATGAGGGGCTATTGAACTTTATTGTCTGATAAGATTTGGCAGACAACCTTCTGAACATTGATCGGGATGTTCTGATAGATGCTGTAAATAAGAGGGGTAGAGTGATAAGAAAGAACAGAGCTGTCAAAATCTAGAGATAAGCTCTCACTAATACCATCAGCACCCTGAAAGCTAGATATCACAGTATTGCCATTTTACAGATGAAAACATGGAAACTAACTGAGAGTAATTACAATTGCTTGAAAATATACACCTGCCCCACACCAGCACAAAGACCCATAGATGCATCACCCTAAAATCAACCTCACTCCACAATGTTTACAATAAATTCCAAATTCAGTTTAACGTTGGGACCTCAAGCTGGCTGTGACCAAAGTCTTTGTAACAATCCAAAAAGGGCAGACATGTGACTTTTCTTTGCGTTAATGTCCCAAAAAGCTGATGTTACAAATATCACCAAAACTCACAAAAATGATGCAAGTGTGTGGTTTATGTTAGGGGGCTGGGGAGGCTAAGCAAATGAAATTCAAAAATGATAAAAAATAAGCCCCACAGAACATCAAGGGGTAGGTGGCTGGCCTGCTTGTGTCCACATTTTTCTCCAATATCCAACTTCCTCAACCAAATGTCTGATAAGAACTGGAAAGCAAACTGTTCAAAATTGTTCTTTCTTGGCGCGTTGCAGGAATAAACATCATTAAATAAATTTATTGTGAGTCATCGCAACATGATGTAACCTGCATCTACAACAGGAAAATTTCTGTGTGGTCCGGCAATCCTCAGTGATGTTTGCATGAGGAAGGGGCAGGTGCCTCTCAGTTTGATCACACAGGCTGCTGTTAATGTTGTGAAGTTTTGACTTGAGCACACATTAAGCTTTGAATCACCACAAATGTCCTCTCAGTATGGTGGATGAAGGTGGGCTTTCTGTTCAGCATGCTCTGAATGCTGCCGGAATGCCGTCCCCTCCTTCCTCATCATTCCTGCTGGTGGACACAGAGAAGAACTATCCCAACCTGCGATGAACCCAGGCGATCTCATGTTACGTGTCTTCCCAATTCTTTTGGGTCCTTTCTCATTTATGTGACTTTCAGTAAATGCTCACTGGTCTTGTACATTAAAATTATCCACAAATAAAAAAAAACATAAAACAAAGAACAAAAAAAATTCCTCTTAAAGATTAGAAATAAAAATGCTAAGAGAGATTTTGAAATAACCCTAGATCTAAGTTTGCAAGGGATGATCTTTTTAGTAGTTTGCCTTGATTTAGAATTTTATTTTCAGTCCATCCATAAGTAAGTAATTCACAGATTCACACACATCTCTTCGTTCTAAGCATTCTAACAGGTTTTGTAAGAATCATGGTATTCTGGGCTTTTCCCTGTATCTGTGTCTTTCTTTAGTTTCTTTGCTTTGCTTGGAATACTCTGTTCCTCACTTTGCCCTTCATAAGCCAGCTTTGGATAGCCTAATTTTGACCTCCTGTTGGATATCTTCCCCAATTTCCTCAGACAGATTTGGGGGTCTTACAAGCTTACAAGGTAGTTGTGGTCTTACAGTAGCAATCTTTTTTTTTTTTTTTTTTGGTGCTCTTGTTCTTTTTTTATTATTATTATTGTGTTCTGTTAGTCACCATACAGTACATCATTAGTTTTTGATGTCACGTTTCATGATTCATTGTTTACATATGACACCCAGTGGTCCATGGAATCCATTGCCTCCTTAATACCCATCATAGGGCTCACCCATCCTCCCCCCCCCCCCTCCCCTCTAAAACCCTCAGGTTGTTTCCCAGAGTCCATAGGCTCTCATGGTTCATCTCCTACTTGATTTCTCCCCCTTCATTTTCCCTTCTCCTAATGTCCTCCATGCTATTCCTTATGTTCCACAAATAAGTGAAACCTTATGATAATTGACTTTGACTTTCTAGAGGTAAAGGATCTATACTCTAAGAACTACAAAACACTCATGAAATAATTCAAAGAAGACACAAAAAGATGGAAAAACATTCCATGCTCATGGATCAGAAGAATAAACATCCTTACAATGTCTGTGGCCCAGAGCAATCTATACTTTCAACGCCATCCCAGTCAAAATACCAACGGCATTTTTCAAAATGCTAGAAAAAGCAACTATAGTAGCGATCTGGACTCTTCATCTCATTCAACGAGTAGTCACTGAAAACAACCTTCTACTCCTTGCCTGCCCTGTGCCAGGCACTGTTCTGAGCCCAGGAAGATGAAAGGGAGACGGCACAGCTCCTCAGTCTGATGGGAGTGACACTGGGGTGAGGTCAACACAAACCAACCAGAAACACATTTATAACATCATATCATATGCATGTAAGAAAAAAGAATAGTGGGCCAGGTCATACTCAGGGTGGGACCCCATGCTGTGATATGTGCAGAAACTGGAGGGACCATCAAGGGAAGATTGTTCTGGAGTGAGGGAGGAGCCAATTCAGAGCTTCTAAGGTGAGGGTCAAGCAGCCGTGTGAGGAAGAGCAAGGGGCCCGTGAGCTGGAGCCCCATGAGTGAGGGCAGGACTGGGCAGGAGGCGCTTATACGTGAATGCAGGGTCAAGTCGTGCCGAATCCTGTAGAACACGGTCAGCACCATGGTTTTTTCCTATACCCTTAAAGAGTGCTGGTTATGGGGTGATGTGGTCCAATTTATATCTTAAAAGCAGCAGTTTGACGACACCTGTTGCTTCAGCCCCTCCTGCAATTTTACGGAGTCTCTTCATTCCCTCTGTAAAATCCCTCTCCCCACTAGGGGTCTACAGTTCTGCACGATGTGGGGTGCAAACCTAACCAGAAACCCTCTCAAAGGCAGGCAGAAGAGGGTTCTGGCCATTGGCAAGACAAAGGCCATGATTCCAATGGCTGGGGCGGCGTTCCCATGGAATTCACAGACTCTGTTTGACACGAGGGAGGACATGGTGACCGAGCCTTACAAGAAACACAGTCCCCTTCCACTGCGCAGAGTCTCCAGTGGAATAAATGACCATCCCACCTGCCCAATGAAGAGAAGGGTACACCTTATTTTTTTATTTTTTTAATTTTATTTATTTTACTGACAGAGAGAGCACAAGCAGGGGGAGCAGCAGAGGGAAAGGGAGAAGCAGACTCCCTGCTGAGCATGGAGTCCAGTTTGGGACTTGATCCCAGGTCCCTGGGATCATGACCTGAGCTGAAGGCAGATGCTAAACCAACTGAGTCATCCACTGGCTTTTTTTTTTTTTTTTTAATGTGTGTGCTTTTTGTTTTGTTTTGTTTTAATTGTATAATTCATTTATACAGAGAAATCATTTGGATCATCTATTTACAGTCTTTCTCAATTTTCATTTCCACTGGCCGGATATAGTTCACCTAATAGTCAACATTTACTTGAGCTGATCACCAATATAGATCTGCATGACACAGGACTTTAGACTTCCTTCCTTAAATACTGTGGCTTCATTTGAACAGAAACATTTTACAGGAAAAGATTCATCAGTCTTTTTTCCCTCTTGTGAATAAATCCATCAAAACTTGTGAATACACCCACCAATACCTCTTTGATAAGAACAGATTTCCCAGAGCTTTACAGTTTTTCAAATACTTGGTAAAGGTCATTCTAAAAGATTACTACTTACTTTGAAACAGAGAAGTACATAAGCTATAGCTGAGGGGAAAAGAAAATAGGACAGTTTGATCTACAGGCTGCCTAGATTTTGAAGTTAGCCAGAAAAGACTTTAAATTAGTTATACTTAAGTGTTCAAGAAAATAAGAGAAAGTGATGGGAAAAAATGAGTAAAAAGTGAAAAATTTCAATTGAGAATTATAATCTATAAAACTAATCAAATGCTAATTTCAGGGGGAAAAATACAGTGTCTGAAATAAAGAAGTTATAAGATAGATTTAACAAACAGAAGACCACAGGTGAAGTGGGATTGTTTCTTATGGAAACATAGTCAGAAAATATCCAGTACAAAATATCTATTCTGAAGGACAGAGAGAAAATTTAAATACAGAAATGAATATAAAATAAAGATGGGACTTAACTGAAGGCCTAAGCTGGCATGTGAGGCAGCCTCTAAAATGGGTCCTCGGAGATACACACTTCTGTGTGATCACATCCCTTCTGTGTGGCTGAATGGAGATCGGTCTACTAGAAGATTGTGCTTTTATCTTCCTCACTGTCTAAACCAGGGGAAAATTTATTCAAGAGAAACTTCTAAAACTTTGCAAGAACACTGAGTTTTGGAGAATGAATTCACCCTCCAGTCCCAGCTTCTGCCCTCAGCTCACCAACAGCCTGGAAAACAACGGCTGGCCTTCCTAGGCCCATGTCAGCCACAGCAGAAGGGGTCTCATTCACAAAGAATCATAAGGACTGGTTGCAACCTGTCTGGTGGCTCCCTTCAAAACTGACCTAAAGGGACGCCTGGGTGGTTCAGTTGGTTGGACGACTGCCTTCGGCTCAGGTCATGATCCCGGGGTCTCGGGATCGAGTCCCACATCGGGCTCCCAGCTCCATGGGGAGTCTGCTTCTCCCTCTGACCTTCTCCTCACTCATGCTCTCTCTGTCTCTCTCTCAAATAAATAAATAAAATCTTTTAAAAAAAAAAAAAGCTGACCTAAAGGGCTTGTCTTTACATTGTCTGTCTCTGAACTCACCTAATACGAAAGCTGCCACTCAATGGTTATCCATTAAATGTGCTTAAAGGAAAACGTTTTAGTTACTTCTGCCTCTGGCACTGCATGAGATGAGAGTAACTAGAATTTGGGCAGAAAACCTGGGAATAAAATGCTTTGAGAAATAAGGGCTTCGAAAGTTTCTGGCATTTTCCTGAAAATCCAGAAGGCCATGAATATGCCCAGTGATGACCTGGGAAAACACTAACCTCTCACCTGCTGACCTTGAGACTGGGCCAACAGGAAGAGAAGGCTAAGGCAGAGTTGTGACCCCCCGACTGAGCAAAGAAGGGGCACCCTATATACACATATCATTGCTAGCCAACCACTAAGTGAATGAAACAGGGACATCACTGGTCACACACAACAAGAACACAGACTGTACAGAATTTGTTCAGAAAAGTCACAAAAACATAGGAAGTAATAACTACAGCAAGAGGCAGCCAGCAGGGGCTCCTGGGTGGCTCAGTCATTAAGCATCTGCTTTCAGCTCAGGTCATGATCCCAGGGTCCCAGGATTGAGCCCCACATTAGGCTCTCTTCTTGGCAGGAAGCCTGCTTCTTCCTCTCTCACTCCCCCTGCTGTGTTCACTCTCTTGCTGTGTCTTTCTCTGCCAAATAAATAAATAAAACCTTTTTTAGAAAAAAGAGGCAGCCACCAAACCTTTGAAAAAGAGAAAGGAGAATCTGATTTCCAAAGTTTCTAAAGTCACTACATCATAACATTCAAAATATTCAGTGTTCAACAAAGTATTAGGAGGCAAACAAAGAAATAAGGAATATCCATAAGAAAAAAAGCAGAGAGAGTCAATTATCATATGGTTTCACTTAGTTGTGGAGCATAACAAATAGCATGAAGGACATGGGGAGTTAGGAGAAGGGAGTTGGGGGAAATTGGAAGGGGAGGTGAACAATGAGAGACTATGGACTCTGAAAACAATCTGAAGGGTTTGAAGAGGTGGGGGAATGGGAGGTTGGGGGAACCAGGTGGTGGGTATTAGAGAGGGCACGGATTGCATGGAGCACTGGGTGTGGTGCAAAAACAATGAATACTGTTATGCTGAAAATAAATTAAAAAAAATGATTATAAAAAAAAAGAAAAAAAGCAATTAACAGAAACTGTCCCTGAGGAAATCCACACAGTAGGCTTACTTGACAAAGACACTAAAAAAGCTATTTTAAATATGTTTAAAGAACTAAAAAGGAAACCATGTCAGCAGAACTAAAGAATAGTGTCTCACCAATAAAGAAATTATATCAATAAAGAGATACAAGTCATAAAATGTTCTATGTGTTTATAGATATAAAGAGAGAGAGAGATTGCAAAAGGGAACAAAATGCAAATCTAGTGTCAAAAGTAATAAATGAAAAGGTCATGAGAGAAGCTCAATAGCAAATGAGGGAAGACAGAAAAAAGAATTAGCAGACTTGAGGATCAGTCTGCTGAGATTACCTAGTCTGAGGGAAAGAAAAATGTATGAGACCAAAAAAAAAAAAAGGAAGACCCTGAGAGAGACATGTAGGGTCCCATCTAGCATGCCAACATATGTATAATGCAAGTCCCAGAGTAAGAGGAGGGTTAAAATGGACAGAAAAAATATGTAATAGAAACACCAGGCACAGACTTGCCCAATTTGGAGAAGCACACTAAACTAACCTATACATCCAATAAATTGCAAATCGGATAAATCGAACACATCCAAACCAACACACGTAATCAAGTTGACAATCATCAGACAAAAGTGACTCATGGCATACAAGGACTCTCTAGTAAAATTAACAGCAAATGTCTCATCAGAAGCTATGGAGGCCGCAAGACAGTAGAATGACATCTTTAAAGTGTGGGGGGGAAAAAAACTTCGAGCCAGCTTCATACATATGAAAAAAAATGTTTAAAAATTAAAATTAAATTTAAATTTAAATGAAGGAGGAAGTAAGATATTTCCAAAAAATCATGGCTAGCAGACCTGCATTACAGGTGATGCTAAGGGAAGTCCTTCTGAATGGAATGAAAGGATGCTAGACATTGACCCAAAGCCACAGAATGAATAAAGAGCACTGCCAAGGTCATGACAATAGCAAGTAACACCAATTTCACAGAGACACTTTTTTTAAAAAAATATTTTATTTATTTATTTGATAGAGATCACAAGTAGGCAGAGAGGCAGGCAGAGAGAGAGGAGGAAGCAGGCTCCCCACTGAGCAGAGAGCCCAAAGCAGGGCTCAATCCCAGAACCCTGGGATCATGACCTGAGCTGAAGGAGAGGCTTTAACCCACTGAGCCACCCAGGCGCCCCTCATGGAGACCCTTTTAATTCAAAGAGACAAATAGGGGGCACCTGGGTGGCTCAGTGGGTTAAAGCCAAAGAGACAAATAGTTTAAGCAGTACCCAGATGGAGTTGGAGTAGCTGTATTGTATGACACAAAGCAGATAGAACAAATCAATAAGAGAAGAAAGAAGAACCACATGGTCCTCTCAATTGATGCAGAAAAAGCATTTGACAAAGCATCCATTCCTGATTAAGACTCTTCAAAGTATAGGGATAGAGGGAACATTCCTCAACTTCATAAAATCTATCTATGAAAAACCCACAGTGGGTATCATTGTCAAGGATGCCCACTGTCACCATTGTTGTTCAACATAGTACTAGAAGTCCTAGCAATAGCAATCAGACAACAAAAAGAAATAAAAGGTATTCAAATTGGCAGTGAAGAAGTCAAACTCTCTCTCTTTGCATAAGACATGATACTTTATACGGAAAACCCAAAAGACTCCACCCCAAAACTACTAGAACTCATATAGCAATTCAGTAACATGGCAGGATAAAAAATTAATGCCCAGAAATTAGTTGCTTTCTTGTACACTAACAATAAAAATATATAAGGGGAAATTAGAGAATAGATTCCATTTACTAGAGCACCAAGAACCATAAGATACCTTGGAATAAGCCTTACCAAAGAGGTAAATGATCTGTCCTTGAGGAACTACAGAACACTCATGAAAGAAATTGAAGAAGACACAAAAAGATGGAAGACCATTCCATGCTCATGGATCGGAAGAATAAACATTGTTAAAATATCTATACTGGGCAGAGCAATCTATACTTTCAATGCCATCCCAATCAAAATTCCACTGGCATTTTTCAAAGTGCTGGGACAAATAATCCTAAAATTTGTATGGAACCAGAAAAGACCACGAATAACCAGAGGAATGTTGAAAAAGAAAAACAAAACTGGGGGCATCACGTTGCCTGATTTCAAGCTTTACTACAATGCTGTGATCACCAAGACAGCATGGTACTGGCACAAAAACAGACACATAGACTAGTGGAACAGAGTAGAGAGCCCAGATATGGACCCTCAACTCTATGGTCAAATAATCTTTGACAAAGCAGGAAAAAATATCCGGTGTAAAAGAGGCAGTCTCTTCAATAAATGGTGCTGGGAAAACTGCACAGCTATGTGTAGAAGAATGAAACTCAACCATTCTCTTACACCATACACAAAGATAAACTCGAAATGGATAAAAGACCTCCATGTGAGGCAGGAATCTATCAAATTCCTAGAGGAGAATACAGGCAGTAACCTCTTTGATATCAGCCGCAGCAACTTCTTTCAAGATATGTCTCCAAACTCAAAGGAAACAAAAATGAAAATGAACTTTTGGGACTTCACCAAGATCAAAAGCTTCTGCACAGCAAAGGAAATAGTCAACAAAACAAAGAGGCAACCCGCAGAATGGGAGAAAATATTCACAAACGACACTACAGACAAAGGGCTGATATCCAAGATCTATAAAGAACTCAAACTCAACACTCAAAAAACAGATAATCACGTCAAAAAATGGGCAGAAGACATGAACAGACACTTCTCCAAAGAAGACATACAGATGGCTAACAGACACATGAAAAAATGTTCATCATCATTAGCCATGAAGGAGATTCAAATCAAAACCACATTGAGATGCCACCTTACACCAGTTAGAATGGCCAAAATGAACAAGACAGTAAACAACGTGTGTTGGAGAGGATATGGAGGAAGGGGAACCCTCTTACACTGTTGGTGGGAATGCAAGTTGGTGCAGCCACTTTGGAAAACAGTGTGGAGATTCCTTAAGAAATTGAAAATAGAGGGCGCCTGGGTGGCTCAGTGGGTTAAGCCTCTGCCTTCGGCTCAGGTCATGATCTCAGGGTTCTGGGTTCGAGTCCCACGTCGGGCTCTCTGCTCAGCAGGGAGCCTGCTTCCCCTCTCTCTCTGTCTGTCTCTCTGCCTACTTGTGATCTCTCTCTCTCTGTCAAATGAATAAATAAAATCTTAAAAAAAAGAAAGAAATTAAAAATAGAGCTTCCGTATGACCCTGCAATTGCACTACTGGGTATTTACCCCAAAGATACAGATGTAGTGAAAAGAAGGGCCATCTGCACCCCATTGTTCATAGCAGCAATGGCCTTGGTCACCAAACTGTGGAAAGAGCCAAGATGTTCTTCAACAGACGAATGGATAAAGAAGATGTGGTCCATATACACTATGGAGTACTATGCCTCCATCAGAAAGGATGAATACCCAACTTTTGTATCAACATGGACAGGACTGAAAGAGATTATGCTGAGTGAAATAAGTCAGGCAGAGAGAATCAATTACCATATGGTTTCACTTACTTGTGGAGCATAAGGAATAGCATGGAGGACATTAGGGGAAGGAAAGGAAAAGTGAATTGGGGTAAATAAGAGGGGGAGGTGAAGCATGAGAAACTATGGACTCTGAGAAACAAACTGAGGGTTTCAGAGGGGAGAGGGTGGAGGGGAATGGGGGAGCCTGGTTGTGGGTATTAAGGAGGGCATGTATTGCATGGAGCATTGGGTGTGGTTCATAAACAGTGAATTCTGGAACATTGAAAAAATAAAATTAAATTAAAAAAAAACACATTTGTCAGCGAGACAAGGACAATTTGTAATGATAAAATGGTTAATTCCTCAAGAGATTAATGATTATAGACACATATATACCAAATAACAAAATCTTAATAGACACAAAGCCAAAATTGACAGAATCAAAGGGAGAAACAGACAATCTTCGATAACAGTTGGAGACTTCACTATGCAACTTTTCAATATGGGATAGAACATCCAGACAGAAGACCAACAAGAAAACAGAGGATTTGAACAACACTATTAATCAACCGGATGAACACACATTCTTGGAACACTAAACCCAGCACAATACAGATGCCAGTGTGCACGGAACATTCTTTGGCATAAGTCATACATGGGGCCACAACCGAGATGTCAGTAAATTTCAAGACTGAATCCCACAAAGTATCTTTTCTGACCACAATAAAATGAAATTAGGCATCAATAATAAAAGGCAATGTGGGATATTCAAAAATGTGAAAAATAAGGCAACTCATTCCTAAATAACTAGTGAGCTAAAGGAATTCACAAGAAGCTCACAGGACGCAGTGAAAGCGGGAGGTCAGAAGGAAACTCACAGCTGCCGCAGCCTGCGTATACAAGGAAGAATTATCTCAAATCAGAACCCTAACCTTTCACCCGAAGAAGGCAGAAAAAGAACAACAACTAAACTGAAATCAAGAAAAAGGAAGGAAATAATAAATATTAGAGCTGAGACAAACAAAGCATGAGATTCAAAATCAACAGAAGAAACAAAACCCAAAGCCAGTTCTCTCTAAAGATTAGCAAAATCGATAACATTTTAACTGAGAGATAGTGAAGACTCAGATTACTAAATCAGGAAGAAAAGTGATGATATTATTATAAACATAAATAAAAAGAGATTAGAGGAGAATATTATGAAAAATTATATGCCAAAAGAAACAATTTAAGATGAAATGAATAAATTCCTAAAAAAATACACGAACTACCAGAACTGATTCAGGAAGAAAGATCTGTTACTTGTAATAAGTAATCAAATCAGCAATCAAAAAAAAAATCCAACAAAGAAAAGCTCAGGACCAGATGGCTTTACAAGTGAAGTCTATCAAACATTTATTTTTTTAAGACTTTATTTATTTGAGACAGACAGACACAGAGAGAGAGAGAGAGAGAGAGAGAGAGCACACAAGGAAGGGCAGAGGGAGAAGCAGACTCCCCATTGAGCAGGGAGCCCAATGCAGGACTTGATCCCAGGACCCAGAGAACATGACTGGAGCTGAAGACAGATGCTTCACCGACTAAGCCATCCAGGTGCCCCATTACTAACATTTAAAGAAGAATTAATGCTCAGCAACATACTAGCCAAATGGTTCTGGCAGCTTAGTAAAAGGATTATAACCTCTGAAGGTTTTAATCACTTTTCCAGAGAAACAGAACTGATAGAATATATAGAGAGAGGAAAAAAAGGAGATTTATTTTAAGTCATTAGCCCACACAGTTATGGAGGACTGGCAAGTCCAAAATCTGAAGGGTAAAAAGGCAGGCAGGCTGGAGCCCCACAAGAGTTCATGCTGTATCTCAAAGCAAGAGTAGTCTGAAAGCAGAATTCCCTCTTCCTTGGCAGGCCTCAGTCTGTTTTCTTTTAAGGCCTGATTGGATCAGGCCCATTCACACTGTGGAAGGTGATCTGCTTTACTCAAAGTCTGTTGATTTAAATGGTAATATCATCTAAAAGATGCCTTCACAACAACATCCAGACTTGTCTGTCCAAACAGCTGGGCACTGTGACCTACCAACTTGATACATAAAATTAACTATCACAGTGTCCAAGTGGGAGTTACACAAGGAATACAAAGTTTGACATACAAAAAAATAATAAATATAATATATCATATTAATAGAATGAAGAAAAAACACACCGTAATCCTAACTGATGCAAAAAAAATGTCAAAATATCTCACTCCTTTACATGGTAAAAACACTCAATGAACAGGAATAGAAGGGATCTTTCTCAACCTGACAAAGGGCATCTATTAAAAATGTACAGCTAACATCATGCTGAAGGGTGAGATACCAAGAGCTTTCTCTCCTAAGATCAGCAATAAGACAAGGATGTCCACCTTTCTTACTTCTACTGACCACTGTACCAGAAAGTTCTAGGTAGGGTAATTAAGCAAGAAAAATAAAGAGCATTAAAATTAGAAAGGAAATGGGGTGCCTGGGTGGCTCAGTGGTTAAAGCCTCTGCCTTCAGCTCAGGTCATGATCTCAGGGTCCTGGGATCGAGTCCCGCATTGGGCTCTCTGCTCAACAGGGAGCCTGCCTCCTCCTGTCTCTCTCTGCCTGCCTCTCTGCCTACTTGTGATCTGTCAAATAAAAAAAAAAAAAAAAAAAAAAAACTTTAAAAAAATTAGAAAGGAAAAGGCAAAACTACCCCAATTCACAAATGGCATGTGTTATATAGAGAAAAACCTGAATAACTCACACACAAAAAACCCTCAAATACAATTGAACAAATAAGTAGCTTAACACATTTGCAAGACATAAGGGCAACATGCAAAAGTTTTACTGCTATACACTGGCAGTGAGCAAGTCAAAATGTGAAGATATGAAAATTCCATTTACAATAGCATTTAAAGAAGAATAACATATTTATGATTACATTTTTTAAAAGAGATAAACTATTATATTGAAAACTACAAGACACTGTTGGAAGTTGAGTAGAACCTAACCAAATGTAAAGACATCTATGGTCATGAATTGGGAGACTTAATATTGTCAAGATGGCAAATCTCCCAAATTAATCTACTATGAATATTACAACTGCCTTTTATAAGAAATGAACTAGATGATTCTAAAATACGTACAGAATGGCAAATAGATAAAACAATCTTGAGAAAGAATGACACTGGAGATACCTACCCATAGGTGTAAACTTTCGTGACCTTGGATTATGCAATGGCTTCCTCGATATGACACCAAAAACATAATAAGAAAAGGAAAAAAACAGAGAAGCCAAATTGCATCAAAATTTAAAGCTTTGTTTTAACTCAAAAGAGTGGAAATATGACTCACAGAATGAGTAAAAACGTCTGCAGATCACATATAGTATCCAGTATATGTAAAGAGCTATTACAACTCAGGGATAAAAAGACAAACAGTTCAATTTAGAAAAGGGCAAAACACTTGAATAGACTTTCCTCCAGAAAAGATGTGCAAATAGGCATGAAGCCCATGAAAGATGCTCATCATATATGGTCATCGTGGAAATATAAATCAAAATCACAATGAGATACCATCAACCATCACTAGAATAGCTTTAAAAAATGGACAATAATAAGTGTTGGCACGAATTTAGAGAAACTGGAGCCCGTATACATTGCTGGTGGGAATGCACCATGACACAGCCGTCTGAGGACAGCCACTCTGGTGGTTCCTCCAACAACTACACATATGTAGGCTCAGGGACTACACCTGTAGCATTGAACAACACACATGATCTAATGAAAATGTGTGCACGCGTGTTCACAGCAGTTCTTCATGGTAACCACATAGTGGAAACAACCAGGCGGCCACCAGGTGTTGAGTGAAGCAGTAAGACACAGCAGAGCCATGCAATGGCCTATCAGGCAGTCACAAAAAGCAATGATGTCCTGACACATGCTAAATCACAAGCAAAATCAACAATTTCATGCCAAATAAAAAAACCCAGATACCAAACAGCAAATACTGTGATTCCATTTATACAAAATGTCCAGAGGAGGCAAACCCATGGACAGAAAGCACATTAGAGATTTTCTTGGCCCAAGCAAGAGGGAGAAGAGGCATGGTTGCTTTACGGGCACACGGTTTCTCTTCGAAGTGATGAAAGTGTTCTGGAACTAAGCAGTGGGGACAGTTGCGCAATATCATGAATGTAGGAAAAACCACTAAGTTGTACCCTTCAAAACAGTTAAGATGGCGGAACTTAAAGGGAATTTAGCATTGATTTTAAGAATGCGTACATTGATTGAAAAAGCATTCATCTCAAAGAGCCAGTAAAAATTCAGAGAAAGAAACAAGATGACTTGACTTAACACATATAAAGGCTTATTTATAAGCTATGTTAAACTTGTTAATTATAAACTTTATTAATTAGGACAAGATGAAGATGGTGTAGGGCTAGAGAAATATATCAATAGAACAGACCCATAAAAGAATGGGTTCTTGGCACACAATAGCAAAGGCATTATAAATCATGCAAAGAGAGGAATTCATTTATTAAATCGTATTGGAACAACTGGTTTTCCAAATAGAAACAATAAAATTACATCAATAGCACCATACCTCAAAATGAGTTCAAGATGTGTTATAAAAGACTAACTTCGAAAAGAAAAAAAACTTAAATTCTTGAAAGAATATATAAAAGAATATCTTCATAATTTCTTAAATGAGACCACAAAAGCTGTAAAAAAAAAAAAAAACCTGAAAAAATATGACTCCATCACATTAGAATAGCATGACAAATTATACCATAAATAGTTAAGAAACAAGTTCCAGACTCGTCAGGGTGCAGAACTGCGTAGCTGTTCTCTCCTACTTAACAGAGACATTGCGTCTCTGACCCAAGCACCAAAGGACCAGAAAGAGAAATTAAGAAAACAATCCCATTTACAACAGTATCACAAAAAATAATATTCCTAGGAACACATTTAACCAAGCACTTGAAAGATCTGTGCCCGGAAAACAGGAAGACACTAACGAAAGTAAGTGAAGACGACACAAGTGATGAGAAGATATTCCTCGCTCATGGGCTGGAAGAATTATCGGTAAAATGTCCATCCGCTGCAATTCCTATCAGAATTCCCATGGTTCATAGAAATAGAAATTCTGAAATGTGTATGGAACGACCAAAGACCCGGAATAGTCAAGCAGTCTTAAGGAAAAAAAGGACAAAGCAGGAGGCCTCACACTTGCCACGCCAACGAGTCAGCTTGTGATTCTAACACAATGAACTGGATAATTCCTTAATTTCTGCTATCCGTTCATGGTTGGTGACAGTCACATGGTATTTTAGGCCATGTGACTTGGGAGTGGTGGTCTTCGTCATTAATCTTATTAACGAAAAGCGGGGAAGAGGACACTGTCGGGCATTAGAAGGGAGCAGCCGGGAGGGAACTGGAATTGGGCAGCCGTGTGTCCCGGGAGGGATACGTTCTGACCCGGGACAGGAAGGACCAACAGCTGATGAAGGGATCCCACGTGCTGGGAGCTGGAGAACCACCCCAGCTGGGTCCCCCTGCCGGCCGGTCTAGGCACAATGGACACTGTCAGCCCGGACCGAAGGCAGTATGGTCAGGAACACGGGAGGTCTGTTTGAAGCAAAGAGCAGGGACTGTCCTCTGACGGGACCAAAGAAACGTGTTTCAGCGTGAGGCCAACACGGAGAAGGGCTGACGATCTTTTAATCATCGTATCTCACTGTGCCTACTTTTCAATCACTGAGATGGTGGGTGATGTTCGAGGACACGTGGTGGTGTGGGCACACGGTCCCGTCTCTCCAACGCCCACCAGGTGCAGCATGGATCCGGTAACAGGGTTTTGAAGCAAGCGGTTGGAAATCTTACCCTGCTGAGATGCTTGCTGGAGCAGTGCTCAGCCTCTGTCCGGTGCCGTGAGAGTCAGTCCGTTGGGGCGTGCGGCACTCCCATCCACTCTCCACTGCTACCTGGGCCGTGAGTGGCTTATTTGTTGTAGAGCTTCTGAGTTAGAGCCCTGGGTCACCTCCAGCTGCCCTCTTCTGCAACCACGGGCACTTCTGTTCGTACCACCATTTCCAATTACCGTGTGGATGTCTGCTGCCATTGGTTATAATGAAATTTTACCGGTTTCGTGGGGGCAGCTGGTTAGGTCCCTTTGATATTTCCCATTCACAGATCTCCTTAAAAAGTCGGAAAAAATGTACCCGTTGCGGTTTCTACCATGTGGCCCAAGGAGGTCTGAAGTCTTATTAACATGGTGCGTTGTCGTTTATGATTCTGAAGGAAAGCAAGGAGGTTTGATGCTTGGCGAGGGGCAAGGATGCTTTTGCAAGATGATGAGAACTTTCTACTCTGCCCAGATGCAGAGGCTGGGTCAGTGGCCCTGGCCAGCTCCCACTGTAGATTTGTCTCAGTTTGCTCGAAAAAGCAGTTTTTTCTTATTCCAGCCCTTGGACAGAGCCATGGCCCGTGGCAGACACTCTTTACCCACCAAGCTCCCTTCACCTGGACCATAAAGACCGGGAGTTCGCTCATCCGTGGGATAGATGAAGCGGGGGGAGCCTACACTTTCAACCTGGGAACGGCTGGTATTGTTGCACGAGCGACAGATGCCTCTGAGGCTTACGCCCGCGCCACCAGTATTTCCAAACTCCTGCCCCGTTCCAGGTACCTCCTCCTGCAGGTGCCCCACGGGGCGTTAGCAAAGTGAGCCTGCTACGGACCGTTGGGACATGACTGCTGCTTCTCACAGTCACCAGGCCCCGTTTGGAGCTGGGGTGGAGCTCAGCTTCCCTGCTGATGCTGGGAACAGACCCAGGGAGCTGTGGGAACGCTGGCCTGTGCTTGAGCCCTGGGCGAGCCGTCTCCATCTGGCCGCTCCCAGGAGCGGAAGCCATCCCACCCTCCAGGTGCTCTGCTCCAAGCAGCAGCGCACATGCAGAACATGACTGCTTACTTCTCTCACAGCAGATTCGCATTTTAGGAATCTTTCATCTCTGTCTACGTTGCATTTAGGGGGATGCAGGAAGGTTTGAAAAGCAGGCCGTCTGTACCTTGTGGAGTGACCAAACATCAGAGACTGGATTCTGGATTATTCTGTTGTGTGTGTGTGGTTTCTTCATGTGTTTGCTTTACAAATGAATCTATTGAAAATCACAGGCATTAGACAAGTGATTTAAAATCATGCTACTTGGGGCGCCTGGGTGGCTCAGTCATTAAGCCTCTGCCTTCGGCTCAGGCCATGATCTCAGGGTCCTGGGATCGAGCCCCGCATTGGATTCCCTGCTCGGCGGGAAGCTTCCTTCTCCCTCTCACACTCCCCCTACTTGTGTTCCCTCTCTCGCTGTGTCTCTCTCTGTCGATTAAATAAATAAAATCTTTAAAAACAAGTAAGTAAATACATAAAAATACAGTCAAAGGTTTTTTTTTTTTTTTCTCTAGGACTTCTCAGAGCTTTTGAGATAAGAAAATGCTTTATGAATCTTGAAAAGACAGAGACAGCGTGCAGAATTTTCGCAATTTATTTAGACTAGTAAAATGCTTCTTGGAGCATTTTAAGGGACTGGCATTCTGAAAAACAAATGCAAAAAATCATAATCAATTAATCTCCAACTCTCGGTGAGATCATTCAAGACGTAGACAGGAAAAAATAAGACTGAAAGGTATCCTACGAAATTCAGCATCGACAAAGTTGGAACAGGTCTTTCTGATAGTCAAGAAAGCTTAAGTACGAAAACATTTTTAAACATCTAAATATTCTAAGTACAAACAGCCTTGAGAAAAAAAGACAAAGTCTGTCATGCCAACCTGACATTCTAAAAAGACAAAAAAAAAAAAAATGCTTAACGTTATGCACTTTCTACTTCTATGTCTGTATAGAAACATTGACTCCATAATTTAACGTAGAATGTGTCAATCCATATTCCATTATGTTCATTGCTAAAATATAAAATCTGGCTCAGGGAAAAATACTCAGATTTTTACTGACTTAGGAAAATACATTAATAATTTGGTTTCAGAACAAAGCATTCACAGAAGCAAAAGTTAACTGTGTTGACTTTCGCTTCACCATTTATGACTTTTTATGATTCACTCTTCCATAACCAGTCTGTGAGCTGGGGCGAGATCCATAACTTGCCGCGTGTTCCTCGGAGAACATGCAACCCGGTGGGAAGGTGCCTTATGCCTTTGCCGCCATCGTGTGGATATGAAGTTCCCTAAGTGTGAAGAGAGCAGATGGCTGGAGAGGAAGGTATGTTGGGTCTTTGGGCTTTTTCAGAATTTCTTACCCTGGGGCCCAAGGACTGCCTACCTGTCTCTACGGGACCCCAAGCCTCCTGAAAGTTTGTGTGAGTTCTCTGCGCACACGGGTGTATTTCTGGGAGCTCGCGTCGTAGCCTAAAGATGTAGCGAGCCAGCCAAGGTCAGGAACCATTTACATAAGATCTGAGATCGAAAATATAAGCACCAAGAATAAGGGAGCGTTTTGCGGCAGAAGCACTAAGCTCTCGACAGAAAGTGCCAGAACAGTGAGGACCATCTATAACGCAGGTGTCTTCTTTGAGGTGTCCTAGCCTGGATATGGAAGCCAGCGCACATCTGTAATCTCGTCCCATAGCTTTTCTCTGAGTCCCTGGCGTCTGGTCTTTCAAGAGTTGTTAGGAAGAATTGCCAGAAGACTGAGTGTAAGAAACAGACCCGTAAACTTTATTTTCTTTAAGTTTTTATTTTTATTTATTTGACAGAGTGAGAAAGACAGAGCACAAACAGGGAGAACGGCCAAGGGAGAGGGAGAAGCAGGCTCCCTGCTGAGCAAGGAGCACGATGCGGGCCTCGATCCCAGGACCCTGATGCGGGGCTCGATCCCAGGACCCTGGGGGATCCTGACCTGAGCCGCAGGCAGAGGCTTCACCAACGGAGCCCCCAAGCGTCCCCAGACCTGTGAATTTAAAACTCCCTGTGCATGCTCAAACTGCCATGAGACCTGGTCTTCAAAACAGTGACATTAGGTCCCTGAAAAAGAAATTCTACCGTGTCTGGTCGTCACTAAAATCCAAAGCAGTATTTCCGCGGTGTTCTGCGAGAGCTAAGATCATGTTTTCCTTCCCTCACTCCTGAAACTGAAAAGTCAGATAATGGGGGAACCAGGGAACCACTGCCTTTAAACGAGACTGCCGTGCCTTCTGCCAACGGGCGAGCGTTGTCCGCAGATCACAGGAAGGCTGGCCTCCACTCCCAGTCACGACTCAGGCGTCTAGATACTGGGTCTACAGGATCCGTTTAACGCGCCCCCGGCGGTCACCTAAGGAGGCCCAGCTGCTGTCTGCCCTTCAGTGCTCAGATGACAGCAGCACATGGCATCTGGCCACCGTTGACCCGCAAGGACGAGCCAGGCGGGAGGGCCAGTGGCCACAGATGGTGTCTCCTGCCGAATAAAGAGATTCCAGAATTCCCCGATGAAGCTTCACTACTGTTCCCAGTTTGGTTATTGTTTGACTTTTGTCTGAGCTTGGGAAGATTAGACACATACTAAATTTCAACACAACTTGACCAATTCGCTTTTCTGCTGAGCACACACTGCCCGGAACAGATGCGGAAAACACGGTCCACCCAAAGCTCCGTGACTGAGATGCGCTAAGGGACTCTGTGGGGGAGAAGCGGCAGGTTTTCAGCGAGGAATGTGAGACGGGCCCGGAAGCGCAAGTCCCAGGCTACGCGGTTTCCTGATGGCAAACCGCCCCCCCCGCTCCGAGACATCCCACATCCCACCCAGCTCTGCACAGCACTGCCCAGGAGACTTTCTGGAAAATGCACCATGTCTGCCCCACCCCACGTGGCGTGGCCACTGACCCTTTGAAATGTGATTAGCATGACCAAGGACTTGAACTTTTTGTTTTATTTACTTTCAATTAATTCAAATCTCAATAGCCATGTGAGGCCAGCGGCTACCGTCCTGGACCCCTCGCCCTCGAGACTCCACGTGAAGTCGGGTCAGCTGCTTGGAGGCCACCATGGTTATTGGTGGTGCAGTCAGCCTGTGGGAGGTTGCCCTGTCTCGTCTGCAGTTGCAGTGGGGGACGAAGGGACAGACGGGCGTGAGCCCATTTGCTGCACAAGGCAGAGCCTGGCCTCAGTCGCGTTTCAGCAGACACCACTCATCTCATGGAGCTTTTGGTCTGTGGAAAACAAAAACCGCCTGGCCATGGTCACCAAGAAGTAGCATGTTTGCAGGAAGGCACCAGGCAGAGTGAACAAGACCCGTGCCAGCTATCCGCAAACAGCGGTAGAGCAGAGAGAGCCGAGAGAGCCAGAGTCACAGCCCAGCAGCCATGTCTGTTGGACCGCACACTCCATCCGTCCCCTACACGTTCACATACATACATGTATGTGAAAATATGTTCAGCCATGCATCATAGATGGATAAATAAATAATCAGAAATTTGTTAGGAGCACAGATGGTGCATTTTAAGTCGCTCGGTTGTAGAAACAAGAATGGGGGGACGCTATTACTGTTACTGCCTTTAATTCTGGATGTGCAAAACATCAGGGTAACTTTCCATTGGAAAAATATTTTGCTTTAAGTTGGCAATATTACTTGTAGCAAATTTCAAGAGACGTGTATAAATTAGCATGCATCTAAAGACCTAAGGAAATAAAAATGATTTTTCAATTAAAAAGTGAGTATTTTAAAAAATTTGTTATTGATATATAGTGTATTATTTGTCCCAGAGGTACAGATCTATGAATCATCAGTCTTCCACACTTCACAGCACTCACCACAGCACATACCCTCCCCAATGTCCATCCCCGAGCCACCCCAACCCTCCCCCACACACCCCTGCAACCCTCAGTTTGTTTCCTGAGATTAAGAGTCTCTTATGAAGCAGCCATGTCTGTTGGACCGTACATTCCATCTGTCCCCTACAAAGTGAAAGCAATTTGTGAGACTGGTAGGATGTGATGGCAAGGAAATGAGTTCTTGGGTTGGAGCTGAGTCCCTCTCCCAGCTCCTCTGTTCAATAATGGCTCCCTGATGATTAAATTGAAATGAAAAGAATCAACCTTTCGTGTTATGAGAACTGAATTAGGTGGCTCTGGTGAAGCTTCCAACTCGAGGGGCCAGTGCCTGGTAGGTTTTCAGGAAGCATTCATTCTCAATTGGCAAAACTTTCCCCAGTCCCTCTGACCATCATCACCATCACACACTGGAGTAAACCCAAAACCAAAGAGTTCTGAAGACACAACCTCAGAGGCTGTAGGGACGGAGGTCAGAAAGGGAAGATGATGGCCGTCAGAAGGGACGAATAGCCATCATTCACATCGACGTGGATGGAACTGGAGGGTTATTATGCTGAGTGAAATAAATCAATCAAAGAAAGACAATTACCATATGGTTTCTCATTTACGAGAATGTAAGAAACAGCACATAGGACCATTGGGGAAGGGAGGGAACAGTACAGACAAAAGGTTGATATCCAGGATCTATAAAGAACTCCTGAAACTCAACACACACAAAACAATCATATAAAAAAAGGGCAGAAGATATGAACAGACACGTCTCCAATGAAGACATACAAAGGGCTATCAGACACATGAAAAAATGGTCATCATCACTAGCCATCAGGGAGATTCAAATTAAAACCACATTGAGATACCACCTTACACCAGTTAGAATGGCCAAAATTAGCAAGACAGGAAACAACATGTGTTGGAGGGGATGTGGAGAAAGGGGAACCCTCTTACACTGTTGGTGGGAATGCAAGTTGGTGCAGCCACTTTGGAGAACAGTGTGGAGATTCCTCAAGAAATTAAAAATAGAGCTTCCCTATGACCCTGCAATTGCACTACTGGGTATTTACCCCAGAGATACAGATGTAGTGAAAAGAAGGGCCATCTGTACCCCAATGTTTATAGCAGCAATGGCCACGGTCGCCAAACTGTGGAAAGAACCAAGATGCCCTTCAACGGACGAATGGATAAGGAAGATGTGGTCCATATACACTATGGAGTATGATGCCTCCCTCAGAAAGGATGAATACCCAACTTTTGTAGCAACATGGACGGGGCTGGAAGAGATTATGCTGAGTGAAATAAGTCAAGCAGAGAGAGTCAATTATCATATGGTTTCACTTATGTGTGGAGCATAACAAATAGCGTGGAGGATAAGGGGAGTTAGAGAGGAGAAGGGAGTTGAGGGAAATTGGAAGGGGAGGTGAACCATGAGAGACTATGGACTTTGAAAAACAATCTGAGGGTTTTGAAGGGGTGGGGGGTGGGAGGTTGGGGGAGCCAGGTGGTGGGTATTGAAGAGGGCACGGATTGCATGGAGCACTGGGTGTGGTGCAAAAACAATGAATACTGTTACGCTAAAAATAAATAAATAAATAAATAAATAAATAAATAATATATACTAGAGAAAAAAATACTGAATGGGAAAAAGTCGGAGAGAGACAAACCATGAGAGATGCTTAACTCTAGGAAACAAAGGAGGATTGGTGGTGGGGGATGGGAGACTTGGGTGAGGTGATGAGCACTGGGAGTTACACCTATAAATTATTGGGCTCTACATCTGAAATCAATGATGTACTATATGTTGGCTAATTGAACTTAAGTTAAAAAAAAAAAGAATGAAAGAAAAGGTGTCGGTGTAGAGTGGTCTGTGTACAAGAATCCATGGCACCATGTTCCCCCCTCACATCGTGGGGCGCTAACCCGCCACCATCTGTTCCTGCTCCCGCACTGAGCTGTGATCTCCAGGCGCAGGTGAGCTCACACGCTCTCCAGTATAAACACAACAAAGAGTTATCCAAACCCATGGCACTCCATCTCTCTTCTGAGGCTGCCTCTTCCGGCCCCTCCTACCTCGTGGGACCTACTAACCCCAGCTCTGGGTGCTCCTTCCTCTGCCATTGCAGCTGGCAGAGGATGGCTGCCCGTGGCCCATTGCTTTTCCTGCTCTGCACCCTTTCGTGGGTGATCTCATTAACTAGCTTTATGGCACCCTCCTTTGTGATGAGGAATCCATCATGCTTCTCTCCCAGCCTTGAGAATCCTACACAGAAATTGCCGCTGAATGAGAACACTTAAATGTCCTGACGTTCCCCAAAACTCAGTGCGTCCAAAGAGAAACTCTTCATTTCATCTCTAACTTGGACTTTTCCTCAAATGTTCTCTATCTTAGTAGTCACAACTGACATTCCACTAGTCCCCAAAGCCAGAGACCTGGTCACCAAGGGTTTGAGTGAGGATGAGTTTCTGCCTGCCAAGGGGTGGGCAAGGTTGAGGTCTGAGGAACGGCTCAGAGACGAGGGGAGGTGGACAGCCACTTCACCAGGTCTGGGCTGGAGAGAGGAGATGGGCATTGCCAGAGCCGGTGAGATGCAGAACCTGGAAGGAGGGAACGCCAAGCCTTTGGCTCATTCTCATCTTTCCTGAGCCAAGAGGCAACCTCTCCCTGTGGAATGGGATCTCATATAAGGAGGGAATTGTTCCATTATGGAAAGAACTCCTTCCCCAGCTGCCTCCCTCAGTCACGCAACAGACAACCTGTCTCATGTTCCCTCTCGCCATAGCACGGTTTTGCATATCCAGGCAAAAGGGTCACGGTCAGTGACGACTCATTACCTAGTACGCTCAACCCAGGTCTGTTTCTTGCCCCAGGAATCTATAGAGGGAAACGTGGTTCTAAGGCTTCCCACGGTGTGTGAACAAAGTCCCCGGGTCATCCCAGTATTGGACGCCACATTTTTGTGGGCTACCTCAGCAGGAGGGCTACCACACAGTCAACTTCTCACAGTTGGTGTTGGGTTTTTTAAGGATTCTTTGGTAATGTTTGAAAATATGTTCCCCAAATGAGCACTTAAAGTTTGACATACATTGCTCAAAATGTGTCTAATTGGAGTCACCAAAGCAAATGTTTTTTGTCAAATGCTTTTAATTCACAACGCGTGAAGGAAGAAACTCAATGGCATTTCCTCCTAAAACTATAAGAGATTTTAGACGCAAAGGCTGGTATTCCAGAGGCGCTCATGCCCTTGTCCCCAGTGGGTGTCTGTCTCGGGCACTGAGGGAGGAAACCCACCAGTTACCGTGGGGCCACCTGGATCCTTGGGTTGTGCTCAGTGGCCCCTGTCAGCTCTTCATGAACGTTCCTCAGTCTCAGAACGGACTTGGTTGAGCACCTCCTTGCTACGCTGCGTTCGCTAATCACAATGTGGGTTGGAGGAAACGCCGGTGGAGGACAGAAAGCACACTGTTTCCGTTTCCCTTGGAAATGAGCCCAGGAATGGACGCCTATCAGCTGCTGAACGTTCCCTGTTGAATAAAGAAAGCATTTCTCACACAACTTCACTGCCGCATCGCTGAATTTAATCTGCGAGGCTTTTAATTCCAGATTCTGTTGTGCCTTCCTTCTTTTTCATTACTATACCCATCCCTTGTCTTTCACACAAAGTAACAAAGAGAGTTGGAAGAGTTCGTAATATGTGTCACTACACCCAGATTTTTAAATTCTTACCTGAAGAGCAATATTATAATATTAAACACAAGATTGTTTTATCTCTGAGAGAAAAACCTCTAGAGTTCCTTCCAGGAGTCCTGCTTACATTAAACTGAACTCGAGGTTCTGACTGTGTTCTTTATGAAACTGTTCAGGCATTTCTTGATCTTGAAAATTCCAGAGCAGATTTTTAAAGAAAGAAACAAATGTGGAGGCTGAAGCTCATCCAGCTGTTTCTGGGTTCCTTTATGTTTGCAGATGCTGTCGGTAATTTTTTAGAGAAAGTGGCAGAAGAAAGCATGGATTGTTTCCAAAGCTTGGGAGGCAAGTTAATAACACTGCTGTAGGGTAATTAAGTTATTGAACCTTATAACTGTTTACTTAGGATTAAAATCTCACTTCAGTACCACACAGAAATTAGGTTGCTCACGTTGGAGACTTTTACAAGAGAGCTGGGCACAGCTGAGGAGGAAGCCGCGACCCGGAGTGCAACCAGGAGGCGCCAGGACCGTAACACTGTCCCGGGCGGTGGGGGGCCTCCAGCGGGTACCGTGGTAGCTTAGTTTGGAAGTAACGTCAGAATTCACAGCGAGACTCCATCGGGGTTTCCAGCTGCTAAGTCAGCACCTCTGCTTCTGTGTTTTTAGGTTTTCCTCCTGGACTGGCAACATGGGAAAATCTTCTTCAAAGAGACAAGAAAGCAACGCTTTCATCGAAAGGAAAAAAGTGGAATATTGCTTTTGTGCAATCAATCTCTAGGGAAGGATAAAGCTTAATGCTCTTGAAAACATGGTTTGGTCTCGCTTAGGATTTTTTGGAGGTCGGGGCAATGGCACAGATCCTTTTTTTAAAATGGGCTCTGGCATCTCGGCAAATGTGAGTCACGGCCCAGGTGTGGGACCGTGGAAAAGGGCTGACCCAGAGCAGTGAACTGCTTCAAAAGCTTTTCTGGTAATAGCGACTCGGGAGTGGAATGTACCAAGGAAGGGGAAACGCTGAACGCAGCCCAGTCAAACACTGCTCTGATCCAAAGCTGAATATAATGTGGTCTTCCCAGACCCAAGAGGCCCATCGAGCCCATAAATCAACTATTGTGGCCACAGTCAACCCAACAGAGTATTTGTAAGTCATAAGACCAAGAAATGAGGTACCGTCAAGGATCATTAAGGCTTCCCACTTCATCGAAAACAGCTGCAGAAATCGGTTTGCGCGATCTTCTTCCAACGGGAACGCTTGTGCTGGTAACTGGCGGAGGGAAAGGAGCGTCTGCAGTCCGTGACCGGGGTTCATGTCCAGACTTGCCGTCCACTGGCTGTTCAACCTTGAACAAATCACATGTAATAAATCCCATGGACAAGAAGAGGTGATACGGACAAGAAGAGTCATGAGCACAGGACTTCGTGATGATTAAAAATATGCTTGGAAATAGCTAGACATCTGTCCTCAAGACATAAATTCCCCACCTAATATTTCTATAATTTTTTTAACTATAGAAGTAGAGTGTTGATGGCATTGATTTGGTATGGGAAAGGGTCTGGTCACCAACTCCAGAGTGTGGTGGTTTTCCACACTACCACTAATCCTCTGACACCAGCTGGGTATCCTACAAATGTTCTGTCTTCTGACATCACCTACCTGCTGGGTATCCTACAAATATTCTGTCTTGTGACATCACCTACCTGGACTTAGCAACAGACCCTACAGGTTAAGGGCTCCATCCAGTAAGACTGTCTCTCCCCCACTTCAGAGGTCAATGTCAAGTGCAAGGGATCACCTATGCTTCTGTAGACCTGACATTCCAACGACCCCTCTTTGGGTTTGATTAATTTTCTAGAACAGCTCATGGAAGTCACTATATTTGCTAGGTTACCAGTTTATTATGAAAGGAGAGAACTCCGGAGAGGCCGGTTGGAAAAGAAGCATGGGAAGGGACTGGGGAAGCTTCCATGCCCCATCAGAGCACGCCAGTCTCCTCTCCCCACATCTCCACGTTCTCACTGTCCCAGAATCTCTCTGGACCCTATCATTTTGGGGTTTTATGGGGATTTCATTACACGGGCATGACCAACTAAATCACTGACCATTGGTGATCGATCCCCCTTCCTGGAATTGAGGTCAGTAGAGGAGACAAAAAGTTCCAACCCTCTAACTCTGGCCAGTTTCCCTGGCAACCAGTCCCCATCCTTAGATGCATTCCAAGCATCACTGCATTAACATAACAACAGACACCTTCAGTGCTCTCACCACTGAGGAAATTCCAAGGGTTTGAGGAAATCTGTGCCAGGAATGGGGACCAAGACCAATATTATTACATATTTTAAATTATATATTTCTTATTATAAATCACAACATCACACGTGGCCAATGTGGTCACATACATGAAGTGCTTTGCACCATGCCTGGTCCAAATTGAGAGCAAGTTCTCAATACATATTCATCAGACAATGAAGGTGCTCGTAAGGGGAAGGAGAGAAGACCCCTTCCCAATGAGGTTTTTATGTAATTCCCAACAGAATTATATCTTGATTCATGACATATTGTATCGTACTTTTAACTTTCATCTAAGCTGACGAAACCTCAAAAGAGGATGACCGTGCTCACCTAAGACTTGCTGCACAGAAGACATACACAAAATCCCACATGTAAAGTACCCTTCTTCATATGTGACATGATAGTAGCCCACAGCAACCGGTGTTATCATTACAACAATTGCTATTATTGCAGTCCTAAAGTATGCTCAGTAAAGACAAATTTTAAAATACAAATAACTACAAAAAAAAACACAAAAACCCACCCTACTACCAAACCAAACATCCATCCCTCAGAAATAATCACAGCTACCGTATTCATACCTATCTTGTCAGTCCTCTAAACCAGGTTTTAGGAAGATGTGCCCATTGGCAACTACCCACCCCCACCACCAAAACAACCCCCAAACTTGCTAGAGCACCCGGATGTGGGTAGATTGATTGAAAAGTCATAATATACACAATGTACTGATTATACCAGATACTGAAGCAAGATACAAAAGATCAGGGAAAAGAACCAAAGGAAAGTAAGGCACGTGGGAAACTATACAGGAAATCCAAAATAAAATTTCACACAAGTCAACTAAGGTGTGTCCCCAGTTGAGTGTCCCCCACACCTGCCCTAACACACAACCACGAAGCAGTGACAAACTATGTTTACATTCATTTTCTATTGTGCGTAGCCAAGTCCTGCAAACTTGCAGGATTACATTTCTGGAGGTCAGTGGTCTGAGCAAGGGTAAGGGGAGTCTCATTATGGCTCAGCCCAAAGAGCGGTCTCTTCAACTGGTTGGACCTTATCAACTCTCGAGCCCAAAGTCCGATTGTCACTATGGATTACCATCGAAATCCAGACTGAGTGAGGCTCCTGGTGCAGCCCTTTAGGCATAGTTTCCGAGCCCCTGTTTTCTATCTGTGGACTAGAACTAAGAGCCATGTGTCCCCAGCACCCCACAAGCAGAGGACAATTGTTGGGGATGTCCTGGCTCAAGAACGAGGAGACAAAAGTTCTAACCCTGTAAATCTGGTAAAAAGGGGCTTGCTGGCCTGTGGCCATTCTGAAATCCAGCTGGGAACACGGGGGCTCTTGGGGTGGGTTTCAGGACCTGGGAATGATTCTCCCTGGCTCTCAGCTCTCTGGGATCTGCCTCCAAGGTATCCTTCCTTCTGCACTAAAGGCAGCACAATCTTACCGCTGAGTGGTTTCACCAATCTGCTTCCTCCTAGTAGAATGTAGGATTCCAGTGGCCTCCTGTCCTCCTGTCCCTTCTCTGTCCCTTGTAGTCCAAGCTGGCTGTTTGTGATGAAACAATTTTCTAAACATCTTTGTGGGTTTTATCTGCAAATCTTTCCAAGATAATCCCAACTCCATCTCTGGCACCTGCTCAGGTCCTTAAGTCTCTTGAGAGGATCACACACTTCATTTCTTGCAGAAGACCTTTGTGGACGTGGCCATTCACTTGATCAGCCTTTTCTCAATGCAAGCTTTCAGCAGCTTGTTCCCACAATTTGGATCCTTCGCCCTCTGGAGAGGCTGAGAACTTCCAGAATCACCCAGTTCTGGTTCCTTCGAACAGTTCTTCCTTCGATGCCTTGCTCCCTGCTTCATCTCACCATCGGCAGCAAGCAGAAACCACGACATGCCTTCCACGTTCTGCTCGCAGATCCCCTGGCTGCTCAACCACGCCTGCTGTTTGCAAGTCCTCCTGCACACATCTCTTCAGGAAGCAATTTGTCAACTTCTCTGCCCTCACATAACAAGGACCCCCTTCTCTAGTTTCCGAGAACACACTCCTCCCCTCTTTCCGAGCCATCACCTACATGTCCTCAAAGTCCAGATTCTGCCAAGAGCCTGCCCCATGCATCCTTGGCTTTCTCCAAGATGTCTCTCAAGATCCATCCACCCCGTGTCCACAGCGCAGTTCCAGAAGTACTCACACAATTCTAGCTCCTCACTTCCAGGTGCTTCTCTATGTATGCATGACAAACCACACAAACTATCTGCCTTAAAATAAACCCATTTATTATCTCACAGTTTTTGCAAGTGAGAAACCTAGACACATACTCAGGAAGTGACCTCATGGGTCTACACACAACCCCACGGCTCGATGCTGGAGAACACGCCCTCCTCTCCAGTGGGCATTCATAAAAATTGACCAAAATTGGCCATTAGTAGTCGGTGGAGCAAATAACCAGCTTTCACAAAGGAGAAACTTCACAAACACATCCTGAGATTGATTACCAAATGATGAAGCTAGAATTTACTAACAAAAGCCAAAGGCATAGTGACTGTTCCATCTGAAAATTAAGAAACCCCCATTAAATAACCCTGTGAGAAAGGGGAAATGCAAACTGTGAAAAAATGATAAAAATGAAAATACTATGCATTGGAATATATGGAGCATAGAGCAGCGATCAGAGGAAATGATAAATAATTTTATTAATAGAAAGGAAAGTATAGGGACGCTTGGGTGGCTCAGTTGGTTAAGCGGCTGCCTTCGGCTCAGGTCACGATCCCAGCGTCCTGAGATCGAGTCCGTATCGGGCTCCTTGCTCCGCAGGGAGCCTGCTTCTCCCTCTGCCACTCTGTCTGCCTGTGCTCACTCTCTCTCTCTCTCTGACAAATAAATAAAATCTTTAAAAAAAATAAAGGAAAGTATAAAAATAAATGAATTACAATTCGACATCAAGAAGAAGAAGGAGGAGAAGGAGAAGAAACAAAGTAAACTCTCCCCGCTCCCCCCCCCGCCAAAAAAGGGAGGAAATAACAAAAGCAAAAAAGCAGAAACTAATTAGAAGGAGAGTTTAAAAAAAACAACACTAATTAATAAATTAAAACATGTTTTTAAATTAACAAAACAGACAAACCACCAGCCAACTTAATTAAGAGGGAAGGGAGAAATCAGACTTAAGTAAGAAATGATATGGAAAACAACCCTTGAAAGAGCATGATTTTCTTTAAAATGAGGCTATTTTGCAAATCTTTACACAAGTAAGTGTGAAAATCCCAACAAAGTGGAAATTTACTAGGGAACTGTAAATTACCAAAATGGCGGCATGAGAGTTAGAAACACAGAAATGTATTAAGGAGCCATCCCCGAAACAGCATGGGCCCAGAGGGTTTCTGAGGGGAATTCTAACAAAGCTTCCAGCACCGCGCAGTTGTGATGCTCTACAAATAATCCCAGAGCCCTGGAAGAAAAGAAAAGGTAACCTCCCAGATCCTTCTGTGAAGCACACGTAGCACCAATTCCTAACCAGGGAAGGACCCTGCCAAGGAGCAAACCTGCAGACGAGTATCACTCATGAGCGTCCAGGCACCATGTCGCCACAAAACCTGGGAGCCAAATCCAGCACCACATTCAGAAAATAATATGCCACAACCAAGCAGAATGTGCAATATGGATTCTATATTAGGAACTGTATAACTATCATACCATATATTAATCAATCTAAGAAAAATACATAATTATCTCAGTAGGTGTTGAGAACACGCTTGTCAAAATTCAACCTCTACTCATGACAAAGAAGAAACTCACAAGAATGAGAGAATAAGAAATGAGGGAAATATCCTTAACATGATAAAATATGCATACCGTAGCAAAAACCGGTATATTTGGTGGGGAAAATTTAGAGGAATTTCCAGTAATATCAGGAACAAGGCAAGAATGTTCACTCTCTCTGTCACTCCTCAGCACATTCAACAAATGAAACCAACCCTTCACAAATACAAGCATTAAAGTTAAGAACATATAATGATGGAGAAAATGCCCTTTAAAATAGCAGGACAGAGACAGAAATACTGCAGAATAAAGTCAGCAAGAAATGTGAAAAACCTATAACAGGAAAATGTTTAAAAACTTTGCAAACTACTGGAAAACACAAAAGTACTCTAAAAGTACTCTTGAACATATAAAAGGCAACCTCTTTAATGAGCTGGGATGAGCCAGCCCTATAAAGATGTCATTCTCCCGAAAGTAATCTGTAAATTCATTGGAATCTTAGTGAAATATTTTCATGCTGATATCAAAATTCATGAACACGACATTCAAGAGTAAGCAGGAAAGCACTGAAAAAGGAAAACCCCAAGGGGAGCCAACCCTCACAGATATTAACACACCCCATGAAATCTCAGTAATTAAAACGGTGAAGTATTATTGAACAAACAGGTAGACCAATGAAGTAAAATAAATAGAATTAAACTCAAATGCATACGGAAATGCTGTATTCGACAAAGGTAGCGTCTCAAGCATAGGGATAAAGGTGAACTCTTTATTTCTTGGTGCTAGGCCAGCTGAATCGCCATTTAAAAAAAATTAAATTAGACCCATGTCTCACGTCATAGAGAAGAGAAAATCTACATGGATCAGGGATCTTAATGCACAAATTGAAAACACACACGCGTGAGGAGAAAACATACGTGAATTCCTCTTGGTGTAGGGGAAGATTTCTTAATGTGGCTCAAAACGCAGAGGCAATAAAACACTAATAAGATAATAATTAAAATAAATAAATAATTGACATATTTTGAATATATTAAAATAATTAAAATTTTAAAGAAAGTTCTTGACGAGAAACACCATTGACCATCAAGGGACGTACTGGATAAGACTCCATTAGAATTCACCAACCCTTCCTTTCCCATCCGTCCATCATGGGACACTGGGCTGGTCCCACCTCTGGGCTGTTGGGAATCGCGGTGCCGTGACCATGTGTACAGTTAGCGCTCTGAGATCTTCATCTCCGTTCCTTTGGGTAAATACCAGGAGGTGAGACTGCCAGTTCCATGTGGAATCTGAAACGGCCAAACTCGTGGAAACGGAGTGGAATGGGAGTTGGTAGGGCTGGGGGAGGGGAAAGGGGAGGTGTTTCTCGGTGGGTCTAAGGTGTCACTGATGCCAGACGAGTAAGTCCTGGAGATCTGCCACGCCACCCAGTGCCGCTGCTAACCATTCAGTGTCGCACACCTAAATATTGGTTAATGGGCTCCATCCCACGTTCAGTGTTTTTACCTCAATTGTAAAAAGAGAAAGGAAGAATGAGGCAATAATCAGCATGACAGATACACCCCAAGGGCAGTTGTAGGAGGACTTAAGTGGGACCCTGGACGGTCATCAGGGGTGGCTACTGTTGACTTCAAGGGGGCACTCCCAGTGGGAAGTAAAGCCGGCATGCACCATGGGGGCTCCAGGGGAGGCTGGGAGAAGAGAAGGATGAGATGGCAAGTAAGGGAAATTCCTGAGCATGGTTGCTTTAAAGAATAAACAGAATAGTGAGTAATGAGACCAGTGAATAGTGAGACTAGTGTGAGTAGTGAGACTAGTGAAGTGGCTGCTAGAGAGGTTTGTGATCAGTCTTCCTCTCCTCCCTTTTACTCAGTAACACAGAAGTGACAGCAGTGCTTGAGGTCCTGCAGATGAGTTACTCTGTAGGTCCAACCACCGCAGGACCCCCTCCCCAACAAGGCTCATGGCACGATCCCAAGGACAGGAGTGGGGAGTGCAAACTCAGGAAGCCGTGGTTCCTTCCATAAGCTCTCCTAGACACTGGGGCACTGCTCTCAGATCCTGAAAAGAGAATGTGACCCATGAAGGCAGGGATATGTCCCCTTCACTCTGCTGTCTGACCAACCAGCCTTGGCACCTTGAAGGTCTCACAGCCCTAGAGGAATGAAGGCCTCCAGGCACAGCAGCAATGACGCTCAGGTAGAAGCCTTAAGAGGTAAGTGCCCACCCCCCCCAAGTGACACTTCCACGAAACCTGGTTGAAATGACCACGGTGTGAGCCGGGACCTAGATAAACTACGGAGCCTGATGGGGACCTCAAAAGCAGTGACAGGGATGGAGGTCCCTCATCCATCCCAGGGCCCAGAGATGCCACCGGGTGGTGCTGAGGGACAAATTGGCTGACACCGTGGGCTCCCGTGGGGTGTGGCGAGGCCCACGCATCCTTCCAGCTCAGAGATGTGCTGAGTCCCAGTTTCTCCTCTCGTGTGACCACCTCTGCAAGCACGAGTCAGTCTGTTCAAACTGGCTGATCACCCGGGGAATTTCCAACCTTGGGCCCTTGGCTTGAGCCCAGATCCAGTGTGGCGCCCAGAGAGCTCGCTGTGGAATGAAGGGGCCCCTGGGCACGGAAAACTATTCCGTGTGCAGATCTGGTGCCTGGACCAGAGGGGAAACTCTGAGTCCTCTGGCTTCCAGGTTTTGGGGTCACAGGAAGAGCATCAGCGTCTGTCAGGGCCGCCCGCCCCACTGGGCAGGGAGCTGGAACAGAGTTTGGAACGTGGCCTTCCACGTTCCTTTTGTGCGCCTTCAGGGTCACTGTGGTGAGAACAGCGGCCCTGCTGTGCGGACCCCAGTCCTGGCCGTGGGGCCGGGAGCCGGCGATCAGGTGTGTTTGCACCCAGCCCGGTTCACCTTCTGGAACACTCTCTCAGATTAGAGTCGGAGTTCATTCTCCTGAGTTTTTCAAATGTAAACAGCTTGAGCTGGCCAACAACAATGCACGTTTGCTACAAATGCTTTCCTTGCAGTGTGGAGAGGACCCAAGTTCCTCCAGCTGACGACCCTGCCCGGTCCCCAGGGCCACCCCGCATTCCCCTGGCAGCTCACAGCTCCTCACAGGCCCGGCCTGCATGCCCAGCTGGCCCGGTGGGAAATGCGGACAGGATGCCCTGAGCCCACCGCCCCCAGGCCCTGGCCAGCAGCCCAGCGCTGTCACCTGACCTGGGTCTGGAGTCCCCTGCAGGGTGTCCAGGAGGAGTGGAGGGTCAGGACAGTCCCTGAAACTTTGTAGAAAAATCTCCCCTCCCTCCTCCCTCCTTCCAATCAGGAGTTCTTTTCTTCTCAAAGCATCCCTGACCCAAGACACGTTTACCAGGAGACTAGAGCTCTCTGCTCACTAAAAAGCTGCGTAAACATGAACTCTGGGCAGAAATCCCGAAACACACGAAGGAGGAGGAGGCCCTGTCTCTGCAAGCTTTGTTTGGAGGCTTTGCCGAGACCCCTGTCTTCCTACGGACCGCTGCCTCTGAGACGCTGGAGCCTTCATTCCATCCAGAACCACGCTTCTGACGTCCGAAACCCTGCAGGAGAAGTCAAATAGGAGGATAAAGCTGACATTTCCAGAAGGACTTCTACCCCAGATGCCTGTCTGGAAAAATGTGGAGGTAAAACCCCGCGGGGGGTGCAGACTGCCCCTCGATGGTGGGAAACGTCCCCCAGAGGGGTCGCCGTCAAGTCAGTACAGAAGCATCAAGGCCAGGCGTGAGGTTCACGGGTCTGCTCCCGTGCTGGGATGATAGCCTCTGGCTGGTCGTCGGGAGAGGTTTTAACCGTGGATGGGGGACAATGGCATGTGACTGGCTGGGCTCCGAGGGTACAAAGGGAGGACGCGGGGCTCCAGAGATGAAGGTGACCAGTTGCCCTTGGGACTTCCCCTGTCCAGCAGTACAAGGGCGGGGGGCAGAACCTCTGTAGGAACTGGTCTGAATCAAATAGTCCTTTAACTGCAACAAATCACACAGCCAGTGTGCGTGGAGGTGGGCTCTTGGCTCGGCCCAGCTCGCCAGGTCCCCGCGCCAACCTTCGGAAGGAGGGAACGTCAACCCCTAGGGGAAATGGAGCATCAGGAGGTTAAGGACGCAAAGGAAGTGTGTGACCGCTCAGAGGTCGCTGTCAGCAGAGGTGTGTGAGGACGCCAGGCGTGGCACGTCCGTGTCTCCTGCATGGTTTAGAAGACACGGACCCAGGATGTAGGGGACCCACAACAGGAGGCTGTTCTCTGCTCCAGGACAAGGGGTCTGTCCTGCCCTCTGTGACCTGGGGAAAGCATCCAGGAGACCTCGAGACTCTGTAGTCTGAGTGGGAGCCGGGCAGGCAGAGCCAGGGGAGGGAGCAGGGACAATCACCTAGGTCCCCATGAGAGGCAGTAGACGGAAGGGGCCGGGTAGCTGGTCCTGGTCTTGAGGTCGCCTGTTGGAGAGACAAGTTCAGGTGTGCGTGAGTGGCTGGGTTTGTGACACTGGACGCCCAGGACGGTCACAGCTTCAGATGGAGTGCTGAGGGGCGGTCATGCATTTCTGGCATTGCAGCGGGGGTGGAGGAGGTGGTCTGCCAGGTGCACAGATTAACGACATGAGAGAGGTGGGAGGAACAGAAGGAGGTTACCATGGCCCAGAAGCCAAGGGAGAAACAAAAGTGTTTTAAACAGGAGACACAGCATCCCTGGTGATGGACTGTAAGTAAAAAAATTGACCCATGGGTTTCAGTAGATAGTATGATTTTCACTGACTTTGGGCAAATTACACTAATTGGCAGAAAGAGGAAGGATCATTTTTCATCATTTCTAATGCTTTCCTTAACTTCTAAATATTTTAACTTGGCGCTGGTAGATCTTTTCGTGTTGACTTAATGGCCTCATTTATTCTCAGGACATTTTCTGATTTTCAAAATATACTAACTGTTGAAGGATATGAACATCGAGCAATGAGAAAATAGAGATAGAATGATATATTTTCACTCTTATAAATGTTTTATTATGGTGAGAAAATTGTACCTGTATTCTACTTACAGAGCACACAACCTGCATGAGAAAGGATTGTGGGCAGGAATGTGCATTTGGGGTTTAGTCATTACAGTTCAGTTTCTGAACATCTTCTGGAATTCTGTGGTATTATTCCTTATCCTTAGGGTGACCTTGTACTCTAGGATGAATTGTATCCTCCCCCAAGCTCATATGTCGGTGTCCTACTCCTCAAGGAGACCGTATTTGGTCAAAGGGGTCTCTACAAACGTAATCAAGGTAAAATGGGGTCACCAGGGCGGGCTCAGATCCATGATGATGGGCATCCTTATCAGAAGAGGACATCAGCATACAGACCCATAGAGGGAAGGTGTCGTGAGGACACAGGGAGGGGACAGCTGTCTGTACACCGAGAAGAAAGGCACCAGGAGGAACCAGCCCCGCCCACGCCTGGATCTTAAACAGGCAGCCTTCCGGGCCACGAGAAATAAACGTCTGCTGTCCTGGCCACCTGCTGATGGCAATGTGTTCTGCTGTGGCCGCCCCAGCAGACGAAGACAACTGGGAGTAAGACACTAATTCCAATCTCGGACCTGCCCTCAGCAATTTGTAAGGTATTCTCTATTCAGCAAAAATATTTTTACTTTGTAAATGTGGTACTCTGTTACCCATGTTATCTGCTCACTCAACAAAGACATTTACAAACACCTACTGGGCACGATGGTGTACCAGGCGATTTTCTAGGTGCTAGAGAGACGGGAGGGAGCCAAGCTGATGTGGAGCGTGCTTCAGTGCACGTGGGAAACAAGGAATCAGAGAAGGCGATTTCATTAAGGTCACACGTGCGGTTAGTTACCAGAGAGCTGGAGCTGAAACCCAGGATTCTGATTTCTAGCCCCATGCTCTTTCGATTTCATCCAATCTTCCTTCCATTCCTGGAGAAGATTTTCACCGATGGTTGTTCAAACTTTATCCGCCAGTGAACACAGGACCAGAGAGAGTCCACCGACGGAAAGGCATTCACTCAAAGTATTTTTACTGATATCCTCAGCCACCATCTAATATTTAAAAAAATCATTTTACAAATTGTTCTAGAAGTTTTATTTGGAAAATAAAAGGATAACATTTCCATCTCCTTGGAGGAGGTGGCATACTTCCTCTTTTCACATAATTAAAAAATACATGGGTGCTGGTATGCCTTTTGCTTTGATATTCCCGAAGCTTGAAGTCAAGTTTGAGAGTCACTTGTACAGGAAACATTTATCCTGCAGAGTGTGCATTTTTATTATGCCTATTTTGACTTGATTCTCTTTTGTGCTTTAATTTCCTTTGGTCCAGATTGTATAGTTCCATGTGTTGATAAATAGTATAACCCCTGCTTGGAATAATGGTGGTAAAACTGGACATACTCCCAAATGAAGGACTATCGCGGACGTCCATTTTGTACTTCTTGGTTTATTACACAGCCGGCTTCGTGATAACCGACCCATGCCTTCCCCTGTCTCTCTTCGTAGCTGATGGGTTCGCACACAACATTTTTGCATGGTCCAGTGAGGACGGGAGGAGCCCAGCTGTACCCAAGCAGTCAAGACGATGGGTGAGGACAGTATCCTCATGCTCCAGGCAGAGGCTGAAAATGGGTTAACATCCGAGGAGGAGGAGGTAGGAGAGGACCAACTGTCTGTATATCCATCTAGAGCCTTCAGTTTGGGGAAAGCAGATTGATTTTGTATGTTCAACTGTTGAATGACCAACCCTGGGCTGCTAAGTCCGACTGAAGTTCTCAGCACCGGGTGTCCCTGCGGGCAGTTCTCTGTCCTCTGGGACGGCGCCTTCACTTTTCACAGCCCGAACACCTGTGTTTTCCAGTCATTTCTGTTTCTACCAGAAGGGACATTCGGTCGGCTAAAAGCAGCCCCCAGAAGTGCACTGGTCAACAGACAGCCTTTAAAAGAGGAAGAACAATATTCCTCCCCTTGAATCATGCTAAGAACAGAGGCAGAGAGAAAACGAGGCTGGCGGCAGGCACGTTACAGGTGCTTGATGAAGGTCTATGAGTTCTCAGTCCACTGCCCCTTTCTCTTTGCAAACCCAGTGCACTCCCAGACCACAGCTTCGGAAGGGATGTCTGGGCTCTAAGTTCTATGTGATGGTAGCTGGGGGAAAGGTCGGGTGCAGCCGTGACGGAGGAAACTTGGACTCCCCCTTTCCATAGACGGCTCTCACCGCAAACACACGCATACTCCGCCCAGCACTGATGTGCTCCCAAAATAAAAAGACACTTATTTTACCCAGTTTTCATGAAGAAAAATGGTGGTTTCCATTATTGTAGTTATTGAAGAGAAGAATGATTCTTTAACTCTTGAATCTTCTCTACAGCTCACTGGGGACCCAGAGGACCAGCTTGAAAAGAAGCCTACATTTCGCAACCCATGCCGGAGGGGGTAGAAATTAGCACAAATATTAAGAGCCTTCATGTGGTTTTAGCCCTGACATTTTGTACTTGGCTTTTCTCATCAAGATGAGGTATTGTAACCCATTATAAACATGGGGGAGAATGACCAATGTAATTACAGTTGTGAAACAGTTTCCACTATAAGCTTTAATTTGAGGACACTTGATTTTTACGGGTAATTCCTGTTTGGTTGAAATTTTCCATCTTCAGTTTTTACTCAAAGATGATTTCTTTGTTTGTTTGTTTTGGAAAAATTGAGGATATGCGTTTGACTGTCAGAACATACGAATGTTCATCTTCTGACAGATTTTGTTCAATACTTTTATAGAGATATTTCAAATGGTTTAAATTGCCCTAATTTAAAACCACGAACTTAGAAAGTGAGGCAAGGTTTCATGGGAAATTTTAGAAATGAGGGTAAATATTCGCACTTACTGATGAAGATCTTATAGCAGAAGAATATATGGGAAAAGTTAAGGGCGAATTAATTCCAGCTCGCGTTCAATCTTCTGTGTCTTCAAAATCTGGAAACGCACCCTGTGGTCTTGTAACCCATTTTTGCAAGTGAGAGACATTGGCAACCCTGTCCTATAACCAGTTCCTCCGCTTGCTTCTTTTCGGGTAGGGAATAATCTTTCTCAGTCATGGTAGGAAAAACAGCCTGGGGTCTTCTCTTTCTTTGTATCCGTGTAAATCTACATGCATTGGTGATGAACACATTTTCCAATGAAATTTCCAGTTCCAGCTCCCGGAGATGAAGAGCTTAGTTTCCATCACCTTCATTCCCACAATAAGAAAAAAAGCCCAACATACTACATTTCAGTGGCTTTTCTTGGAAACCCCATTCAGTGAGTGTCCAGGGCCAACTGTCGCCATGCAGTCAGGAGGGACAGCTCAGGTCTGCCCACCGGGGTCTAGAGCCGAAGCCCCTGGAGCCTTGAGCTGCTAGGGACGTTTCTGTAATAATTCTACAAATGGAAATGTGGAGGCTGAGGGTTCCTCTGACCTTTTGGATTTTATGTCCTAGCTCCCCATGA
>NW_019154135.1:12363584-12477090 GCF_002288905.1 Enhydra lutris kenyoni | reverse complement strand
GGTTCTCATGGTGGTGATCCAAAGGGGATCTAAGATCCCCTCGTGGCTCTTAGAGGTTCTCTAATTGGTGGTTCTCATGGTGGTGATCCAAAGGGGATCTAAGATCCCCTCGTGGCTCTTAGAACAGGAAGTGAAACAATTGTAAGATAATTGTGAAATAAACGTGTAAAACAATCCAGAGCTTTGTCCATGTCAACGACCACTCTCCAAATAATTTTTAATAAATAATTAAAATATATATTTATATATAAATGCTATTTATATCTCCAGAGCATTATCCGGGGTTAGGTAGGGACATCCCTCCCAGCTGTTCCCCTGTCATCAACCTGTCCTACCTGAGAGAGGGAAGGTCACAGCACAGGAGGGAGGAATATTCCAGAGCCCAAAGTCAGGTGAAGAGAATGAGAGGGGTGCTTTCCATCAGTTAAACTAATCCTTGTGACCGTCCTGTGAGGATCTGTTTTACGGAGGAAGAATCTTTAAGCCAGATAGGTTTGGAATTTTGGATTGGAATAATCAGTTACTAGTGGGGGTTCCGGGCAGTCTTACTCTAGTTAACTAATGTGGCTCTTGCCTTCTAAGGGAATCCGTTCAAGGACTTCAAGAACATCCCTGGTTACAACACCTTCACGGTCATCCTAACACTGTGTGCTTGTCAGGTTGGTGGGAAGGTATTTAGTTTACTTTTATTTGCACTTATTTGATTATGAATAGAGCTGTGTATCTTTTCAGGTGCATATAAGCTATTTGTATCTCTTTTTCATTCCTTTGTAAATTTGCTTTGACTTTCTGTGTTCATTACTTCCTTTTAGATTATCAGTGTTTTTCTAAGTGACTTTTAAAATCTCCAAGTGTTGGGGTTGCTTGGGTGGCTCAGTCGGTTAAACATCTGACTTCAGCTCAGGTCATGATCTCAGGGTCCTGGGATCTAGCCCCGCATCGGGCTCTGTGCTCCGGGAGGAGTCTGCTTCTCCCTCTGCTCCTCCCCTCTCCCCCGGCAACTCATGCTCTCTTGCTCTCTCTCTCTCTCTCTCAAATAAATAAAATCTTTAAAAAAAAATGAAATCTCCAAATGTGGTAAGGAAGTTAGCACATTGCCATCCATATTGTAAATGTCTTTGTTTTCATGAATAACTAATTCTTGTGTATATAAATTTATCACTTTATGCTGTAAGTCATCTTTAAAATTCTCTCCAATGCTCACATTATGTGTATATGTCTATGTATAGACATGTTTATAATGCTTTATTATAAGAATTTAATTTTAAACTGTTAATTACAGGAAGTATTTTATTATACAAAAATATATAGATCTACACTGTCAAATATAATCATTTCCAGACACATCTGAAGAGTGAGCACTTGAAATAGAGTGAGTATGAGTGAAATGAGCTGTAAGTGTCAAATACATAACAGATATCCAAGAAAATATAAAAAAGAAATGTAAAATATGAAATTAATAATTTTATACACCATATTATTACAATGAATTTGCCTGCTGATTTTCAGCTTTTTAAGTGTAGTAATTAAATATCTTTAAAATTATGTGTGGTCCATGGGCCCCTGGGTGCCTCAGGTAGTTAAGCATCCAACTCTTAATTTCAGCTCAGGTCATGATCTCAGGGTTATGAGATGGAGCCCTGTATTGGGCTCTGTGGTCAGCATGGAGTCTGCTTGAGATTCTCTCTCCTTCTGTCCCCCTCCCCACCTCCCTCTCTAAAAAAAAATAATAAAATTATAAGCAGTCCACATTACATCTCTGTTGGTTGGCTCCATACATGACACTTCAGCTCACAGATCTTAAATTCTGTCAAATTTCAGATCTTTCTAGAAAACACCTAGAGGAAAAATTCTCCCAATGTCTACACCTTGGCACATCACATTCGAACTGCAGAAAATGCAGAAGAAGAACAATGTTGACTGAAGTCAGAGGAACAACGTCTTAGCTATGCAAGACCAGGGGCAAGAATTACAATGGACCTTGCATCAAAAGCCACGCAAGCGAGAGAAGAGGGGACCAGATGTCCAACGTGTTGAGAGCAAAAAACCCGGCAACCCAGAATTCTGCATCCACTGAAACTATCCTTCAAAAGTGAGGGAAAAGGAAAGACCTTACCAGATGAGCAAACATGGAAGGCATCTTGTCGGTGGGTCTGCCTTAAAGGAAATACTGAAAAAGCTTCTTCAGAGAGAAGGAAAATTACTTGGGTCAGAAAGTGGAATCCATGTTAAGAAAGGATGAGCACTAGAAAATGAACTGGTGAAGGATAAATTTAAAAATCTATGTTTTATTATTCCTAATCTTACCATTAATAGTTTGTTCAAAATACTAATGGCAACAATGAATGCAACGATTATAGCTTATGGATGAATAGACTTCATGACAGCAGGGATGCAGGAATTTGGAATTTGGAATTTGGAATTTTCAATGTAAGAAACCAGAAATAAGAAAAGAAAATTAAACCAAAAGTAAGCAGGAGAAAAAGAATAATACACGTTAGAGCAGAAATCAGAACAGTATGGTCTTGGCATAAACCCAGATGTATAGGTCAGTGGGAAAGAGTAGCCCAGAAATAAACTCATGCATAGAAGGTCGATTAATTTATAGCAAAATGGGCAAGACTAGTCAACGGAGAAAGGCCAGCTTCTACAATGTGTGGTGTTTAGAAAATTGGACCCCTGTACTCACATGCTACATGGAAACGAAATCAAACAAGATCCAACACTTGAGTGTTAGATTGAAACAAAACTGTTCTATTGGAAACTGCTTCTCATGGCATCAGACCCATGAGAAACTGAGGAGAACCATGGGAGAAATGAAAAAATGACTTTGTAGCCAACTTCTGAGCAACTGTTGTAATGCTTGATTTTGGGGAGGGGGTGCTTTTGGCAAAATCCTTGGCTAAATCATGAGGATTGACGTACAGGAAAGAAATACTTTTTTCTCCCCAAATGCTAAGCTCTATAGAACACTTCCAATGTCTTTGCTACACTGTGCTTTTACTCAAAATTACATGACACGCAAAGGAAAAATTTTGAGCCCAAACTTTGGAAAATCTGTACATTTAAAGGAGCAAGAACCATCGGCATTCAGCACATTTATCATCTCTTGCCAAATTTATTGTAACCTCAATATTGCCATGGTGCTAATATAAGTTAAACTTCACAAAGAAATTTCCAAAATTTTCCATTACACATTTTGTATATATGAAATACATGTTTGTGACCATCATTGCTATAACACTTTTAATTTTATTCTTTAATGTCATGCATTGAATACACAAGTAAGCACACTTTTTAAATATTTTTCATCTAAGTCAATAAACATTTTAGAAAATAAAATCTCTTTTTTAGACCAGAATCTTGGTTACTTGAGAAATCAAGATCATTTCGTACAGAAGAATGTTTCAACAGTATTATGTTATTTAAATTATGTGGGAGTCTGCAGCTTCTACCCAGAACAAGAGAGCATAGACCTGTTAGTCCCTGTTCCTCCCCACCAGGCACAGCCAACCAACAACCCTACAAATCATGTAATGGGAAGGCAAAGGACAGCTCTGAGTGGTGCTAAGACAAGGGGAAGAGACTTGGGTCCCATACAGTTCAGGGTGTTATGTATCTCCCACCCAACAAAAGTTAACCCAGGAAAGAGGACAATCCCAGCCCAGCAACAGAAAATAGCTCATCCCTCCTGTGGATGGAATCAGAGCCCCCTTCCCCTGACATCATCACACTATCCCTCTACCACTGGCAAGGGGCATCCAGTGGGGGCACTGATTAAAAGCTAGTGGCCAGAGGACCTGAGACTCCCTTTATGTCTGACAGATACAGGGAGGATGGGACATAAGCTGGAGAGACCTAGCCCCAGTGGGCAACTTGGCCTGGATTACCTCCTTGTCCGTGTAAGCCAAGAGTCTCCATTCCTGCCCAGAGACACTGGCAGCTGGGTGAAAACAGCCACAGTAAATGGTCCAGTCTGGGAAACCTCTTTGTCCATGTACCTCTCCTGCCCAGGGACCCCAGGGAGCTTAGGCGGAAAAAGAAATTCAGCCATATTAAGTGCCCTGCTCCAGAGAGCCTCACCACTCTGCAGGCTGAGATTTTCCTTGTCCTTCCAGAAACATGGGATGGGTGGATAGATTGGAGAAGGTACTCAGTCCCACAAAGTGACTGGGTCAGGGAAGGCATCCCGATGCTGTCCCTCACCCAGATGCTGAAGTAGTTACAGGGCTCGATAGCAGGATCCTATCACACTCCTCCTTTTAAGGAAAAAGATGTTTCATTAAAAGGATGCAGAGATGGGAAATGAGCACATGAGAAGATGTTTAACCTCATTAGCATTAGGGCACATAATTTAAAGCCACAACCAGATATTGCCACACACTTATCTGAGGACTAAAGAAAATGAAATAAAATGGTAACCACAAATGCTGGTGAGGATGTGGAGAATTTGGATCATCCCTCCTTTGCTGGTGGGGATGTGAAAAGTTTCATTGGCTCTTGAAAACCATCTGGCAATTTCTTAAGAAACTAAATGTGTAACTAGCACACCAGACAACAATTGCACTTTGGACACATATTCCAGAAAAATTACCTTCACACGGAAGTCTGTGCACGAAGCCTTATCTGTGGCAGCCAAGAACAGGCATCAGGGCAGATGTCCTTCCACAGGTAAACACATCACTACGCACAGCGAAAAGTACTTACCAGTAAAAAGGGACAAACTGGGATAAGCAACTTGAATAAATCTCCAGGGATTACAGGGAAAAGTGTGAGAATAGCTAATCCAAAAAAAAAAAAAAAGTTTTGATTATTTCCTTTATATGATAATTTCTTGAGGAATGGCCATACTGTTTTCCATAGGGGTTGTCTCAGTTACATTCCCACCAGCAGTGCATACACAGGGAGTCGGTGGAACAGGCTATACTGTTCACAGACTTTGCTTTACTAGCAGAACACAGTTGGTTCCAGCACGGAACTTTCTTAATGATCAGAACTGCATAACTAATCAACTTATAATTCTTATAGCGTTCCAATACAGGCCCCTTTCTCCACATCCTCAGCAACATTTGCTTTTTCCTTGCCATTCTGAGAGGTAGGAGCTGGTATCTCATTGTGGTTTTGATTTGCGCTTTCCTAACGACTAGTGACGTTGAGCATCTTTTCACGTACCCGTTGGCTGCATGTCTTCTTCGGGGAAATGTCTACTTAGGTCCTCTGCCCGTTTTTGATGGGTTGATTGTTCCTGGGTTGTATAAGTTCTCTCTGTACTTTGAACATGAGCTCTTTATATATGATTCTCAAATATTTATCTTCTCCCATTCTGTAGGTTGCCTCTTCATTTTGTTGATGGTTTCCTTTGCTGTACAAAAGCTTTTTTGTTTGATGTAGTCCCGCTTGTCAATTTTTGCTTCTGTTATTTCTGCTTTTGGTGCAAAGATCCAAGAATAATGCATAATGTGATGGTTGGTAAGATGAATATCTGTATCATGAATACACACATATACAGAGACATACAGAGGGACCGTAGATATAAATACAAAAAGAAGAAATAAAATTTGTGGATAAAACCAGGGAATTTGTGGATAAAACCAGGGAATACTATCTTCATGAGCCTGGTGAAGTGAAAAAAAAATTTTTTAAACAAGGCACAAACAGCAATAATAGGAAAAGAACAATAAACTTGACCACATTAAATTAAGAACTTCTGTTCACCAAAAACACCAAAAAGAGAATGAAAAATCAAGCCACAGAGTGGGAGAATGTCTTGTTAAAGCATATGACTAACAAAAACAACAATGTCTAAAATATAAAACAAACTCTTACAAGTCAGTAAGAAAAGAGTACAAAAAGAAAAGGGGCAAGAGACTTGAACCACATGTCAAGTGGAGAAGACACTCAGATCAGAATTAAACCTACTAACAGGTACTCAAATGCGTTAGTCATGAGGAAATGCAAACTCAAATTTTAATGAGACACAGCTCTACACCCCACCCCAAGAACAGCTCAAAGACTGACAAGTCCAACCATGTACAAAGACTCAACACAATGGGGGCTCTCTCACCGTGTTTGTGGGGGTGCAGTATGGTGTAACTACCTTGAAAAGCCAAGTGTTAACCCACCATCATGGAAAATGCCATCCATTCCCCTGGTGAAGCCCCTAACATGATATTCAACAGCAGGGGAATTTTCACATATCGTGTTTTGTTTCCTAATTCTGGAGAAAACTTGTGTAATCTTCATCTTTAAGATTGATGCTCACTTAGGATCCTTGTGGATAACCTTTTCAAGTTAAAAAGGGCTTTTTATTTATTTAGCTTTTAGTTGGCTACATTTTTCTTCCTGAACACATTAATGGATGTTGATTTCAAACAAATGCCCTCTCTTCTATTTTTGAGATGATCATTTTTTTTCTCCTCATTCTCTTAATGTGTCAATTGTGTTGGTTAATTTTTGAATGGTAAATCCAACCTTAATTCCTAGGATGATCTCAATTTGGTTATGTTTTGTGTTCTTTGTGTATATTTATTTTGTTAATATTTTCTTGAATATTTTTGGCATCTTTCTTATCTTTGTTGATTGTTTTTACAAGTTTATTCTGTCCTCAAATACAAGCTGGTTATACTTTACCCAATACAAAAACAAACAAACACTTTCTTCTTTTTAATTTAAAATTTTTTCATTTTATTTTATTTTATTTCTTCTCAGTGTTCCAGAATTCATTGTTTATGCACCACACCCAGTGCTCCATGAAATCTGTGTCCTCCATTAATACCAACCATCAGGCTCACCCAACCCCCCACACTCCTCCCTTCCAAAACCCTCAGTTTGTTTCTCAGAGTCCACAGTCTCTCGTGGTTTGTCTCCCCCTCTAATTTCCCCCAACTCCACTTCTCTCCATCTCCCAATGTTCTCCGTGTTATTCCTTATGCTCCATAAGTAAGTGAAACCATATGATAATTGACTCTCTCTGCTTGACTTATTTCACTCAGCATAATCTCTTCCAGTCTCATCCATGTTGCTACAAAAGTTGGGTATTCATCCTTTCTGATGGAGACATAATACTCCATAGTGTATATGGACCACATCTTCCTTATCCATTCATCTGTTGAAGGACATCTTGGCTCTTTCCACAGTTTGGCGACTGTGGCCATTGCTGCTATGAACATTAGGGTACAGATGGCCCCTCTTCACTACATCTGTATCTTTGGGGTAAATACCCAGTAGTGCAATTGCAGGGTCATAGGGTAGCTCTGTTTTTAACTTCTTAAGGAATCTCCACACTGTTTTCCAAAGTGGCTGCACCAGCTTGCATTCCCACCAACAGTGTAAAAGATTCCCCTTTCTCCACAACCTCTCCAACACATGTTGTTTACTGTCTTGTTGATTTTGGCCATTCTAACTGGTGTAAGGAGATATCTCAGTGTGGTTTTGATTTGAATCTCCCTGATGGCTAATGATAATGAACATTTTTTCATGTGTCTGTTAGCCATTTGTATGTCTTCTTTGGAGAAGTGTCTGTTCATGTCTTCTGCCCATTTTTTGACATGATTATCTGTTTTTTGAGTGTTGAGTTTGAGGAGTTCTTTACAGATCTTGGATATCAGCCCTTTGTCTGTAGAGTCATTTGCATATATCTTCTCCCATTCCGTGGGTTGCCTCTTTGTTCTGTTGACTATTTCCTTTGCTGTGCAAAAGCTTTTGATCTTGAGGAAGTCCCAAAAGTTCATTTTCACTTTTGTTTCCTTTGAGTTTGAAGACATATCTTGGAGGAAGTTGCTGTGGCTGATGTCAAAGAGGTTACTGCCTATATTCTTCTTTAGAATTTTGATAGATTTCTGCCTCATATTGAGGTCTTTTATCCATTTTGAGTTTATCTTTGTGTATGATGTACGAGAATGGGCGAGTTTCATTCTTCTACATATAGCTGTGCAGTTTTCCCAGCACCATTTATTGAAGAGACTGTCTTTTCCACTGGATATTTTTTCCTGCTTTGTCAAAGATTATTTGACCATAGAGTTGAGGGTCCATATCTGGGCTCTCTACTCTGTTCCACTGGTCTTTGTGTCATTTTTGTGCCAGTACCATCCTGTCTTGGATAGAGGGAACATGCCTCAACTTCATAAAATCTATCTATGAACAACACACAGTGAACCTCATCCTCAATGGGAAAAAGCTCACAGCTTTCCCTTTGAGATCAGGAACACGACAAGGATGCCCCACTCTTGCAACTCTCGTTCAACATAGTACTAGAAGTCCTAGCAATAGCAATCAGACAACAAAAAGAAATAAAAGGTATTCAAATTGGCAATGAAGAAGTCAAACTCTCTCTCTTCGCAGATGACATGATATTTATATGGAAAACTCAAAAGACTCCACCCCCAAATCTACTAGAACTCATACAGCAATTCAGTAATGTGGCAGGATACAAAGTCAATGTACAGAAATCAGTTGCTTTCTTATACACTAACAATGAAAATACAGAAAAGGAAATTAGAGAATCAATCCCATTTACACTAGCACCAAGAACCATAAGATACCTGGGAATAAACCTAACTAAAGAGGTAAAGGATCTGTACTCGAGGAACTACAGAACACCCATGAAAGAAACTGAAGAAGACACATAAAGATGGAAGACCATTCCATGCTCATGGATCAAAAGAATAAACATTGTTAAAATATCTATACTGCCTAGAGCAATCTATACTTTCAATGACATTCTGATCAAAATTCCACCAGCATTTTTCAAAGAGCTGGAGCAAACAATCCTAAATTTTGTATGGAATCAGAAGAGACCCCAAATCGCTAAGGAAATTTTGGAAAAGAAAAACAAAACTGGGAGCATCATGTTGTCTGATTTCAAGCTTTAATTTACTTTAACACGTGTTTAGATGCTGTCTTTATTTACTGGTGGTATACATCCATGTCACTGAATAAAGACTATTTCTCTGTACTCTATTTATAGAAGAAAAATGTATGCTTCAGCTGATCAATAAGCCCCAGTATTTTCATAGAACATCTTCAAAAAAGAGATTCAGCAACCAACTTCTACATTTAGAAACAGCTCCAAGATCCCATTGGTCTTTGATGCCCAGCAGCTTCCAGGATAAATGAAAACTTGTGACTCCCTAAGGATTGCTGGTTTCCATATTTATCCCTTAGCGCTTGACTAAACACCACAAGAAAATGAAAAAACCTATACCAGCTCTCCTAATTGAAGCTGTGTTTGATTATGGAGGCATTAAAACCTAAAAATGGATTGCACATGCCCACTCCTGGCGTCAGATTCAGGCACCGCTTCCTGCCACCGGTCCCCGATGGGGCAGAACCAGCCCAGTGCTGCATTATGGAGTTATGATGCAACACATAATGGTGAGGATCTTAATTTTCAACTGACATCCCTTCACCATATTCCATTTAAAAACATTTCCTTAAAAAAATAAAATAAAAGCATTTCCTTGCCATTCACTGTCACTGTGAAAGCTCGTGCTGCCAGAAATCCCACAGCACATCCAAGAATGTGCTTTTACATACACAGGGAATCTACAGAACAGGCTATACTGCTCACAGACTTTGTTTTCTTAGCAGAACGCCATTGGTTCCAGCATGAAACTTTCTTAACCATTAGAACTGCATGACTAATCAATTTTTTAATTCTTAGAGTGTTCCAATACAGAACCCTAACAGGGGTTGTGCAGGGCTGTGGTGGACGGTAACCATACTTTGTTTGGAGGAGGTGTGCCTGCAGTTGTCATGGTTGTTGTGCAACAGAAATTAAAATTTTATAAAAACTGCAGTTCAAGGTGTTGACTCTGGTAAGGTTACTGAATGAACTTTAGAACTGAAAATGGCTTAATTTTAAATGAGCTTTGGGAGGTATTTGAGAGAAAAAGAGGATCAAGTAAGCTTTCTACCTGTGCCCAGTTTGTGCATGTGCTGTGAGTCACCCAGGCACCGGGAAGCCAACATTGAGTTCATACCTGCAGACGTGAGTTCCCACCAGCTGATGTGAGTTCACACCTATGCCTCTCCTGGGTCTCTGCCCATGAACAGGGGGAGGTAGAATCAATACTGTACAAAGAGCTCTTTGGAACCTTCCAGACAGGTTTCAGATCTCAGCTTTGCCACCTACTAGCTCAAATTTTACATCTTTTTTTAAATATGAAAAGACACTTGTTATTACTTTACTGTGAAACAGATTAGTGACTGCAGCTGGTTGCATTTTCTCAGATGGCAAAGGAAGCCCAGGATAACTTTTCTCTTGGACTCTGGTGTCTAACAACAGCTGTGATCCCATCCACCCCAGCAGCAAAGGTGTGCCCTGGGAAAGAACGTTCCACTAAATTGTTCTATCATGGTTCTCTCTCACCTTTCTCTTCCAGCTGGCTTCTTCTTCCAGCACAGGATCATGTGTCTCTTCCTTGTTATGCACGCCATCTGTTCTGGGAATAGGTCTTGTGTGTCAATAGTGTGACATCAGTCCATCGAAGGCTGATGTCACACTATTGTCCTTCCACTGGGTGTCAAAGTAGGCTCTACTTTGTAACTACAGTCATCTGGAATAGGAAAACAATGCAGATTTATTAAAAAAAAAAAAAAAAAAAAAAAAGGACATAAGCCCTGTCACAATTTATCCATTCCCCTCCTGAATGACATTTAGATTTCCTCCTCTCGGGATTGGAAATACACAGCCCAGGATGGCTGTCTGTGATTTCATCATAGCACTACTATGGTTTAACATGATGCTTAGCAGGAGCTCTGGAGAAAGGTCAAAAGGTTGGGAAGAGAAATTGCTTTTAGAATCCGTTTCAAGCAGTGTTCTTCCCCAGGTAGCTCCTCACCACAAGCATGCCACCAGTCTCTGGAATTTTCTCTCTTAACTTCAGGTCACACATATGCAAAAGGGAAGAACTCAATCTGAAAAGTTATCATAAAAACCCTGTGGAAGAACATTTCTTTTTCCCCCCAAAGGCAAAGGCAGCTGCAGAAAAAGAACATGTGAGATCCCTCCCAAATATCAAAACCCATGGCTTACTTTCTAGTCAGTGACGTGTTCAAACTTGGTTAGTCACCTAGGTGGGACTGGGAGCCCAAGAGGGGAGCACTTCAACGTGTTGGCGCTTTCCTTTTACCCCAAGGAAGTGAGATGACGCTGAATCTCTCTGGCAATAAGCCCTCACATGCTTTCCTGAGGGCTGGTCACTGTCCTGGAGCCTCATGTAATGCAATGGTCACTAACACACGCACAGCAGTCCATACGTGCCAGGTAATGTCCTGTGTGTTCTGTGTTTCTCCAGAAGACCTTATGAAGTACACACCACTGTCACCCCCATTTTGTGCATTGCAACAGGGCACAGAGAGGTCACAGAGCCATTGGAGTGCAGATGACCACTCCCGCACCTGGCCAGGGTCAGGGCTGAGCAGTCGCACCTGCTCCCCTGCCTTCAAGCAGGTTCCAAGTTTCAGTCTCGTTGGGTCGTCTGTCTGTGGATGGTGCTATCTCAGCTCTCGTGAAAACCACATCACAGAGCTGCCCGCCGGTCCCCCCAGGGTTAGAGGCAAACAAGAGGCTGAATCTCATGGGTAACGAGACCTCGCCCTGTGAGGAGAGTGCACACCCATTACCTTGGCCTCATTTTTAGCCATCCAGTCTGAGAGGAAGAGGTTTTTTGGAGTAGGAACACCTGACATTCGAACAGATTCCTGTTTCCTGTTGAACTTCCAAATTGTACATTTATTAAATAGTTCTCAAGCCGAGGGTCATGATTCCACAATTTAGCCTTCTCTGGGGACTCCCGGGTGGATGTTGCAGGACTGGGCTTGACCTCCCTCCCTTTGAGATTCATCTGAAGGGAGGCTTGCTGTATCGGCTGATACCCAGGAGCCCGTGGATGCCAGCCCCACCAGCCACTAACCGCATGGCCTCGGACAAGTCCCCTCGCACTGCTGGGACTCTGTGTCCTCCCCACACGTGGTAGAGTGCACGCGACGGGCCCCGCACAGCACCGCACACAGGCGAGTGCCGACGGGCATGGTCACCAGCCTTCTTACTATTGCCATCAATAGTGTAACGGGCATGAAGCAATCGCTTGTGCATTGCGAAGTTCCTCTACACCTGGGAGGAAACGAAATCTCAGTGGGGTTAGGCAGGGGTCTTCGGCCTTGAGTCTGCCCTTTTGCAGACCCTCCTTACACCTGGTGGTGGACACCACCAGACCACATCAGGGCTCAGAGATGAGCCCAGAGAGTTGTCCTCATGAGAAGCATTATGCCTGCGGTTGCAGAGAGCTATACTTTCTCTCCTGTTGAATCCGTATTTTCCTGCATGCACAGCACTGAGGGCTCCAGGAGGACTTGGGTGCATCTAGGGCCCCCAGGAGAAAGCTGTCTTGTGTGCCACCATCCCTCAGAAGGGCCAGACCCAGGACCCTGATTCCTCAGCGGGGGAGTGCGGTCATCATCAGCTCCTTGGGGATCTGACGGCCAATCCAGCTCCTCTTGGCTGAGCCAGTGGAAAATGCATTTGTATTTGGCAAATGCCAGTATAATTGGGCTTTTTAAAATTCCAGAAGACTTTAATTGCAGAAAATCCCTTAAGTTTAAATGCCTTATTGTCTTCTTTTGCTCTTGAAGCTGATCAATGAAATGAGGCCAAACCAGAGTTTAATAAAAACTTAATTCCCACCAGAATCCAGAGCCATGTCTAAATCTTCTGTTCATGAAACCCTGCCCAGCTCACGGCAAGAGGTCAACAGCCTGTTTCTAATTTACACTTTTTATTCCCATCAGGAGATGGAGGGAAAAAGATCCAGAAAATAATGTCTGCAGAGTGGTCATGGCTCCCACAGTCCTGCACAATTGCCAGGCTCTATGCAACTTGCTGGAGGGAGGGAGCAGTGTCAGGGAGACAGGACAGGTCCTGAGGGTCCTTGAGGACCTCTGTGCAGAGACCAGAGCTGCCCCCCTGCTCGGCACCTCCGAGATGCCTCAGTCCTTGCGTGGCTCTGAGACTCCTGCTTTCCCGCATGACGGAGCCGGGTCAGGGGGTTTGCATGAAGAGTGTGCGAGTCCAATGTAACATGCTGTTCAAGCCAGGTCCCACTCCCCCAATCAGCTCTCCTGGCAGACGAAACGCAGGATGCTCAGGTCACTGGAACCTCAGGCAGCCCAGCTGCTTGTTGGAGCCCCCATGACGCGGGATACAGTGTGAGAGGAAGGATGTCCCAGGCAGTGTGCACAGTGCAGATCTACTGAAAAATCCATTGTTTACCTGAAATTTCAGTGGGGTTGGGGATCCCATATATTTTTATTTGCTAAATCTGGCGGCCCTAACATTAGGAGATGTCTCCTGGTGAGAACCAAATGTTAACTACCTCGTTCTCTCTTTATTTCAGCTGACTTTTTTTTTTTTTCCTAAAGAATAATTTACATGTAGTAATGTTCATCCTTTTTGGTGTGTGGTTTTATGATTTTTTCAATTTTATTTTAATTCCAGTGTAGTTAGCATGAGTACAGCGTTAGTCTCAGGTGTGCAATAAAGAGATTCAACATTTCCATATGCCACCCGGCGCTCATCACGACAGGTGACCTCCTTCATCCCGTCTCCTGCTTCCCCATCCCCCACTCACCTTATAGACCCACCTCTCCTTCGGTGACCAGCAGTGTGTTCCCTGTAGTGAAGAGTCTCTTCCTTGGTTTGCCTCTCTCTCTCTCTCTCCCTCTCTCTCTCTCTTTTTCCCTTTGCTCCTTTGTTTTGTTTCTTCCATTCCACATATGAGCGAAATCATGTAGTATTTGTGTTTCTGTGTCTGACTTAGCGTCATACTCTCTCGCTCCATCCACGTATTGCAAATGGGAAGATTGCGCTCTCTCCTACAGCTGAGTCACATCCCGCTGTGTGTCTGCACCACATCTTCTTTATCCACTCGTCAGTCGGCGGACTCCTGGGCTTCTTCCCTAGTTTGGCTCCTGTAAATAATGCTGCAACACCATCTTGTTCTCTTAATTGTTGTCATTCAGTTTAATGAAAAGAAACTTCAGTTAGAAGAAAATAATGTCTATTTGGCAAGTTATGTGACATTACCACTCAACATTTTATTTTAGGCTTATAAAATGGAAAGAAAAAAGGAAGAAAGGAGGGAGAGAAGGAGGAATAGAACAGAGACGAGGAAGGGCAGGAGAGAGAGGAGGAGGGAGAGGATGGAGAGGAGGAGGAAGAGGGAGAGGCGGGACAGTAGAAGTGAAGAAAGAAGGAAAGAAATATGACTTTCAGGGGCGCCTGGGTGGCTCAGTGGGTTAAAGCCTCTGCTTTCGGCTCAGGTCATGATCTCAGGGTCCTGGGATCGAGCCCCACATCGGGCTCTCTGCTTCCTTCTCTCTCTCTGCCTGCCTCTCTGCCTACTTGTGATCTGTCTGTCAAATAAATAAATAAAATCTTTAAAAAAAAAAGAAATATGATTTTCAGAACATTTCCTATAAACAACAACACCTCTGCTATATCAGAATCACAGATAGTTAAAAAGAAATTTGACCTAGAACCAAAATACATTATAATCCCTGGTCCAGGAAATCCCTTTAGGCAAGTAACCTGCTCAACACTGTGTCAGATCATTTCCACTTCAATATGCATGTGTTTTACTATATATTATGACGATTAATGCCATGTCTCTCAAAAATTACCAAAAACAAGCAGACCTACAATAAGGAGATCACAGCGAGCCAACTAAACCATGTGCAGATAAAGTCAGCTTCCGTCCACTCAAACATCTCCTACATCCGGCTGTCTGTAAGCACCTAAAATGTCAATGCACGGATTTAATTTTTTTTATAGTATTTTTCCAGAGGTTGTGTCTGTACACACATGAGGCAGGGCCTGCCCAGTTCATGACAAGGGGGCCCTAACTCTATGGGACAGCTGTCCTTATAAAAAGAGGAAATTCAGATCCAGAGACAGACACAGAAGGGGAAAATGGGAAGTACAGGGGGAAGACAGCCGTGGGCAAGCCAAAGACAACGTCCTGGAACGGAGTCTCCCTCACCACCTGGGGAGGAACCAGCCCTGCCGCCATCCAGATCTTGGACTCCAGACTCCAGACAGTGAGGATGTAAATTTTGGCTTTGTTCCAGCAGCCCCAGCAAACATGTACAGACACGCATCAGACACGCGAGCCATGCCTCCAACTCACGCACTGCCACATACCTTGTCCCCAACTGTGGGACCTAACGGGGAGCAGTGTGTGGTGGAAGTGCCATATCACCCACAAGTGGAATTTAAGAAACAAAACAAAGGAGCAGAGAGGAAAAAGAGAGAGACAAATGAAGAGACAGACTCTTCAGTGCAGGGAGCACACAGCTGGTCACCAGAGGGGAGGGGGTGGGGGACGGGGAAGCAGGTGATGGGAGGAAGCAGCACACCTGCCATCATGGGCACCGGCTGACGCAGGGCAGTGTTCAATGTCTGTGTTGTACACCTGAGACGTCCTGCGCTATCTGTTAACCAACTGGAGTTTCAGTAAAGTAAAATAGAATTAAATAAATACAATAAGATAAAATAAATAATAATAAAATTTTAAATTAAATTTGTTAAATTAAAAGAATAAAATTAAATTAAAATAAGGTAAATTAAAAAAGAAAAAATACATAGAATAAAATAAAATAAAACAATAAAATAACAGTTGTGGAAAAGAGTGGCCTGTGAGATAAGTTCATTTTGTGAGATCAAATGTTTCTACACAGATATTTAGTAAACAATTTGGAGCCTTGATTAAAGCATTATGAACGTTAATCAAGAAGACAGTGTGCATTTAATGCTATGAGGTAAAATTTAAGTTATTTTCCGATATCGCAGACAATCTTGACCCTAGATGCTGCACAGGCAGGTGTGAACCAAGCAGAAACCCCGTCCCCCACTGCAATCATGGGCTCACCGATGGCCGATGACAAGTGCCTTTGGGGACACACACGGAGGCCGAGCATGGAGCCGTGAGCTTCCGGCGACCACCTGACATTTATAGCTGGGAAAGGGGCGTCCGTCGGAACCAAGCCGACCTGTGTCGCCTGGCACCTACCATTGGCACAGTCCTGGCATTTACCACGTTTGTCCTTTTCCACAACTAGGAAGCCTTTTGGCTAATTTCCTCCGAACAGGAAGACAACGCAGACAGACGGTGCGCAGGCTTGGGACACGAGCGCTGTGCGTGCGGACTTCCGCTCGATGCGCTGGTTTGGAGTGAGAACCGCCTCCGACGACGTGCCCCCCAGCCCCGGACCTGCGGGAGTGAAGGATGGCACAGAAGGTCCTGCTGAGCACACAGCTGGGGGACGGGGGGGTGGACCCAGGGGAGGGTTGTGATATTTTTGGAAGGAAACACATGGGAACCATTCCCAAAGCATTTCTAAAGAGTTACTCACATTAAAACAATAAAAAATTCACCACAAAAACCTAAGAAGGCCATAAAGTCCCTGTGGTTTGGCCACGCGTTGGAAGCGAGAGTGTTCAGGTGAGTGGTGACACAGGGTAGGCCCTGCGGTAAGATCCAGGGTGGCGCCGGGGTGGGGGTGGGAGAGGAGACACGAGCTCCCGGGGACCCACACAGGCCGCTGGAGTGCAGACTGAGACACTCAGGGGGCATCTGCCACACCCAGACCCGACCCCCCTCACCCCCCACCACTCCAGACTCCAGCCCAGACAAGGTCCGGTACAGGTCAGGAAACATGGGCGAGACCAGGCTCCCGACCCCACCCACCACCCCCAACCAGGGGAACCAGCTTTTATTCCAAACTAAGATTTCGTCCTAAAGATTAGAAGCCACTATCTTTCCTCTGTCATGTGCTGCGAATATTGGCCTCAAAGTACAGCATAACAGTTAACGATAGAACTCCCCTACTTCACAAGACCCGTGTAACCTGATGTCTGCTGGACCCTGGGAACGTTTGCAAATGTTGAGCGCGACACGAGGCCCTCGGGTACCTGTCCTCAGAGGCATGGAGCCCTGGGAAGAGCCTGGGCATAAGCGGGAATCACTTTAACAAACTTTTAAAATGGGCCACAAAAGTAAACCCAAAACACCCCCATCTATTTCAAGAGGAGAGGACAGAGAAAGGTCTTAGAAAAGGTGTTTTGGGGGCTCCTGGGTGGCTTAGTTGGTTAATCATCAGCCTTTGGCTCGGGTGATGATCTCAGGGTCCTGGGATCAAGGGGCTCCCTGCTCAGCAGGGAGTCTGCTTCTCCGTCTCCTCCCTGTTCATGCCCTCTCTCAATATCTCTGCCCCTCTCTCAAATAAATTAATAATAGTATTGGAAGGAAGGAAGGAAGGAAGGAGAAAGGAATGAAAGAAAGGGAGAAAGAGAAGGAGGGAGGGAGGGAGGGAGGAAGGAAGGGGGAGGGAGGGAAGGAGGAAAAGTGGTTTTCCCCCCTCAAGAGATAGGAACAGGTGTAGCTTTGAAGTGGAGAGTGAAAATCTGAGCACATCCACACCTCCTGGTCTCTTCAAAGGAGGAGGAAACCAACAAAAGGGAAGTGTGAGAACAACAGTAACAAGCCCTGACCAGTACTTCCTAACAGCCAATCCTTGTTTGAATTCAGCTGGACCTTTTGTTTTTAATATAAAAAAAATATTTAGGTAGATGTAAACTCTAAAATATTAAACTCCTTGTGTTCAAAAGTAGACTCCTTGGAGCTCTCTTTGACATAAAATATTGAATTCTTTATTTGCTTCCCCAAAACATTTTGCAACATGCAACTAGAAGAGGGTTTGGAGAAAAGAAATCTGATAATTAACGGGTTGTGCCAAAGTTTTGAAATATCGAGGTATTTATGGGTTTTGCCCTGGATGACAAATTAGAAAACCATTCCAGCCCATTGTTTAAAGATGGAGTTTGGAAAATGCCCAGATACGTTCCACACACTTTTTTCCCTCTGATTTTTTGTTCCTTATTCTTCTACTAAAGATTGATATTCAGATAATTTTGATATTTAAAAGTCTTTGAAAACAAAATTGAGAGGCGTCCTCCCCCTTGAAAAACAAGCCATCCGTTGAGCAAAACGAATCAGGTCAGCCCCACAGAAAACACCGGCTGGCCGCACCGGGTCAGGTGTCCTCGAGCCCCGAGATGTCCAGCGCTTCTGTCCTCGGACCTGCTCGTGCAGTTTAGCTAAATAAGAGAGTGAAACTTCCACCGTGAGAGCAGTAAGGAGAGTGTGTCTTCTACGTTCAGCACTTGCTAAGATTTTACTAATTGTACGGACTTTCTGCAAGACGAGCCACGCGGAAGCTAAACTTAAGAAAGGAGCTATAGTAAACCGCTGACGGGACCGAATTCCTAGAAATGCCCCCACTGAGAGCCAAGGGGGACCGTGTGGATGGAGCGGAGTGGCTTTGCTGGCAGCTGACGGCGCCCAGGCACCCACGACTCACGAGACGCTGCGTGTGTGTATTGAGTGTGACCTTGTCACTGCCTGAGAGGTGGGCAAAGGGCAGATCTCCTTCTCAGAAGAGGAAACCCAGTGGCCAGAAGAGAGTCCCAGGGCTCGGCTACTGCCCACACTCAGCTGACTGCTCCGGTCAGCGTCGGTCCTCCCTTCGCCGCTGCTCGCCAGCTCCTGGGCACGACCTGCGACAACCCGGGGGTTCCTGCCTGGAGGACATGTTCCCCGTCCGGACTCCCCCCTGACTTCAACTGGCGCTGATGTGAACACCACACGAGCAGGGTTGAGCTGTGTTCTGTGTTCTGATTTCCAGCCAGTGTGGCTCCTACGAGAGAATTCTCGTCACCTGTCAGCCACCAGACACACACCACAGTCCCAACTTCAGAAGAACATAGAAGGTGCCCATTGTGGAAGGACCTGAGGTCAACTGTGGCTGGATGCGTTCAATCAGCGTTTACAGAGCAGCCCCTCTGTACCCAAGAGGCACACCGGCTGAGTATTTTCATCTCAGAACCACTCTTTTAACCAGACTATTCTTTCCCCCCATGCTTATAGGTAAGAAAAGAGAGCCTCAGACACACTAAGGAACAAGCCCAAGAGCACAGAGCTGCTTAGCTGGAGAATCCAAGACTGGATTGGATTCTCCAAGCTGGAGACTCCAGGTCACCCCCGTCCATGAGCTCATTCTGCCCCCTCGAAGACATCTCAGAGGGGTGCATTTGGAAAACAGCTTCTTCTACCTTGCTCTGGAGAACTGAATGTCCTCTTCTCATTCAAAGACTTGTCTTGCTAAGGTTCCCGAGTTCCTCCCAACGGATGAGGAGGGCTCACATCGGTGTGTGCTCCTTGGTGACGTCCAGCCATGCCCAGCTACACGTGGCCGCAGACAGCCCCCACTCTGGTGCTTTGTGCTGGCAGAGACAATAAGGTGACATTGTCCTAGTATCTGTACTCCCAGGAGAAACAGAAAGGGAACAAGCTCCTACATCTTCTCCTGCTGAAAAAGCCATGACTGGCAGCAGTACCCCATGCACAATACGAGACGTCGAAACGTCAGCTTTTAAAAAATATGTTTCCAATTACATTTTAGAGCCAAGTCCTTACAAAATGTCCATTCTCTGGCTCAGATAAAACTGGCAACTTCCTGTTGGAAAATCTGCCACGTCCTTGACCCCCTGTCCCCAGATCTCCAGATTTCTGAAGCTGGCAGGAGCCGAAGAGATAGCTTGCCCTCCTTTGTGGTCCGTGGGCCCATTTCTTTGTGTCTCCAGCATCTCTGATTTCCTCCACTGCCCCCCATGCCCCGGGAAACTTCCCTCCAGCACACCTCCAAGAATGCCTTCCCGGTAAACAAGCCATACCAAGCCCCTCCCAAGCCCAAAACAAACCAAAGCACATCCCAGCCAGACAAGCCAGACTTTAACAGTTCCTGCGTGGGGTGGGGGGCTCGTCTCTCCCCTCCTGGACCCTGGGCCCCAGTCTCGCCTCCTCACAACCCTGTTTTCCTCCTAGCCACGCAGCCCTCAGGTCTAATTTCCTGTTCTTCCCCAAGCCCCAAACCACCCGAGTCTTACACACACACTTTCCTCCACCTCAAATGTCCTCCCCTCATTTGGCACCCAGGAAACAAAGAAAGGCACGAAGGAACATTTCAGAGGACAGGCTCTCAGAGAGCTTTCTCAAAGAGGGGTGGGTGGACTCCATGCTTCCCAGTGCTCCTTGAGGGCTAACCAGGTGTCTTCCTGCAGACCACTTGTGCGTCTGTCCAGTCTCCTGATCTGCTGTCTCATGGGTCCCTACTGGTGGCTCCGTTGGTTAAGCATCCAACTCTTGGTTTTGGCTCAGGTCATGATCTCAGAGTTATGAGATCGAGCCCTGCATCAGGCTCCACACTCAACCCCGAATCTGCTTGAGATTCTCTCCCTCTCCCTCTGCTCTTTCTCCTGCTCACCCAAAATAAATACATACACGCATACATATATACATACACACATACAATCTTTTAAAAAAAGGAAAGAAGTGTCTCAGATCTTGGACCAAACGTGCAGATACAAAGACGTTCCTCTGTTCGAGCCAGGCAGCTTTGACCCTGTGGAGCTCTCCATCTTAGCAGCTAGATGAGACTGAGCGAAGGGCTTAACAATATCAACTTCGTTTTCTCCTCTGTAGACTAGGAATAACCAGACATTTCCGCAAGGCTATGGTTTGGTTGGATGTTTGTAAACACTCGGCACTGTCTCACACAAAGCAACTGCTCCATAAGTGAGTGACCAAGACCTCAGTCTCTGTAAGTGAGTGACCAAGACCTCAGGCTCTGGGGGTAGAGCACGGTTGTCCAAACTGTCCAAGGGGCTGTGTGAACTTGACGAGTTAACCCCTTTGAGCCTCCCTTTCCCCATGTGTCCAATAAAGGTGAGAGGGTTGCCCTTACATCGGGATTGTGTTTTAGGACAACTGTTTCCATGTATACCAGAACTGAGAAGACACTGAGTGGAAGCTGTAGGAGCCACGGTTCTTCTTCGTGTAGATATTGCTCTGCGCATTAACTCAGTCCGTGTTCACCAAATCTGTGCTCAGTAATGTTGACTCTTGGAGGCACCAATCACTGCCAGTCTCTGCTGTCATCACCACCATGGTCACCATCATCATCATCATTACTACCATCACCACCGTCACCGTCATCCACACACATCACTTGCACACGCCTGTCTTGTCATATCTGCTCCTCACCTCATCACAATACTTTGGTTCCTGCGCTTTTGCTCCCAGACCCGTGAGAACCGAGCATCCACCCCTCCAGGCATGACAAGGACATTCCAAAAGAAGCCTGACCATACCACAGCACAATCGTGATATTCCTTTGGACCCAAATAGCTGGTGGGTCTCGTCATGTGTCGCTCACTGTCTTCAAAAATCTCCTACAAAATACTAGTCTCGTGAGATGTTCTAATATTTTAAAAAAGAAAATCTGTCTGGTGGTTAAACATTCAAGAAACAGCATATTCTGTATTTCTATCAAGATACAGGGATTCACCCCAGCATGTGAGGACTGGAAAAATGCCATCATGAGGACATATGTTCATCAACTTATATATTTAACTAAAATGAATCTATTATTCTGTATAATCAACTCTTTCCTAAATTTATGACAATGGATCTTTCCCTGTGTGTGTGTCTGTGTGTGACATGAGGCAGAAGGAAGGGCTGTGTACACACCTTGCCTTCTTTCCATGGATTCACGTGTGTGCCTATGTGTGGTGTGATACGTGCCTTCTCCTGTCCAAATGTGTGCGTGCATATGTGCGTGACCTATACCGTGCAAAGGACTGTCATACCCCTTCTCCGTGTGACACGTGGGCCTGTGTGTGAGTGTGGGAGTGTGCGTATACTCAGCAACAAGAAGGATTTGCCAAACAGCTTTTCCTGCATGAAATTCCCCCCACCCCGCCTTTGTGCCTTTGAGTTTCACGTGACCTTCCTTTCCCTAATTATGGACTGCTTCATCAGCATTTCTGCTTCCTCTGACTCTTGCCATACTTTTCTTCTACCCTGGAAGAAAAAGTGAAGCCCTACAAGGTGGAGTGGACAGAAAACATTGCATGCCCACTTATTTTCACTCCCTGTCTTGCTACCTTGGGGCTCACCTGGTTGCTGAACTCAAACCAGGTCTAACTGGCCTGCCTCCAAAATTTCTTATCCCTCTGAACCCTTTAAAACCTCGTGAAATCTGCCCCTCTTAGAAAATGCATACACGCACACACATACATGTGTGTCACCAGCCCCTTAGATGCCAGGTCCATGGACCATAGTTAAAACTATGCAATGGCCATGTGAATCCCTGAATCCTCTGGGCCACCACAGGGCCCGGGCCGGGAGGAGATGCCCAAGAAATATGGAAGGATAGATGAATTAATGAGGCTGCTTTGTGGCGTCCATACCCCTCAAGATCACACAGTATATTTCTTACCAATATGTTCAACTGCGAAGGACAAATAGTCCTAAGTGCCCTGATATATCCAAACATACTTTCTCTCTCCTCCTTTCAAAAATACTATTCTAAATTCACCCCTGTCTTCTATAAATTAAGTCTCCATCATCTGGGGTCAGTGTGTACAGTCATACAGGTTGTGCACTGTTACAGTACAGAGTGTCTAGCCAACGAGGACAGTAAGAGCTGGAATCTAAGCTTGCCTGCAGGGGCAGGGCAGGGTCTGCGTTGAGGAAGAAGCACCGTTTGTGTGCAGTTATGTGCTTGCCAGAGGGATGTTTTTTATAATTCACCAAAGAAGAAGCATGGATTAGCAGGAGCCTCCTACAGGCGACATGAATCCCTGTGGTTCTTTTCTCCAAAATCTAGGTCAAGAGTTGAGGAAGATGGACGTACAATGGGAAACATCCTGCAAAGAACATTAGCAACACACACTGGATCCGACTTACAGTCTGAGTCTCTGAAAAGGCTTTCCTACACTGACCACAGAGTGGCTGAGCCGTGGGTGTGTGTTGAGGACAGAGAGCCGGCGAGTGCATGAAGGGGAAAGCCAGAGCAGGGACTGAGGCAGCAGCACACAGTCGTGGCATGACATTCCCTGGCAGGGTCGAAGCTGCGTGCGATGGGGTCTGTGCTTGCGACCGTCTTCCCTCGCAGGAGCCTGCGATGCCCGTCAGTTCTGCTCTTCCATCTCCGGGTGAAGAGGGCTTCTGCCCTCTGCCCGCAGCGCCTTCCTCCCTGGCATGGAGTTTCTCCCCCATGAAGGATCCTCTCTGGTCCTTTTGGTCGAGAGACCGTCAGGACGAGAAGGTATGAGCCCGTCCCGATTCATGTGACTCCCTGTCTCAGAGGATCGACGCATGTGCTCGGGGATCTCCAGCCAGGAAACTGTTGACCGTGGGTCTCAGCCTCTGCCCTGGAAAGTCCCTCCCAGACGAGACCCACCAGGAAGGCTCCCGTGGTGACCCGTGCCAGGCACCGTTTCTGACATGCTCCCCACACTCTGGGCACTCAGTCGGGTACTTTCCCTGCATTATATTTCATTGGTCACCACAAACCCCTGGGAAGTTGCTTTATAGCTCTACCTCCGTTTTCTGGTCTAGGGAAGAAAAAAATAACACCGTGTGGTAGGAGTGTTGTTACAATGAGACACGCTGTGAACATAGCCCCAGTGTGCTGGGATGGGGGCTGCCGGGCTTCCTGTGCTGGGAGGTGCCCCTGTGAGGTGGGAACACGCAGGACAGACATTTGGGTCTCGTTCAGACAAATCGTCCCGCGCTGGGGAGAGCTAGGTCAAAATGATTTTTAATATTCTATCCACGGGGCCGAATCCTACTTGCTGGGCTGCCTTTGGGAACTTAGAACGCATTGTCACCTAGGACGTTGAAATGATCTCAGCCTGAGTGTGTTTCCTGCTGTTGGCTCACTCGGAATGTTCTGGGCTGCGTGTCAAACGCATTCTCATTGTGAACTGCCAGAGGGGAAAATGCCCATTGTCTTGGCTACGGCTGTTTTTATTTAAATCGCTATCCAATGTTTAGCAAAAACCTTGAAGGCTGGAAATGCAAAATGGTGGGTAAAACTGAGTCTCAAAAAAAAAAAAAAAGAAAGAAAGAAAGAAAAGAAAAGAAAAGGAAAAGAAAAATACATCGTTTTGATTTAAAGAAGGAACGCGTGTTCCTAAGCACGGATTTTGGAGACCAAAACTTTAAAAGAGAAAACAAATCCTACAGAGACGTTTTTCTGAACATGGGCACTTTGTGTATCTTGGTGAGTTTTTAAAATCCAGGCATCCAGGCAGAGATGCAGACAGACGGCAGATACACAACCAAGCATGGCACAGGCGTGCAGCCGCGGCGATGTGTGCCCCCCCACGCACGAGTGGCATCAACGACTCGCTATCTGGACATAAACCCAGATGCCCTAGACCTACTTCTGTGTCTGCTTCTGTCAGCCTCATCCCCCAGAGAAGCTTCACTTTGCCTCTTACACTGTTGTCACGGTCATCACTTTACTATTGGCAACAGGCCACCATCACCGGTGATATCTCAGAGGTGGGCCATGCCGCGCTTCCTACGGCTGCAACGAGAGGTGGTTTCCCAGGCAGCCAGCCTCGTGCCCCTTTCTCCACGCACAGTGAGCTGGGAGGTCTCGTGCACCAGCCAATTTGCAGAGATGAATGTCTTGGAGGTGCACGGCGGTGGCCGTCAGACAATCAGAGGAGAAAGAGCTGAAGAAACAGACTGTCTTGTGAGTAGTGGCGGGGAAGCTGAGAGTGATCCGGAGCTGGAAAATACTACAGTGCCTCCAAATAACACAACCGTCTATGCAGGGCGCACCAACCATGGGGCGTCCGCCTGGAGTGTGCCCAGAAGCAGGCCCGCGATGACGGGAGAGAAGAAGTAATAGCGCAGGGAGTCCAGACAAGCTCAGAACAGGTGCACCTGCTCATCTGAAAACACGTGGACGTAACTCCGCACACATAGACACAAGCACGCACACATGCCTGTGCACATGCTAACACACACATCCATGCATGCACACAAGACACAAGCCCACAGACCTGCGAACACAGGCACACGCACACGTGCGAAGCACCAACACACCCCTCGTGCATGTGCACACACATACGGACACACAAGCTCACACACATAGACAGTGTGTGCACGCACAGGGACGCAAGCACACATACGCATGTACATGCACGCACGTGCACACGCACGCACAAACGTGCGAACCCCTGACACACCCCACGTGCATGTGCACACACATGCATACACATACAGGCACAATGTGTGCACACACGGATCCAGCACACATCCACACACGTGCGTGCACACACAAATGTGCAAAACACTGACACGTCCCACGTGCACACACGCGTACACACACGTGCACACACGCGTACACACATCTCTATGTGTAGTTTGCCTTCGACTCTATTCCAATTAATTTTTTTGTTGTCCCAACAAATCTCAAGTTTAAAACATAAAAATAACGACAAACACACAGAGGCATTACTGAGGAAAGGAATCTGCATTTGGGGCTTCCTGTGACCAGGAGGAGAAAGTCACGTGATTCCAAAGGGGGCCACGATTTTGAGCTATAATTCAATTATGCACATTTAATCCATCAACATACTTGGGATACTCATGTTTCAACTACCCTGTTGGTTATTTTTATAAGCTCTCACAGAAAGCTGGCCTCTGGGATAAAATATCACTGTACAAAATAAATATTTAGAACAGAACATGGGCTAGAACGAACTCTGCTTTATCATCAACGACCCGTTTCCCTGAGAAAATAAGAGGCCGCGCGCCGGCAGCTGGGCCCGGGTGCCCGCCCGTAATTAGTGACCAGGCCTGCGGCCCAAAGCCTCTGCCCTCTGACACCAGGGCCAGCGCTCCCTTGACCAGACCCCCTTCCCAGAAGCCCTCGGGAGGCAGAGGCGACTTCTGAAGGTCGGAAAGGAGCATCTGAGAAGATAAACACGGCCAGTTTCCCCAGACTCGCGCGCTCCCCCCATTCACTGCCAGAGGCAAGAGGAAAGCGGGAGCCTGTTGCATGAAAGCGTTAATTCTGGGTCTTTCTCTCCCCATGAGAAAGACCCCCAAATCACGTACTTCAGGGAAAGGCGTCCTGTCATCTGCTGGGTGCTGTGAGCCCACAGTTCCCAGGGGTTCTGTCTGTGCAGCTGTCCCAGGGCATGGGGACCTGACCCACAGTAGCCCACAGAATGGTGGGGGCTCCCAGGGGCATCAGCACAGAATCCCAGCAGGTGCAGCTCCTGGGGAGATGTTCCCCTGGCCCTGCTCTAGGGCTTGGATCCAGGGATCCAACTCCCTGGGTTCCCTGAGCCTCCAGGGCGTCCCTCACGCTCACGGCAAGGTGACAAGCACAGCAACCTGGGAGAGTAAATGAGGGCACCTCGAAGACGCGCCTGGCCCTGCGGGACTCGGCGCGTCACTTGTCATCTCCGCCGCGCCACAGCGCCTGCCTGGGAAAGAGGCAGAGCTGGCCGGCTTTTATCAGAGTAACTGGAGGTGGCCATCAGCATAGGGACCAGGGAGGGGCCGGGCTCAGGGATCAGAGGGACGGAGGCTCAGGCTGCAGAAGACAGAGAAACAGAACTGAATGTGCGTGAGACGGCCAGGGTCGCGAGCACCAGGAAACGTGAATTTACCATAATCTGGGATTATGATGCAGCTTAAATTTCCTCGGGAGGAGAGGATACACAGCCCCAACCCTTGAGCTGTCCTCGACAGTACTCGGTCCCTGAATTAATCGAACTCGTAACAGAGAAGAGGGTTGAGATGCTCATTACCAGAAAGAAAATTTCTTTCTTTCTGTACTGAAACTCACAGCCGAACTTGCGCTGTGCTCCGACAACTTGTGGCTAATTTGGGGAGGGCGTGAGGAGCGCAGCAGGGGGGGTCGGCCCTCCCAGCACGTCTTCGCCAGAAGAGGCAGCAGCTGTGCCTGTGACTGCCCTCTTGCACGGACAGCAGAGCACCCCCAACTCCTGCACCCTGGGCGACACGTGGGATGGCTGGCTGGAGGAAGGACTAGACACATCGGCCAGCATGGGCGTGCTCATGAGACAGACACCCAAATCCCTCTTGGAATCAGGACACAGGTCAAACCAGGTTATAACACACATTCAGAGAGGTGTGACATTGGGTCCAGACGTGGAAGTCAAAGTTGGGGGGGGCGGGCGAGGAGGCGAGGCCCAAACCAACCAGCCACTGGGCTCTGATCATAAGCTGGACAGCCCAGGGTCTCGTGGGGGAGGCCAGCCGCATGGGCGGCCTGAGCGGGTCCCCCATGCGCCCCACAGCTTGCCAAAAGGGACACATGCATGTTTGTACGGTGGTGAACTTAGATGTTCATAAATTCAATGTCGAATATTTAATCCTTACGACGACCCTGGGCGGGAGAGAGTTCTAGTGCTGTGGGATAAAAGAGGAGCTGGTGCTCGGAGTGGCAGTTTGGCACTTCCAGAATCCCCTAGAATCTTCTAGAATGCCCACAAGCACAGCGCCTTTGAGGGAGGCGGCTCAGAATCCCCCAGAACCACACAGGGTGGACTTAGCTTGGGAGCCCAGTGAGAAACGGGTCAGGAGTTGCGGGAGGAAGACTAGGCAGTCACCCCGAAGGGACGGGACTGCAGAAGCCCAGTGCCTGGGCCCCAAGTCCAAGGCCAGTCAGGAGACACCTCTGTGGCCGGGATTTGTCCTGGAGAAAGACTCAGTGCCCTTTACGAAACTGTATGCGGAGGAGCCGCTGTCCCCAAAAGCGATTTGCAGACAGTCTGGTTGCAAACTACACTGAGAGACACATGAGGTTGTCTGTGCCCACGGCTCCCTTACCGGGTTTCTCCGAGGTCAGCCCGTGGGCATCCAACAGCGGCCGAGTCCTGGTGCAGTGAGGGCTGGACTGACAGGAGCCTGCTGGCGACAGGCTGGTAAGATGCTTATCCCAAAGCAAGAGCTCAGCCAGGGCCGGACCCCGGGAAGGCACATGGGAGACAGAGACCATGGCGAGTTCTTGAGGAATCATGACGGTGGTCGGCCCACTGTGGCAAGACCCGGCTCTGAGCCCCGAGGCCGATCACCATTCTTTCCAAAAGATCTGCAGTGGCCTCGGTGCCCTGTGACACGCGCCTGTGCTGTGCTGGGGAGCAGCCCAGGGACGGCTGGTTTCAGTCTGCGTGGAAGAAACGTGTGTGGACTGATTGTCTGTCGCTGGCTGGCTTTCTCCAGGCTCCTGCGGCTCCGATCTTCAGGGTCACCTTCTGACCTACGACCGTCTTTACAGCTTCCCCGTGTCTTTCCCAGACCGAGGAGCCAGCAGGATGCAGGGGGGAGAGCTGGGATCAAACTGTGTCAGGAGGGAATGCCAGTGGTTCCCCAGGTGCAAGAGCCCATGGGAGGGTAAGGCCGACATACTGATGTGGCCACAGGAAGAGAGAAGGGGCTGTCGTCATGACAAGGGGACACGCGTGCTCTCAGAGATTGGCAGGCCCCACGGGTGTCACGCTTGCTGAAGTACAGGGACCAAGAGACAGGGCTGCATTCATGGAAATCCGTCCAACCTCCCCTCGGCTTTCTGGTCACCTGTCCCCACCCTCCTTCTGGCCCTGACACTGAGGGCCCTCTTGGTTCTCCCGTTGGCTTCTTCCCTGACTCTCAACCTCATCTCTCCTGGACTCGTGAGAATCGCATTTCTCTCTGCTGCCGGTGGCATGAACGGCCCACGCCGGCCACCGCGTAGGACAAGGGAGTTTTATAAGCTTTATCATGGGACACAGTACAAACTGCACACGTTGGACCTGTGGCTTGGTCACCTGCAGGGGGTCAGAGCCTCTGGGCTGAGCTCAGAGCCGGGTTCTTAAAATCAGAGACGGGAATGAGGAGTCAGAAAAGTATCGGGTGTCTTGTAATCAGACACTTGACTGTCCCCTTGCCTCCCATCTGTCCTTCCAGAGATGTGTCCCCTCAAACAGGACAAGCCCTGCCCCTTCCCGGCTGGCTGGACCCCCTTGGCTCGGCACACCTCATCTAATCTTGCTCCCGATGTGGTGATTCTGACCCCCAGGCTTCTTGGGGCCCAGACATCCACCCCAGTAGCTCCAGAAGGACCCCTCCTGGGCCCTTGGTCACAGACAAAAGCAGGATCACCTCAAATGCATGCAATGATGGTCCGAGAATGAGGACTTTCCCAGCTGTAAGACGGGGCCCCCAAGTGCATGTGAGGTTAGTTTGGAGATTTGAGTGTGGGGTGCGTCCCCCTCGTGGCAGGCCGCGGGGCGAGCAGCGCACAGGGCAGACCTGTATTCACGAGGGGGGCTCGGGGGCTGGCAGAGACCTCGCAAGGGACAGGAGCTCGGGGCATCTGGTGCCTTCAGACTGCAGCCCAACCCAGAGAAAGCCCCTCCTGCGGGTTCCCCAGCCGAGCGGAAGTCCCCCCTGCACTCGTAGTCCTCAGGAGCAAGAGCACAGGGACAGGAGTCCGTGGACAACAGCTTCTTAACGTCTCCCAAACCAAGTGCCAGCAGGCGCAGAGCCTGCGCGGGGCTCCAAAGTGGACGGGCACCCTTGGCTCCCAGCGCGCACACGCGGCACTCACTGAGGGCCAGGCACCAGCCTAAGTATTTCTATCTGTTAACTCTCCACTCATCCTCCTAACAGTGGGACAGGCAGGGACCGCTCTGGTCAGTCACCCATCTCGGGTGAGGAAACTCGGGAAGGTTAAGTAAAGGGCCAAGGGTCACACAGCCACACAGATTAGAATGGAACCCAAGAAGCCAGGCTTCCAATGCCGTGCTCTCCGCCACACCCCACAGACACTCATGCTTTAAGACGTGCGTTTGTCGGGGGCTCAGTCGTCTGAGTGTCTGCCTTCGGCGCAGGTCATGATCTCAGGGTCCTGGGTTCGAGCCCCACATTGGGCTCTCTGCTCAGTAGGGGGTCTGCTTCTCCCTCTGCCCCTCCCCCTGCTTGTGCTCACTCACTCGCTGTCTCTCAAACAAATAAATAAAATCTTTAAAATAAAAATAAATAAGGGGCGCCTGGGTGGCTCAGTGGGTTGAAGCCTCTGTTTTCGGCTCAGGTCATGATCCCATGGTCCTGGGATCGAGACCCGCATCAGGCTCTCTGCTCAGCGGGGAGCCTGCTTCCCCCTCTCTCTCTCTGCCTGCCTCTCTGCCTGCTTGTGATCTCTGTCAAATAAATAAATAAAAATAAATAAAAGTGCACTTTCTATTTAGAAAAACAAACAGCAATGAAACAACAAAACTCACTGCAGTTTCCCACAGTCACTGCAGCTATAACACATTTTGGTGGTTTTTTTTAAGATTTTTATTTATTTATTTGACAGACAGAGATCACAAGTAGGCAGAGAGGCAGGCAGAGAGAGGAGGGGAAGCAGGCTCCCCGCTGAGCAGAGAGCCTGAAGCGGGGCTCAATCCCAGGATCCTGAGGTCATGACCTGAGCCGAAGGCAGAGCTTCACCCACTGAGCCACCCAGGCATCCCCCATTTCATTGTTTTAAACTCTTTTTTTAGTATCTATCTATCCCCGATGCGGGGCTCAAACTCACGACCCTGAGACCAAGAGCCCCGCGCCCCTCCGACAGAGTCAGGGGGCGTCTGCCCATACTCATGTCAAGGACGACACGCTCTGAGCGCTCCTAGCATCAACTCTTAAACATAAACTTTGGACGGAAAGTTCCATTAAGAGCCTCGTAGGTCCGCTTGAGCCTCGAAGCGAGAAGCGAGCTTCCGTCCTCACATTCGCTGGCCCTCAGTTCCGTCCTCAGTTCGCTACTGAGCCCATCTCACAAGTATATTACCGAAATTTCTAATAGCGATTTTCCCCATCATTTCCTTTTTGTCCTGTTGGATCCGTTCTATTCCTTCGCTGAGACTTTCCAGTGTTTCTGTCTTGCAGGGACGGCTTCACCGATCGGTGGTACCTTTCTGGCAGCTGCCACTGGCCTCAATTCACCTTCACCTTGACACGGCTGACCCGCCTTTCCTCGCTGGGTTATGGTGTTCTGGCTGTGGGCTGCATGGCAGGAGGTTCTCAGCTGCGTCCGCACATTTGTCTGTGACGCCAGGGGACTCAGGACCCTGCAGGAATCTTCCACATCAGTGGGCAGTTATGCTGTTCACGTCGGCGAGCAGGTCCTGGCCTGCTCTGTGGGCTGCGGCCCCACCGACGGGTCAGTCCTCGGAGCCTCTCGGGGGTCTTGGGGTCGGCGGGTCGCTTCTGGTCCCTCTCAGGCTCCCTCATCCCTGACGGCTATCTGAGGGCAAAGGGGTTTCCGGCAGGGTTGCCAGAGTCTGAAATGTGGGGAAGGAGGCTTTCCTCTTGGATCTTGCTCAGGAAACCCTAAAAGCAGCTCCTGCTACCCCTTGTCTTGGCGGAAGGGAACAGGGTCTTCTGAGCCAGGCCACCTGCCGTGGCTGGGCCTCTCTCCCTGAACCCGTGTCCACAGTGGACAGCAGAGTCTCAGTGCCACGGGGAAATTTCTTTTCTGGCAGCACCCCTCTGCCTAAGCAGGGAGAGCATCCTGGCCAGGACACCCGTCTGGCTGGGTCCCTCCCACCCACCCCAGTGTTCCCCTGTGAGAGACGGAGTCTCCAGTCCCCCCCACCCCCACCACGAAGCCACACCCAGTCATGGTCCCCAAGCCGCCTTTCCCGGTATGTCTGTCTGTCCCATCACCCCCGGGCGTCCTAGCTGGGCTTCACAGGGGAATGGACCACAACAGTCTACATCCTCTGCGGGCAGGAAGGCCGCACAGCACGGTGCTTATTCATAACATTTTACCGTCTGATACAAAAATAAGAAGCTTCGCCATAATTCAGCGAAGGAAGTGTAGCCACAAGTTTAGGCAGCGAGACCTATGCAGCCCATCTTCCCAGCAAGCATCTTCTGGGTCCCTCATGCACACGCACTATGGGTCCGGGCTGCGCGCCTCGGGCCAACGACAGGACGGCTTTGCCCGCTGGAGAGGCCAGCCAGTCAGCAAGTATAAAATGTATAGAAAGGGGGCGCCTGGGGGGCTCAGCCGGTGAGTCCACCGTCGGCTCAGGTCACGATCTCAGGGTCCTGGGATCACGTCCCATGTCAGGGATCACTGCTCAGTGGGGAGCCTGCTTCCTCCTCTCCCTCTGCCTGTACCCCTTGCTCGTGCTCTCTCTGTCAGATAAACAAATACAACCTTAAAAACATGGTTAAGCAAGTGAAATAGTTTTGAATATTAGGATGCTCACCTGGAAGCAAAATGCCCTGAATTTTATGAACTTCCACTGTGGAATAAGTGAACCTAGAAAAAAATTAACAGGGCAGAAAGTCCACAATTATCAGAAACGTACAAAAACAAAACAAAACAAATGTTAAATGTCTTCTTTTCTCCTGGCCCCGCTGTGAAACAAGAAAACCCAAGTAGACCTAATTCGTCTTTCCAGACACAACTGGAAGCCGGTTAAACCCTGCCAATGAGCCAGATGGCTGAGCAGAGACCTCGGGCACCGGCCGCCCCGGCCGACAGGCGTCTGGTCCGAACGCGTTCCCAGCAAGGCTTCGAAGGCGCGGCCGTAAACCCACGGGCACAATGGGGTTTGCGCTGCTCCTGTAAACTGTATCCAGGACACGACTGAGAAAATAACAAGAAGTGACCCATAAAGTTCTCGAATGTTCAAGAATCACAGGAACTTCCTAAGCAAGAAACAAAACTATTATGCTTTATAAAACATCTCTGCAAGTCGGGCTGCCGTTGTTTTGTTTGGTGAGCAAACCTGGTGATTTCTTGCCTCCTGACGACGCTGGCTCCCATTCCCAGGGACTGAGCCGCGTCCCAGCGGAGCGGGGTCGCGTCCTGCAGCCGGCCTTCCGTGGTCCACCACGCTGGCAGTGGAAAGATGCAGTCCCCCCACCCCCACTCTGACCTGTGGGGCACAGCTCAGGGTCCCCCAGGAGTGGCTTTCTCAAGAGTGAGGTGACAGATGCTGGCCTTCAGGGCCAGCCTGAACCAGGAGGCAGAGGGACAGCCTGGGGACGGCTCCCCCTGTGCGTCCCACCTTGCTGATCTCCCGGGAGCCTTTCTGCCTCACGGGGTCACCACCAAAGTTTACCAAGCCCTCCACGAGGCAGGCTCCCCTCATCCAGGGGCATCGTGTGAAGGCCTGCTGAGCGACCCACACGGCGCCCTCAGGAATCAGCAGGTGCCCAAAGACCTCGCAGGCTCCTCTGGGGCCCCTTGGCTAGGGAAGCTCAGGAGAAACTGGATCCCAGATCGTGGGATTGCAAGTTCTCTGCCCTCAGGCTCCCAGAGATCCCCTCCTGGATCTTTACCCAGCAAACTGGAAGAGATAGCTGTACCCACGCTCACTGCGGCACGGCTCCCAACAGCCAGTTGCTAGAACGGCCCACCGGCCCACAGACAGACCACGTTGGCGCGCATGGTGGAAAGTGACTCAGGGTGAGCAGGGAGGACAACCTGCCGGGGGACATACACCTGTCCCAGGACGACAGCCACCACCTGACTCCACTCACGGGACGAGCCTAAAATCGGCAAACCCTTAGAAGCAAAGAGTCAAGCAGCAGGGCAGAACATCACAGTTACGTGAAATGCGAGGGCTCCAGACATGCGCTCAGCTGAGCGCCCGCCGTTGGCAATCCAGCCCCACATACTTGAAAATTTCGGAGGGCAGATCTCCGCGCCCAGTGTTCTTCTCTCGAGGCCACGGGCATGGTTTCTGCTTTGTGGAAACGGTGTCTCAGGAACGTGCATTCGTCCAAAAGCATGAAAACGGACACATTAAGTCCGCGCAACTCTTGGCACATCGAGGGCATCTCCATGAAGGTGGGAAACCCAGAAATGTCAGCTGGTAAGCGTTGTAGCTACGTGTACGTGTTTGCATTCATTTCTTGACCGCTGATGCCACCGTGGGAGCCTGGGGTGTTCCTAGAACGCTACTTGTTTCCGACCTTCTGGCCCCACGGTCCCTGACGCCATGGAGGCAGGGAAGCAGGCCTGGAGACAGGCCCCTTGTGGGGTCCTCAGCCCCCCAGCCCGGGGCCTCGGTGACCAGTGAGGACAAACACAAAACCCCATCGCAGCCCACCACTTCCCCGCGCCCCTGCGGGCCCCCTAGTCTAGGCCGGCAGCACCGTGCAGGGACAAGACCCGCCCGTGCCCGGTTGTGTCCTCGCCGCTCCGAGCTGGAAGGGTCTTAAAAGGCTGTCTGACCACGGTGGTTTTCCAGGGTCGGAAAAACCCGACTAATGTGAAAAACGCCAAGGAGAAAGAAATCCATCAAAAGCGGCAGACGGAGCCCCTGATTTAGGGGGAAACTTCAGGTTGCCAACAACAGATCTGGGAAATGGGTCTCCTGGTTTTGTAGCCACAGACACAGCGGCAGATCCGGTGAGGGCTCAGACTGGCCCACCCAAACCAGACCCAGACCGTTCACACGGGAACCAGCCGGCGGCCGCCGCTGCGAGCCACGCTCAGACGCTCGCGGCCGCGCCGGGGAAGCATTGTGCACGGCGGAGGGAGGCTTGGGGAGGAAACTGCAGGACAATCAGGAATGTCCTGTTCTTGGAAGCATTTCCTTTAACAAGCTGGGAGAAATAAGAATTCCCATAAACAGTAGTCCCCAGACCAGCTTGGTGCAGGAGAAGCAAGGGCACGAGCTTGCAAAGACTCGAGTTCAGGCACCGGCCGATCCGTGGGAACCCGGCCACGTCAGGAAGCTCTCTGGGCCTGCTTCCTCTCCCGGAGCCTGGCAGACACCTGCCTCGCACGGCCGCTGACGGGCCACAGGGCCCCGCGGGGGCAGGAAGAATGCCCGGGCTTCCTTATTATTCCTAATAATTCTGTAACCTGCTGTTAGCCAATCCCCAAACAATGAGGAGAAAAAACACAATGAAAGGTAAGACAGGATTCCCGGGGGAGATCTCCAGCCTTCCACAACGGTGACAGCCACAGGGCCAAACTGTGGAATTCATTCATACTTTCTATTTTAAAAAAAGAGAAAAAAATGAACAGTCTTCCAGAATAGGTAAAAAGACATTTTTTAAGAACCACATGTATTCTGCAAAGCAAAGGTCCCAGGTCTCTGGGGTCACAGGATATGCAGACTTGGACGGGAGAACTGCAGGACCGGCCTCACGGATCAGCGACCGGAATCCCCACTGACAGGCAGGGGTAGGGTCAGATTTCAAGCACGGGCACAATCGGGCCTCTGCCTGACCCAGGGAGACGGGACCCGGTGAGGAGCTGTTGCTCCCGACACAGAAGCGTGGGGGGTCCTCAGGGATGGGGACGGCCAGGGGCGAGAGGGTCCCGTCGGCACCAGGACGGCACATCACCGAGCCGGCCGTTGTCCGTACAGTGCGACTCTAGATAAAATCTGGGCTTGGGAAGCATGAGACGCCTTCCCCCGGGCATGTGGTTATGGAGGTAAAAACGCAAACAGCGGAACCAAGAGCGCTGGAGGCAGACGAGAATCAGAGAAGACAGTGGTATTGGCAGGGAGTTCCTGCACCTCCTGGCATCCCCAAAAACCCGGCCAGAGAGACGAGATGGCAAAGCTAACCCCCGGGCTCTGTCCACCGAGCACCAGGAAGGGCAGGCGGGGACAAGCCAACCCCAGCCATGGCCTGAGCCGGGGAAACACACAGGCTTCTGGTGGGCAGCAGGGAAGGTCTGCATCGCCCGCTGGCCAGGCCCTCTGGGGGCACAAGATGGAAGAGCTGGTGGGGTCTCGGAGTCGGGAGGGCTCGTGGGATCATGGGGTCAGAAGGGCTGGGATTCACAGGGTAGGAGAGCTGGGTGGGGTCACAGGGTGGGGGTTGGTGGGATCATGGGGTCAGCAGAGCTGGTGGGATCACGTGTCCGACCTGTTGGTGATGGAAGAGAGTCCGGGCCAGTGTGGATGGGACTGTGTGGTCAGGACTGAAAAGCCTCCAAGCACAGATCAGAGACCCTGTTTAGGACGATGTGGGGCACTGAGGGCAGGCCCCTAGGAGTGGGACCCCTACGAAGCCCGATAAGGAGAGGACTAACAAGAAAGAAGTTCTGGATTGAAAACCAGACGGGGCCTGAAGGACGGTGCCATGCAGGCTGAGCGGGTCCTCGGTAACTGACTGAGGGTCGCCCGCGGACCCGGCTGCCACTGCCTCCCGGCTCCTGAGAATGAGATGGGGGGAAGCGGGTCGGAGCTACCTGCTGGTCCCCGTGCAAGCCTCACAGCGTTGTCTCTGGGCAAAACCTGAAATCCCACACTCTCACATCTGTCTGTTAGCGTCTGTGTGTCCGCAGAGCTGCAGGTAAAAACCCACCCCCAAGGTCACAGCGTTAGGAACGGGTGGGGTCCTGAAAGGGGGTGCGGGTGAGGTGCTGGGGGAAGGAGGGAGGCCTGGCAGGGTCCTGGGAACACCCAGAGAGCTCCCTCCCCTCTTTCTACCACGTGAGGATGGAAGGAGCAACCATCTGCTCCCCCAGGAGAGGCCCTCCCTGGTGTCCTGCATCCCAGCTTCCAGCCACCAGGACTGTGAGACAGGGTGGCCCAGATGGAGGAGGGGAGGCTCTGAGCCATGTCCCACTCACAACTTCTGTTCAGGACTGCGGGGGTCACCCGAGCCCACTCGTTACTTCTCACGAAGTCTGAAGTATGTTGTGCCTGCGGCAGACACCGGGGCTTGAGGCTGCGTGTGACCCTGCAGAGAGGAGGTGGGAATGAGCCCCGGCACTGCAAGAGGCCGGTGGAGCCTGGCGGTGCGTCCCTGGGAGGGGGCTTGCGAGCACGACCCAGAGGGGCCCGAAGAACCTCCCAGAACACCAGACCCAGCCTCAGAGCCGTAACTGGGAGAACTGGCCTCGTCCCGTCAGCCACACAGGCCTCGGTCCCTGCGCTGGTTAATTTTCTGAGACGATAAACACATCTTGGCCTCTTCAAGCAGCAAGATCGACGCAAGTATTTCTTTTCTTTTTTTTTTTTAAAGATTTTATTTATTTGACAGAGAGAGAGAGATCACAAGTAGGCAGAGAGGCAGGCAGAGAGAGGAGGAAGCAGGCTCAGTGCTGAGCAGAGAGCCCGATGCAGGGCTCGATCCCAGGACCCTGAGATCATGACCCAAGCCGAAGGCAGAGGCTTGACCCACTGAGCCACCCAGGCGCCCCAACGCAAGTATTTCTTATCAGTGTTTCCCAGGTGTGTTTTCAGTCCCTGACAAGGCCAGCTGTCATCAAGAACCTGGAATGCACACCTGTCTTCCTTTGAAGACTTGTAAAAATTTAGTAATTTTTTTTAAAGATTTTATTTATTTATTTGACAGACAGAGATCGCAGGTGGGCAGAGAGGCCGAGAGAGAGGAGGAGGGGGCAGGCTCCCCACTGAGCAGAGAGCCCGATGCGGGGCTCGATCCCAGGACCCCAGCATCATGACCTGAGCCGAAGGCAGAGGCTTAACCTACTGAGCCACCCAGGCGCCCCGTAAAAATTTAGTAATTAAAAAAAAAACCAGTGCATTTCCCTAAAATTCAACACTAATAATAATATTCAAATTCTGCTTCTATAATTTTAGATTCACCCAATTCTCTTTACTTTTTAGTGCCCTGGGAAACATATTGTCCAGGATGGCCTGATGGTGTCCGTGGCTCTTGGACGTGGGACAGGGCGTGTGGCAGTACAGTCCTGTGTCACGGCCACAGAGTTCCTGCTCATCTGGCCTCTGTCACTGACACTGTGTGATCGGAGAGATCACAGGCTTTGAATACGGAGCTTAGGACGTGGGCAAAGACTCATGATTTTTCTTCTCTTTCAGGGGCAGATGGAAACGCCACGTTTTCTTTTCCGTTCTTAGACGGCCAGGGACCCACGGTGCCCTTGTGTCCTGAGAACTAGCTCCTCTCTCTAGGGGGAGACGGCTGCCCGGGGCTTGCAGCGGTCAAGAGCTGTTCTCCCCGTGGCGCAGGTGGTGCAGGGGGCTGGCAGGAGCTGGGGGGACGGTCCCCAACACGGGCAGGCCCACGGAGGCTGTCGGTGCTGCACCAGGCCCTCAGCTTCCTAGCTCCGTGGTTCGCACGTGGCCAGGGGCCCACTCCCACCGCCTCTGGGAAGTCCTCCAAGACCTCCGACCCTGAAGAGTAGGGCACCCTGGTGGGGCTTCCTCCTGCCGGAAGTCAGATGCACATCAGAGGGATTCACCCACAGCCTCCAGCCTCCTAGGAAAAGGAGACACTGAACTTTGGGGTGAGCCCATCTTATTTATGATCTCTTAGAGAAATAAAGTCTTTTTTTTTAAAGATTTAATTTATCTTAGAGAAAGCACGCATGGGCACTCACACAGTGAGGGGGGCAGAGGGAGAGGGAGAGAGAATCCCCAAGCGGACTCCACGCTGAGCACGGAGCCCAACAAGGGACTCAATCTCATGACCCATGAGGTCACCACTGGAGCCAAAACCAAGAGTCAGGTGCTTAACCGACAGAGCCACCCAGGCGCCCCCAGAAATTAACAGCTTTGATAGGTGCACTTTAATGAAAGATTCCCACTTATGGGCAGAGGAACACTAGGCCTCACTCCGTAGGAAAGTCAGGAGGCGTGGCTCAAGTTCATTTTCAAACATGGAAAGCCCAGCTCCTTCGTCCACGACACGACCCTTCGCGACCTACAGAGAGATGCAAATTAGAAGCTCATGCGTTTTTTGGTCATTTCACTTTCCTTAAAAATTGCATCTGAGAAGACGGAACAATTTCTCTTTGGTTTTTCCCCATTGGGTGTGGCTTCCAAACAGTGGGGTCCATGCAGACGTGGCTATTTGCACCTGCTGACCGTGGACACAGCTGGGACTCTTCTCCTCACTCTAGAAACCCTAGGAACCCTCTTCACAAGGTCGTTTTGGGTGATAAGATGGGGTTTGCCCCCAGCTGTCGGCCCTGCAGTGTAGTCCTCCCTCCTCCTGGGGTCCTCAGGCTCGCGGGCCCCCAACAGCGGTAGACCAAGAGCCGGTGAGGGCTCGTCCCCGGCCACTTCGCCCACTCCCCTCTCTGTCCCCCGTGGTCCAGTCATTGCAGCTGCTCCTTGAAAACCGTCCTTGGAGAAAAGCGCAGGGAGGCTCCGTGGGACCCCAGTCTTTGTGCAACTTGGGAGCCCCGCCTCCCCAGCTGAAGATAAACTCTCTTGGAAGGCATCCTAAAGAAAAGCAAATATTTGGACTGTGCAGAGAAACTCTAAGTAACAAAGGTCAAAGGCCTGGTTTGTGTTCGGCAACTTCCCAATCTCCTGCACCAGGCTGCTACCCTGGCGTCCCCAGCCCACATGCGGGGCTGCCGCCGGGACCCAGACCCCAGAGGACGTTCTGCAAAGACACCAGTGCTGTGGGCACAGCAGCCAGCCTTTCCCTTGCGTGGATGGGGTTTCCCACCGAGAATTAACCACACTGCCGTCCACGTGTCTCCTCCTGGAGCCTGTGCACAGAGTTGGCAGGAAAGGTTCTCTGTCCCGGAGGACTGTCTTTTCAGAGGGCTTGGACCGCTTCATTTCAGCAGATTTGAGAACTTTAAAAGATGCTCACACTATTCTGTAATTCTGTGCTTGGAATGGTAGGACTGAGTCTGTCAACAAAGATGGTGGGATTTACTGTACGGCACGAACTACCCACAGTTGTTACATTCACTCCCTTCACACTGGTGCTGCCTGCTCATGCAAGGTGTTCCTCTGTGAGCGGGGAGATGCTCAGTACATGTCCCCAGGACTTAAACCTCCTGGGGTTTGAGTTGCTTTAACTTTAGAGACAGAGACAGGGGTCAGGAGCAGAGGGAGAGAGACAAGCAGACTCCACACTGAGCACAGAGCCCGACACGGGGCTCGATCCCACGACCCTGAGATCGTGACCTGAGCCAAAACCAAGAGTCCGATGCTCGACCCACGGAGCCACCCAGACGTCCCACACTGAGCATCCACAGAGCACGGCCAAGAGTGTCTGAGCGTGGGTTAGGTGTGAGGCACTGTGCTGGCCCATTTCTCAGCACACACTTACAGAAGTGTAGGTCAGTTGTCCCGTGTTGCAGACGAGAAGCTGGGGGCTGGGATGCGCCTGGGAGTTCCCTACCCCCCACCCCCAGGTGGGAACTGCTCGGGGAGCTCATGCACCCACCCTCCCTATGCGTGTCTTAGAAACACAGACGCCAATGACGTCACACTGTCTGTCCCACCTGGTCCGCGCCGCGTCGGCGTGAGTCCCCCGCGTTCTCCAGGACTGCGCTCCTCATTTCCTGGTGGCTCACACTGGTTTGCTCCCGTCCTTATTTTTAACTGGACTTTGATCTTATTTTCATCTGACAAGGACTGGGGCTCCTCTTGGGCCCACGGTCGGTCCTACTGCACCACCCGCCCGTATGAAGCATTAGTGTGCTCCAGAGACTCATAAAGCCCCAGTGACCGCGGTGGGCAACAAGGAAGCATATAAACAAACAGACAACACACACACACACACACACACACACACACACTCTCTCTCTCTCTCTCTCTCTCTCTCTCTCCTTCTTCTGCTGGTCCTTTCTCCACCCTAACCCTGAGCGTCGCACACGCTGCTCATTCTCCATATTCTCACCTGCTAGATAGACCAGACATTGCTCAGCGCTGGTCTATCTACCATTTCATTGCTACAAACCTCCCGATTTAGATTTATTCCTGGTGCATGTCAGGATATAGGGAGTTCTGCTCTGCTTTCTCCTTCTTTTTTTAAAAAGGATTTTTTAATTTACTAACTTGCTACATTGAGAGAGAGAAAGAGGTAGCACAAGCAGGGGGAGTGATGAGCATGCTCCTGATGAGCAGGGAGCCCAATGCAGGACTCCATCCCAGGACCCCGAGATCATGACCTGAGCTGAAGGCAGACGCTGAGTCCACTGAGCCGCTGAGGCGCCCCTTGCTTTCTCTTTCTAAATGGGGTTCCCAGAGCCTGACCTCCATTTATAAAGTGGCGTATCAAAGCACTTTGATGAATGCATACATATCTACCTGAAAGCAGAAAATACACCAGTATTGTAAGGACAGGAACACCCATAACCGGTTACGTGGTGACAGAGTTTGAGTCACCCTGACCCCTGCAGGGAGGTATTACCCACCAGCTAAGTCTCAGTGCCTTTCCCAGGAGAAGAGAGTGGGAGGAGACAGGCGGGAGCAAGCACCCGTCTTCCCAGACCATCATCCGCACCGGGATGCCCATGAATGATGGCACAGATCCCACCAGCACACAGAAACCAAAACCAAACCGTGATTACGACCACCAAGAAAAACGGAATGCCTGATGTCGGTGTACATCTGACAGACTTGCCCAGGACTGTGCGCTGAACCTTTAGTGTCCTGATGACAGTTCAGGGAAGAGTCGAATGAATGGAGACGCGCACCGTGCTCACGGACTGGAGGACCCAACCTGGTAGAGCCTGCACTTGTCCCCAGCCTGAGCCACGGTTTTAATACAACTCCTACAGAAACGTCAGCAAGGTTTCCACTGACAGGGACACGTTTATTCTACAATGCATAAAAGGAAAAATAATAAATAAAATGCATCTGAAAAGACGGAGACCCCATGGCGAAAAAGATCTTGATGAGGAATAATGAAGTAGAGGAATCTTTCTTCCTGCTGTGAAGGCTTGTTACATAGTTGCAGGAATCAAGACCCTGGCTTGTTAGAACAGGATGTTCCATATCATGAATATTCTGGGAAATGCTAATAGAGCCAGGGTGCCCGAACACCACACATCAGCAGGGTAACTATTTATAGCTAAAAACAGATAGTAACAAGTGCTGATGAGGGAATGGAGGAACCTGAACCCTCAAACATCGCTAGCGGAAATGTAAATGGTGCAGTTTGGAAAACAGTCTCAAAGCGTCTTAAAATGTTCAACAGAAATGGACCCGGTGACCCGGCCATTCCACCCCACACCAAGAGAAGGGAGAACACGAAAGCTTGTGCGTGAATGATTGTGGCAGCAGTAGCCATGGGAGCTAAAAGGGCAAGCCATCCAACAATCCGTAAACTTACGGCTGAATAAAAAACACCTAGTGTATTCACACAGCGAAATAGAGTGGGGTGCTACTCAGCAATAAAACAGAAATAGGTTGCTGACAGGTGCTATGGGGACGCCCCGAGACCATTGCTGCCTGTGAGAGGCAACACAGCACAGCGTAGGATTCCATTTTTGTGAAATGTAAAAAAAAAAAAACAAAAACAAAAACAAAAAACAAAAAAAAACAGCAAATAGGGACTTACTGCAAACAGGAACCAGGGATAGCTGCCAGGTACCGGAATTATTCTAAAACACCTCTGTTTGGACTGTGTTGGTGGTTCCACAGCTCCATAAATTTACTGAAATCATCACGTTGTGCCTTAAAATGGGTGTGATTTGGGGATGTAAATTAGACCTCAATAAAATCACTACTAATATTTTGAAATCAGTATTTAAGACAGTTTTCTACCCAAAGGTAGCCAGGCGCCTTGAGGAAAAGGTGCCCTTGTCATCTTCACAAGGACTACACGAACCTTGAGACTCTGGGTTTAAAGGGTAGGGAACAGACCGAATTGCAGAGGGCCTTGGGCCACATGGCATCACTAATTCTTCAAAGGGAGCCAGTCTGCCATGTTCAGGCCAGGGGTGGGTCCAGTCAGAGCTCCAGTTTAGAAACCTCATTTGCACATAAATACAAATGATGGATTCAAAGAAAAATTTAAGAAGTGTAAGCCATGTGAAAATAAATTCTCATGAATTGTTGATACTATGTCTAACATGTGCTTATGTGTATACATGCACTCACACAGGCACACACAGGTGCACACACACATGCACAGGTGCACACACACACAGGTACACAAAGACACGCACAGCTGCACACAGGTGCACACACATACACAGGTGCACGCACAAACAGGTACACAAAGGCACACAAGCTGCACACATGTGCACACATGCCAACATAGGTGCACACACAGGTGCATATACACATGCACAGGTGCACACACAGGTGCACAAAGACACGCACAGCTGCACACAGGTGCACACAATGCACATGCACACCATCCTAACCTTGATTTAGCTTCTGCAAACTCACCGGCTTTGAAGCCAGAGGACATCCCAGCAAATCTACTTCTGTCATTGCTTAGTCATGTGACCTGGGGGCGTTCCTTCACCTTACTGTAAAATTAAACTGAGTTACGCATTGGCGGAGAGAGTATCCGGAGATGGGAAACTGGAGACAGGGAAGGAGAGGCTTCGTTCTTGTGGCGCTCCAGTGCCTGGCGCATCCCCGCTCAGACCACTGGACGTCCTCCATCCGGCCAGGCTGCTGCTCCCACAGGCCCCATCCTTGGGATGTCGACCCCACCCAGCCCTTCACCCCAAACCCCCAATTCCCAAAGTCACGTGCTCGCATCTGAAGCTTCTCCTCAAAATAGGCACAGTCAAAATAACCACTTTACAAAATGTTAAACCTCCAGTGACCATGGTCACTTTCCAGCCATTGGATTTCTGTCCTTGGTGGAAGATCCCCGCAGGAACCCACGGCCTCACCTCCCGCCCAGACTCTGCTCCTGCAGCGTCTTCTCCTGGACGCTGTGCGGTGCCCCTCCCGTGAGAGTACATGACTCCCCCTTTTCTGAGTGAGCTTCCCAGCTGGTCCCCAGCCTGGGAGCTGCTCCAGATCTTGCATCAAATGTCATGAATGCTTGGGAAGCTGGGGACCTTTTGTTTTACATGAAACCAAGAAAACGTAACTGTCCCACTATCCTTCAGCCCTTCTGCTACCTCCTCACTCTGGAACCCTGGCCTGGGACCTTTCATGCCTCCTCTCCAGGCTGGTCTCCAAACACCAGCGCACAGCGACGATTCCCCATCCCAGGTCTCCAAAGCAGAGATCCATGCATCCTCCTGCCAGAGGCACTGCCGACCCTCCCGTGTCCAGACATCATCTGCTTTCCCCATGCTCTACACCCTCCATACTCCCTGATGCTGTGATGCCCCTGATCCTTGCAACCGATCCTGAGCGCCAGCGTGAGCTGAGCAAAGCACCCCTGGTCTCCGACAGCCTCGCTGTGGAACAGACTGTGCGCCGGACACCCGACCAGGACGCGCACCAGCCCGTCAGCCTTCTGCTGACTGAAGCTCTCAGTGTCCCTCAGACTGACACGTCCGCATTATCTGTCCTCCGTCCCCCGGCCCAAGCATGCCCCATTTCTTCACCCACCCTGCAGCCAGAATGGTTCTCCTTCACAAAACATATGTCCTCCCAAGTGCTGGTCTGTTTCAAATTCCGCAGTTTGTTTTTTTAAGGATTTTATTTTATTTATTTGAAGGAAAGTGAGAGCGAGAGAGATCGCAGAGGGAGAGGGAGAAGCAGACTCCCCCTGGAGCAGGGAGCCCGAGGAGGGACCCGATCCCAGGACCCTGAGATCATGACCTGAGCCGAAGGCAGACACATAACCAATGAAGCCAGCTGGGTGTCCCCAAATTCTGCAGCTTTTACAGCTCAATCCCCCCTTACCCTCAGGATAAACGTACAGCTCTGTGGCATGATATTTAATACTTTAGGATGCATCCCGGCAGTGAAGTCTTCGCTAAGTGCACCTGTGCTCCATGCACACCAGTGCCCAGAACTTCCCGTGACTTCACCTGCTCCTGTTTGTCTCAGACCCCAGGGCCTTTGTACGTGCAGCCTCCTCTGCTAACACAAGCTTTCTCGTCCTCTTCTTTCACTTCTCCTGCTCTTTGGGCTCGGTCCCTGAGTCTCAATGGGAGCCTGCCCCACGTTCTAAAACATGGCATTCTGTCCGTGTGTGTCGTGCCTCCCCCATGGTGATAATACCTCCTCGAGGAGTGGGGTCCCCGCTCTCCAGCTTCCCTCCCCGGGGAGCCAAGAACTCCCACAAAACCCGGGTCTGTAATGTACTCCTGTAATCACAGGCATCTCTGTGGCCGATCTCAGTGAGAAACCTTGAGGCCGTGTCTGGCTGTGATTTCTCCTTCTGGAGAAGGAGATGGTTCTGTTTCATTCTGGCACCGATAGTGGTTTTTGGTCGCAAACAACTGTTCCCCCCTTATCACGGATCAGAAGGAGCTGAGTGTCCTGGTGAGGGCAGAGAAGAGGACGGGAAGTGTTCTCAGGCCTGTCTGCCTCGCTAGCGCCGTAAAACTAAATAAACACTGGACGGCTAACCGCTTGTCTAGTGCGGTTTGACCCCTCCCGAGATTCCGCGGCACGTCCCACAGCTGTGCGGACGTTCCTCTCTGTCTGTTTGGTCTGGAGCCGGAGCGCACGGCTCCTGACTCTGGAGGACTCTTCAGCAGGGACGGGGCGGCTCTGGCCGGGCTGGGGCTCGAGCTGTCCTCCTCCAAGTCCTCCTGGCATCTTCCCGGTGGGACGCTTCTGCTGGCGTCTCGGGAGCCGAGCTCAAGATGCCCGGTGCTGTCACCTCTGGAACGAAGAATGTTCGATGCGACCTTCAGCACGAGAACCTCAGCACTGTTCCGACACAACCCAAAATTCAGGGTCGGCCCTTTCCATGGCGAGGGCGAGGAGCCTTGGTGTAGGTCGTGTCCGTGATGGGCTGTCTGCAGCGGGGGACGGACGGACCAGGTCCATGGGGCGAGGGCCACACACCGGAAGGTATTTCCGCAGGAAACCAGCACACGGCCAGGGGCCTCCTAGTCTGCACGCTGCTGACCACAGGATGGACATGAGACCCCAAACTAGGTGCTCGCTCCACTGCAGTCACTGAGACCCTAGAGCAGGGCCCACATTTTATCTAGGATGTGGGAGTAAGTGGCCCAGAATCGCTGACCGTGTGCAGGATGAGGGAGAAACCAGGGCACCAGCTTCTGGCCACTGCCGTCATGACTCCACGGAATCCCACAGACAGAGCTGGTCCCGGCCCTACAGACATCTGGACTTTCAGGAAAACAGAACCAGTGCTCATCCCGACCTCTGTCCGCCCACATGCCCAGTGCAGGCTGAGACGGAGGCAGTGGGCGGTGGTGGGGGTGGACACAGGCGCCGTGGAGGACGGTCGGGAACATGGTGGGGTCAGGGGTCAAGGGTGAGGGATGAGGGGCCAGGGTGAGGCCAGTCAGGCAGTGAGAGGGGTCAGGAAATGGACTCTCGGTCAGCTCTGGCTGTCAGGCCCACGTCCCCAAGGTGAGCACGTCCACAACGTGTCCTGCCTTTTAACCAGCAGGGCTGAGCCTCGCTTGTCCCCAGCCTCCCACAGTCCCTCGTCTCGGGGTCTCTGCTTCCACCGAGGCCGTGAAGCCCAACGACACCAGAGCTTCCCACCTGGGTTTGCGCTGCCGCCACCTGGTGTCCCTCAGCATCAGGGTGGGACCCGCACCCCGCGGCCTGTGGGAAACTTGTCTCCGGACAGCCAAACCGTGCACTTCTGTGAAATTTGCATTACGGAGAAAAGAGAAGAAAAGCCGCTCTTTTTAAAACTGCTTATTACCGGTGAGAAGAGAGAGAGGCCTCCTGAGGTGCCGGGAGGGGTGTGACTGTGGGGCAGGAGGGCCGGGGACCCAGGCTGGGGACCGGACACAGGCAGGCGTCTCCGGCAGGGGATCGGGCTGCAGCCACGAGGGAGCTGAAATCCATGCCATGGGTTGTCACCAGCCTTTTGAGATGGAATGAAATAACAAGGAGACAGGAGGCGGAGAAGGTGGAGACGGCACGCGGGAAGCACCTGCCTGGGGGTGGGCGCGTGGGCCTGGGGACGCCGTGATTTCAGTCCTTTGAGCGGCAGTGGGGTGTCGGCCTGTGTTGCGGGAGAGACCGCTTATAAAAATACGAACGGTGCTTCAGGTAAAACGGTTTCAAAGCCACAGGTCTGCACACTTCCACACCACCCGGTCCTCCCGAGAGGGCCCCCTGGCCTGCCCACGAGGGAGCCACGTGCAGACGAGGTGGCTCCAGGGACCGTCTGAAATGCTCCACCGCCCTCCGCTTGACAACAGAGAAGTACTTTTTAAAAATCTATAGCAGTACTGGAAAATAAAAGCCAGAGCCTTGCGCCAAGCAAAACATTTACAGGACTCCTAGGAGACAATCAGCAAACACATCTATGAGAAACAAGCCCGGGGAGACCTCAGCCAACCCCCTGGGCTGCCTGGGCCTCGGAACGTTCTAGCTCCTTGGACTCTGCATCCACGCACAGCGGCAGCGTCCACGGCTGTGCCCGGGACACCTGCGTTCAGGGGAGGAGCGACATCATCTCTCTGATACCCCTGTCGCCACCCACGGCTGTTCCTCCCACAAGAAGCCAGAGGGTGTGGGCATGGATGCCGGCCGGGCACGGTGGTGCCCACGAAAGCCACAAGACCCAGAAGGACGGAAGGCACAGCCCCAGAAAACCGGCGGCCTCCTCAGCCAGGATGACGGACAGATGTGCAAGCACAAAATTTAAAATGTCCTTGCAATGACAGTATTTGCTACAGACGTCACAAACGGGTTGAGTTCTAGAAAAGTCCGTTCATCACAAAGCTCCCGCGGCGGCTCCCGCACCAGGACCACTGGCTGTCAATGCCGGGGCTGCGGCAGGGGGCTGGCGGCACACCGTCCCACTGTCTAGTTTTCGTTATTTTTCTTCCAGATGTTATAAGCTTCAGGAAGCAGAACGCCTAAATCCATCCCCGATTTCCAGAATAAAGCTCAAGCATATCAGTCAGAAACAAATGCAAACAGTTCAATAAAAAATGGGCACGGAGGGGCACCTGGGGGCTCAGTGGGTGAAGCTTCTGCCTTCGGCCTGGGTCCTGGTCTCAGGGTCCTGGGATCGAGCCCCGCATCAGGCTCCCTGCTCAGCCGGCGAGACTGCATCTCCCTCTCCCTCTGTCTCTCCCTCTCAAAAAAATAAATAAAATCTTTAAAAAAGAAAAGAAAAGAAAATGGACAGAGGGTACAAATAAACAGCTGTGAGAAGAAGAAATGCACGTGGAGGGAAACACGGAACAAGCTCGTACTCCAGCTCACCCATGAGTATGAACACACAGATTAAGATAAAAACCGAGCTTCCTTTTTTCCCTTTGATACACAAAACTTGAAGGGATTGAAGATATTCGTCCACGGTGAGCACGCATGTGATTTGACACGCGTCAGTTCACGTGGAAATTACCAGACCTTTCAGAAGAGGGAATGACACGCCCGTCCGGACGCGCACGACCTTGCACTCTCCGACTCAGCTCCCGGGATCTGTCCGGCGGAGCCCCATTCCATGCAGGGTGCGCCGGGGGCACCCACCACGCCTTTCCAAAACTCGCCTTAACGTCCTGCACTGGGGCCCACATGTGCACTCGCTCTGTCTTCAAATGCACTGAGAAGGTTCGAGCCCTTTTAAGAAAAGTGCCCCCAGTTAGGGACGGGGTCCACTGGTGAAATTCTACAGTTAAAAAAAAAAAAACTCTGCTCAGTTGGGGCCCTCCAGGAGGATTTAGTAGAGATCACACGCAGTCAGGGTCTCGGGCTGAGCGCCGGTCCCTCCCCCGCCCATCCCAATATATATAGATACTATATCTATAAAACGGGTTCAAAGACCTGACACTGAACCCGTTTTATAGATATGTATATATTTTTTTACTTTTTTTTTTTTTTTAGATTTTACGTATTTATTTCTATGGGAGAGAGAGCACACGTAGGCAGAGGGACTAAAGGAGAGGGAATCCTGAGGAGACTCTGTCGTGAGCCCAGAGCCTGACACAGGGCTTGATCTCACGACCCTGAGCTCACGACCTGAGCCGAAACCGAGAGTTAGACGAGTAACTGACCGAGCTATCCAGACGCCCCTTTTCTCAGTACTTCTTCCTGCCCCTTTGCTAATACGGTTTCTACCCTCCCGACCTCCTGAAACGTCTGCGTGTCCTGGCCTCTAGGACGAGCGAGGTCTTGCACTTGCCAGACGGCGTGGCTTTGCTCTTGACCAAACACCGTTCTGTAAGCGCGGTCCGGGCTGGCTGGACTTGTGACGTCGGCCCGTGACACATCACGTGGTCTCTGTTCAGGGCCGTGAACCCTGTGAGCCCACCTATGCGCACGCCCACCCCGTTCCCTCAGCTGTGGCGGCAGACGGAGCCACACACACGCACACAGCCCTCGGCCCTCGGCCACCTTCATGGGTAGAGTCAACCTGGGTCCGAGTCCTGTGTCCTCCCCCTGCCCACTCACCTACCTCAGGATTCACAGTAAAGAAATCCTTGAGAGCAGCAGGTGAGCCGTGGCTGTAGGGCAATGGTCGGTGGAGGACGACACGACAGCTCCCAGCGGGGATCATCCGACACCAGTCATCCCCAGCATCACATACGTGTAGGCCTTTGTCCTGAGCCCCTGCCCCGTACCAGATCCCGCCGCGCCTTGACCGCCAGCATCATTCCATGGGCCTGTCCTGATTCCCACACCGGTGCACCTGCCCCAGAGCTTGCCCTGCCTCTGGGACAGCCCCCCAGCCCCAGGGACCTGCCATAATGCTTTCACCTGTTCCTGCAAACGGTGTTAGTAGGGAACACAGGGTCCGGTGATTGTTAGTAACTATAAGAACAAAATTCTATGAAAAACGGAGCATGGGACTACGGGCACGACTGTCCCAGAGGAGGGGGTGAGAAGAGGTCGTCACGGCAAGCAGACATGGATGTGCCCGTCCTGTGATTCGGGCTGCACGCCATCACCAAGTGACAGGAGTAGGTGTCCCAGTGCAGGCCAACGAGAGGGAGCAAAGTCACCATCCCCGGGAGAAGCAAGCCCCGTCCTCATGCCGGAGGAGGGCAGCTGGACATTAGCAGAGGCAGGCATTCTGGGTCCCTCGCTCGGGGGGAGCCGCTTGAGGGAGGGAAGGCCGTGAGCGCCATGAGGGCAGAGGAAACATCGGGAAACATGGAAGAGCGGCAGAGGGCCCAGAAGATGCCCAGATGAATTTCCTTCCCCTACAAGTTCTGCCCCTTCCTCCAGATCCCCAGAAAGGGCAGCCACCCACCCTCCACCGGCCCAGGGCGTTTACTCCAACACTACGTTCAGGCGGGAACCTCTCTGCCTCTCCCTCCGGCTGGACCCTCGGCTTCTGGAAGGCACGAGTAATCCAGCCTCACTGACACCCGCCCACGAGACGTGGTGCAGCTGTGGCTGCTGGAAGGGGTAGTGGCTTGATGAATATGCTGTGACCTTTGCACACCAGGGTCCCCTGAGCCAGAAGGACGAGGTCAGTCAGCAGGGCTCCTGGGCCATAGACTGGGGCTCAGAGCAGACAGGCCCGTGGACATCCTGCGACAGAGCCAGCGTGGCGCCCCGAGGAGGAAGATGGCCCGAGGGGCGTTGGCTGTGGCGTGTGAGGCAGCAGAGACGTGGAGAGCCCCAGCAAGGCTGACATGCGGGGTGAAGACACGGGCCCCGCAGAGCCCTGCAGGGCGGGGGCTGCGTCCCCAGCAGACACGGCTCCACGGTCCCTGCCCCACGGCCACAGCTGCTGCAAAGTGGCTGGACTGTCTCCTCCGACCGGAGAGCAGGCACAAGGCCCCGAAACAAGGATGGGGTCCATCCATGGGGACAGCCCGTGACTTCCCTCCTTCGGCAGGAGAAGCCACTGCCAGGTTTTCAGGCGGGGGCTGGGCTTCCGAGACGGGTAAGAGCATCGGGAGCTCAGTCTCCTGGACGCGCACACCGGACCCTCCGTGAGCACCCGGGGGCTCTGCTGGAGCCAGCGCCCGCCACCCAGGCTTCCCCGTGCAGGGGACAGGAGACCCAACACACAAAAGCAGAGAACCCTTTAAAGAGATTTGTCTAAGAACGCAAACAAGAAAATGCTTTTTCCCGCCTTTGAAACAAAGCGCAGGGCAGACTGAGTTTTGTTTCGGTCTTTGTGCCGCTAACCGAATGAAAAGAATGAAGGGAAAGTCACGTCAAGGCTCCAACCACCCCAAGTCAGGGAGTTGCCAGGGTTGTTGAGGACTGACGTGTCCTCTGGAGGCGCGCCCTCCCCCCACCCGTCACCGCAATACGGCGCATGACAGGAGACGTGCGGGATGCAGTGACGCTGGAAACAGCTCGGCGTGGCGGTGGACACCTGGCAGGTGGGGCCACAGATTCTCCGTGGCACGTCCTCCCGGCTTGCTCACAGGAGAAGTGGGCAGAGTCGCGGGCGCTCAGCCAGGCGCTGTCCCCAGGGCCGGGTAGGGTTCACCGGGCAGCCGTGGGATGGCACAACGACAGTGTAGGGGCTGTGGCCTTCCTTCCCACCTTAGTTCCCACCTTAGCCGGGCGCCCACGGGCCGACCGCCACCCCCACCCATGCAGTTCCTGTTGGTGCAACGTCGGACGTACTTCTAGCACCTGACAAACACCAGAAATGGAATCTTCACAATGAAAATACTCATCTGTTTTCTGGGATCCCAGGGACAGATCGCAGTTCTAGGTCCTGCTGCGGACACAGTGGGTTGGCCGTGCTCCGCAGGGGGAATGGAGGGTGGGGGGGAGCATTGTCCAAGAGACCCTCACCACCCCCAGTGGTGCTGGCAACTCAGTGACCCTGGGGACCGTGACTTCAACATGGTGATTGAGAATCTGTACCCTCTTGTCCCCAGCTCCGCGGGCACCTTTCTCAAGCAGGAGCCGTTGCTTCTGGAACCTCTCGCCCCTGCAAGACTGCTCAGCCCTTCTGCCCACTGACGCCCCATCTCCCTTCTCCCCTTCTCTGTGTGCAAGCACCCTCTGGGCCCTCATGGAAAGCAGACATTTCTGGGACTGGGCTGTCCCTTCTGGCGTGGACCTGCTTGCAAGGGTCATAACAAGTCCCTGTGCCTCGCCACTCCTTCTCCTGAAAGGGGATCACCACTTGTTAGCACCTGCTTCGTGCCAGATGCGGGAGACACAGGTGTAACACGGCCACACCTCCCTCGGGCTCACACACACCGACAGGACAGACCTGGGGAGACAGCCCCTGAGACAACAGGGGAGTGCGGGAGAGGCACAGTCGTGCCCACGTCTCCCAGAGGGCAGGCGTCTGCAGAGCCCCACACTAAGACAGTCCTGGGGCTCCATCTCCTCCCCTGCCCTGTCCCTGTCCCGGTCCCCACTGGGCCCTCACTGGTGGCCTTGTTCTACACCCCACATGGAGTGTCTACCCTTCCCTCTCGGTCCCTCTCCCAGGCACGGCCACTCCCTACACCTGGCCAGGCAGGGCTTCCCCCGAACCCAGAGCATTCCCACAGGGACACAGGGCCCCCAGCTGCCTGCAGGGACGTGCTTGTCCTGCCTATGAATGTGGGAAGAGGGCACTGAGCCTCATTTGGAACCTAGCCTGGCCAACGCGCCCCTGACCTTGGTTCCCACCTCCACAGGGGAGGCTGGGTAGACCAACGCGCCAGGGAAGGACTGAGCAGAGAAAATGAGCCCGCAGTATGGGGCGGCCTGAGCCCAGTCCCCGGGGCCGCCACCCCCTCTGTGCATCACCCAGACCAAGGCTTGAAGCTCCGGGCCTCAGTTTCCTCGTCTGTAAAGAGGGCCCCGAGGCACCGGTCTTCCTGCGACGGGGAGGGTGAGCTGCTGTCCCACACGTGAATGTCTGTGTGTCCTGCCTGGGATGTCTCCACACAGGGATATTGTTCCCAACCCTTCCTGGGGTCTCCCCTGGCGATGCCTGGGCCACCTCCCTCCCCACTCCACCCGGTGACACAGTGAGCCCCAGCGGCCCCCACTCGGGGACAGGTACTCCATTCTCCACCGTCTGCCCAGTGTGCAGAGCCCGGGGGTGAGTTCCACGGGGCTGTGAAGGGAGGTGGCCGGTGTGCGAGGAGGCCGGCCTGGCCTGGCTGGAGGGCAGCATCGTCTTCTCCTCCCCCTCAGTGCCCCGGGGAGACCCCAGACCCTTCTCCCTTCTAGCGCCCGCAGCTAATGTTTCTGGAGAACAGGGACCCAGTCAGGACGCACCCGGCATCTCCTGGGTGTCCTGTGTGGTCGGGGGCTCAGTCTGTCTTCCCGCGGCTCCCGTACAGACACTCTCTGGGCTGCTGCATGTCATCTCCAGCCGACTAAGTCTGGCCTCGCTTCACCCACAGAGGAGCCTGCCAGGGGCCCCAGGCAGCCCAAGGGGGAGAGCGGGTCCTCCTGGAAAGAACGTTCCCACCCATGTCTCCTCGGTGCCTAGGGCTGGTGTGGCATGACACGGTAAAATCAGGACGGCAGGCCCCAAAGATGAGTGGACCCTGGCTGGTCTGCTCTGGGGTCTTCTGAGCTTTATAGACAGCGTGCCCGAGGCCTTGCACGAAAGGGGACTGGCCACGGTCTACTTAAGAAGTTTCTGAAATATAAGTTCAGCAAGTGTTTGAGGACAAGTTGAATGGTCGGAGAAGGCACGTCTGCAATGGTAAACTGAGATTTTCTCTGGGCCGGTAGGAACCCCTCATGGCCGTCTCCTTCCTCCCGATCTCACGGGGCCCGTTTTCCGACGACTCCGGCCATGGGTCCTTGTGCCTGTGTGGCAGGAGGCTCGCTGGAAAGAGTGGCGGTTTGAGTGGGAGCAGCTGATGGGAGCTGTCACTTGCCGAGGGCTCCAAACGGCTCCGAGCCAGCGGAGCCCGAGGAGCACGTGTCGTTGAGAAAGTCACCGGGATGGCCCCAGCCCGGCTCCTGCGGGTGTGCGCGTGCGTGTGCACAAGATCCCCCGCGTGTGCGAGTGTGTGTGTGTGCGTGGGGGGTGTACTGTGTGCATGTGGGTATTGTGTATGAGCATGTGAGTGGTGTGTGTGCGCGTGTGCGAGTGTATAGGGGTGTGTGGAGAGAGCCTGTGTGTCTGTGTGGGTGTCTGTGCACACTCGTGTGAGTTGCGTGCAAGTGCACGGCATCTACGCCCGGAGTTGCTCCCAGCATGTGAGAGAGGACACGCGCGATCACTCACAACCAGGGTCTTCCTGTCATCTGTCAGGGGCGTCCGTGTAAGAGAAGCCAGCGCTGGGCACCGGGGCGGCTCAGTCGGTTGGGCGTCCCACTCCTGGCTCCACTCAGGTCATGCCCTCGGGGTCATGGGTTTGAGTCCCGCGTTGGCTCTGTGCTCCGTGCCGAGTCTGCTGGAGATTCTCTCCCTCTCCATCTGCCCTCCCCCTGCTCTCTCTTTAACATAAAGAAACATAGGAGAAACTAACATTTCTCCACACAGGAAGGTCACCGGCATCCTTGGGCTCCCCCAGACCACCTGCCTTCCATCCAGGGAGGGCAGCTGCGTTCCACAGGCCAAAGTAAGGGCAGAAAATGCTCAAGACGCAGACGGACAGCCCTGTTTGGGGGCACTGCTACCACCCGGAAGTCCCGGTCCCCAGCAGTGGTCGCAACAAAGCACTGTGGTGTGCCATCAAGTCTGAATCTCCCAGATTTCTCCCCAAAGTCGTTCTTGGAGCAAAAAACACGTGTTGAGGGGAGTGTGGCGATGTTCGTGCCAGAGGACTCTCGGAGGACACCACTTTACACCTTGCCGGCTTTGCTCTGGCCGTGACGTTTCTCATGTGGGGGTTTGTGCGTGTGCTAAAATGCAAGGACGAAACGTTTCAAAGGCCTGTGAAACCCCTTCCAGAAGTCTCACGCAGTTGTGTTTAAAATGAGATCAAGCTCTCGGTATCATTTCAAGCTGTTTGGAGGAAACTCCTTGTTCCCCGTGCTTCTATGCTCATGTTTCCATTTATATTTTAGTCGACGGTTTTGTTCTTAAAACAAAGTTTTTAAATGTGTTTTGTGTAAAGCATGTTGACAGCCATAGTATAATTTGATGTCATAATTAAAGGGCATGGCACAGAAATAGCATCTCAACATTATTTTTAGATGATGTGGGAGTGCGATGGCTTCCTTTGAGGGGCAGCCAGCGACTGGGTTTTAAACACCCACGTCCAGGAAAACCGTTCTTCAAAATTTAGCGATTGGCCGTTGATACTTAGGTCTCTGGCAAAATTAAAGCAACATTCTAGAACGGCATTCCTGCCATGGTCGAGGCTGGTGGCTGAGCGGGGGGCAGAGCAGACCTGCGCACGCCAGGGTGTGAGCATCTGTGGGCGCGTGTCGAGGACGGAGCGGCGTAAGTGGGCATCGTGTCTCCCAAAGACCTACCCCGAGAGGCGGGAGGGGGAGAGACAGATACACACGGAGAGGTTACGCACAACCTTCCCATTAGTGGAGAAAACCCGCAAACAACCTGAAGACCCCACAAGCTGCTCACAGTCAAAACAACGTAAGGACAAAACATAAAGGCATTTTCAGCGATAACTGTTGTCACCGCAGAAAGCACCTCAGCCTTACGCACATGTGACCAGCTGCTACCAAAATCATTCTTCACCTCTTCAGGGAAGTCGGCCCGTGTCCTTGCCAGTTGCACGTACCGTGTCTCTCGATGGCCGTCCACTTCTGAGCGCCCCGGCTCAGACACCGGCTCTGCTTTGAGGAAATAGCACCATATTGGAGACAGGGATGAGGCAGGACGGCAGGGGCTGAGCAGAGCACGGGGGTGCCCTGGGTCCCGCAGTCCGATGTGGCCTGGGTGGACGACCAATGTCCTGACCGAGAAGGTGTGTGGGACACGAAGCCAGACCCCGGGTCCATCAGGGGAGTGCTGGGGGCCAGGCCGGGGCAGGACACTCACAAGAACCAGGGCAGGGCGCTGGTAGGGGAACTGCAAAGGGCCACCTTGTGTCCACTAAGCCAGAGGCGTTCAGCCGCGGGAGGACAGAGAGCACTCAGCAGACTTTCATCCCAGCGCCAGACGCCATCTGCGGGCATCAGGTCTTCCCAAGCCCACGAAGGGGAGGAGGAAGCTGATGCCGGTTCTCCCGGATGCCCCCAGGCTCACATCGACCGCAGGCTGGGTGGGGGAAGCCCACCGAGCAGGTGAGCGGCTGGCAGGGGCGGAGGCACGACGCACACACAGATTAATGTCACTACTGCGGCAATGTCCTTGAGAGCAGGTGCCCTGTGGCCATGGGACTCGTCCTCACAGACGCCCGCCAAGCTGTCAAAGGAGCACAGAAGGAAACCATAGGACCTGCAGCAGCCTGTGTCCCCAGAAGAAGCCGGCTGTGGGATCAGGACCTGCACGGCGCCTGTGGCACCTTAAGGGGTTATTCTAGGCACACTTGCTAAGGAGAAAAAAAATCAAATATTCACATACGTAGTGGGGAAAGATGGGAAGAACGTCGATGTTCAGCCGAAGAGAAGAGGTCTGTTAAACTCTGACGCGTGCGACACATCGCGCTACAGGGCCAGTGTGTTGTATTTTAACAACTATTTTATAGTAACAGGAAAAACGAGTAATACCGTACATTTTTGAAAATGTAAATGAAATTACATATATGATAAAAATTACATACAAATATTATTTCTACTTGATGTTTATCACATAAATATAATTCATGTACACAGATGCCTGGAAAATAAAATCACTGTCATGATTATAGACGTGTTCGTGGCTATGTGAAAACAAAGCAGAGACTCAGAAGAAATGTCACCAAAGAAAGGGTCCTCATTTATCAGTTACTACTACTGTAATTATTTTTCTTAATATTTGTGTATTTATCTTGGAGAGAGAGTGAGCACAAGCAGGGAGACCAGGAGAGGGAGAGGGAGAAGCAGACTCCCCGCCATGCAGGGAGCCCGATGCGGGGCTCCATCCCAGGGCCCTGGGACCATGACCTGAGCTGAAGGCAGACGCCCAACGACTGAGCCACCCAGGTGCCCTTTCCGACCTATTTTTAGCGTAACCTTGTAGGCGTATAAAATGTGCGGGGAGTCTCATCTTGTGGTCTTCTTTCCCATGACCTTGGGACAGCCGTATCTCCAAGGAGCCCTGATGCCTCTTCAGTGGAAAATGGGGATTTTTGATCACACCGAGACCTGGATGCTAGGAGTGCTCACTGCTCCTGAGATGCTGCTTCTGGACACTCCCACCAGACAAAATGTGTGAGTGAGTGTGTGTGTGTGCGTGTGAGCACACACACGCGTGTGCACACACACGTTCACACACACGCACGCCAGCCCCTCCAGCACCACCAAACTCCCCACGTGCTCCCCTTGCCTTCTCCCTACTCAGACGAGAACCCGACTCCCGGCGTTGTCCGTGTCATCATGGGTGCCACCCCGCGGCAGCCTCCGAGCCGCTCCGTGCCCATCCCCGCGTCACAGCGCCGGCCCCGAGCTCGCCGTTGGGTTGCAGCGCTCGTCGTGGCAATGACACGTTTGCGGCACGTCACCCGCCTCGTGCCGGTTGCTCGCTTAGACTCTTTCCCTGCACACCGAGCGCGGAGCGCGTCTGCCCCCATTCATCCCCACTCGTGTTCCGCTCGCGCTCCCCAGCACCCCCACGACGGCTGATTTCATGCTGTTCTCTGAGTACGTGGAATCCTGACTCGTCTCCAGCAGTCCGACCTCGAAGATGCACCCAGACATCCACTCCCTGCTCCGGCCCTTCCTCGACTCTGTTCCCTCCCCGGGACGAGCCAGTCCCCTCGTTTTCTGCTCCGTCCCTCCAGGGCGGCATTCCCCGCTGTTCTTGCCAGGACTGTCAGACACGCGTGTGCTTCGTTATCCCCCTTCTTTCTCACTATGCAGCGTGCTCTCTGTCTTCTTCGGTGTCTGCCTGCCACAGCCCACGGCACCCCCGAGAAGCCGCTCCCAGCCCTCCGTGCACATCTTTCCTCTTCCACACAATTGCTTTTTTCTCCTTCTCTGTTAGTGACGTATTTTTTTTAAAGCCACTGTCCTATACTTGGACATTTTGGTAATTTCCAATATTTTCCAATGACCAGCAATGCTGCAAGGCGTGGCTGTGGGCACACATGAGGTTTTGTGTTGGGAGAGGTGTGTCCTCAGGGTAGATGTCTAGAAGCGGGGTTGTGGGCCAGCGGGTAAAGATGTCTGTATTTTGGATATCGCCAAGTTTGTCTCCCCAGGAGTTCCCTCAGCAGAGTAGAGCAGGGACCGTCCACCAGACGCCCACCGAGCACACGGTCCAGGTTTTGGAGCCCCGACGGCCCGCGTTCTCCCAATCAGAGTCACTATGATGCACGTGCCTCTTGCCATGCAACAGCTGTTTTTCGTCTCTTTTTTGTGAATCACCTATTTTTACCTCCTTTACAGCCATTTTATAGGGCTTTTTGTTTCAAAATAATTCCAATTTATTCCGAACTTTTGCCCAGATATATTTCTCCACATGTACATCCCAAAAGACAAACATTGATGAATTTGTGATTCTCAGTCTGTCTTTAGACCAATTTAAAGTAGCTTTGACCTGGTGTACGTGGGAGAGAGCATTTGAACTGCGGTAAAGACTTAAATTCAAAAGAGAAAACGATGCCCGTCTTTGTTCCTGAGTCTTGAGGTCCCGCAGCCCCCAGAGAGCAGGGAGCCGTTCCTGCCAGCACTCAGCCCCTGGGACCCTAATCACCGACGTTACAGAGCAATGCTGTGCTCTGTAATTCACGCGTGTCAGCGAGGACAGGCTAGTGCCGTCAGAAATACGTGTTCTGGGCTCCCCTTCACCCGAGGAAGTGCTAGAGTGTTAAAGGATATTTCAAAATAATAAAAGTAACTCCTGAAAAGTAAAGTGTTTTTGGATGTCTTTTATCCACTAGGGGTAGTAATTCCCTTACCTGTGGCATATGTTGCTGGGGCGCCTGGGGGGCTCAGTTGGGTGAGCGTCTGACTCCCGGTTTCCGCTGAGGTCATGATCTCAGGGTCGTGAGATCGAGCCCTGCATGGGGCTCCACGCTCCGCACAGAGTCTGCCTGGGATTCTCTCTCGCTCTGCCGCTCCCCCAGCTTGAAATTTGTGTTGACTTTTAACTGAAGACGTTTGCAGGAAGAGTCTCTTCCTTAGACCCACTCATAAGATAAAGAGCATTAACACATTTCCTAACGCTGACTTGCCCTTGAGCGAAGCTCTAAAGCCAGTCGGTCTGGGAGGATTCTTAACTATTTCCTAATGTGATGTTGGAATTGGTTTGTTTAAAAGTTTATCTGGGTGCTCTCTTTGGTTATTTAAAATAACATTAGTTTGGAAATCTTTTTTTTAGGTTATTTTATTGGGTTTAAATATCGTTACTATATTTGCTTCACGAAAAGAATTCGAAGTTTCAGTCTCGTCTCAAAAAGCTCACTGGAAGTCTCCCGTATGGAGGCCTTGCTGAGATACTCGTCGGTAAGGTTCGGCAGTTTTCCTGTGAAGTGTGTCTGCTGGTGAATTCGCCTCCTCCTCCTCCTCCTGCCTACTTGTGTGGGTTTTGGTAAACTGTATTCTCCAGTAAATATTCTGTTTCACTAAGATCTCCATCTGGGTTTGCATAGACACAGGCAAAGTCCTCTCTCCAGGCTTTCAACCTTCTACATGTTCTCTGTCTCCAACTTCTATCTCTGTATCTCTGTCTCTCTTTGTCCCTGTGTCTCTCTGTCTCCCATCTCTGTCCCATCTCTGTCTCTCTGTCTCTGTGTGTCTATCTCCCATCTCTGTTTCTGTCTGTTTCTCTATCTGTACCTGTGTCCATCTCTGTCTCTGTCTCTCTGTCTCTCTCTCTCTATTTTCTCTCTGTCTCTGTGTCTCTGTCTCCCATCTCTGTATCTGTCTCTCCATCTCTCTCTGCCTCTCTGTCCATCTCTGTTTCACATCTCTGTTTCTCTCTCTATCTCTGTCTCTCTCTCTGTTTCTGTGTCTCTTTCTCTCTATATCTGCATCTGCCTCTGTCTCTCTCTGTCTCTGTGTCTCTGTATCTCTCTGTATCTATGTCTGTCCGTCTCTGTCTCTGTCTCTCTGTCTCTCTGTGTCTATCTCTGTGTCTCTGTGTCTCTTTGTCTCTGTCTCCCATCTCTGTCTCTGTCTCTCTCTGTCTCTTTGTGTCTCTGTGTCTGTCTGTGTCTGTTTGTCTCTCCGTGTCTCTCTGTCTCTCTGTCTCCCTGTCTCTGTCTCCCCTCGTGGCATGGCCCCACCAACAGCGTGTCATGCGAGGACACGTCTGAGCCATGTTGCACGACTGTCACCCGCAGCCCCTTGGTCCGCCTGATTCTCTGGCAAGAGACGCCGCGCCGCAGCCATGCTTGTCCTGGAAATTCTCTGCTCAAGGCTGAGGAACGTGTCCCCCACCCGGAGGAGCCAGCGTTCCTCCTCTCCCCAAGGCCATTCCCTGACGTCAGCAGGGGGGCGTGGGGAGGGGTGAAGGGAGCGGCGTGCCGAGCACTTGGCCGCCCGTAACACTGGCCTTGGAAAATCCCTAGAAGTCCTTAGAAGTGACAGATTGCATTTTTAACCCCAAATCCAAAGGCGCCAAAGCAGCTCCAGCGTTCTTACCACGGAGACCCCCGACAGCCGGCTCCGTCCCTGAGGGCCGGCCAATCTGCTCGTTTGCTTTCCGTGTTGGCATCGGGGGCGGGAGGGAGCGGTCCCTGCCTTTGCTCTGGGCCATCTGAGAGGTGGGTCCTACGACACCCACAGCATTGGGTCCGTCACCCTCTGCCTTCCTCACTGGGTCCCCTCTCCCCGCCTCCGCGACTCCTGCCCCCATGGTGGGCCGCTCCGTGCCCCGGCCAGAGACCCAGGCCGTGCAGGGTCTTTCCAACCTACAGAACCTTCACTTCATGGCCTCGACTCAGCCCGTCCATACCTCAGGGCGGGAATCACCCCTGGGGACGTCCAGGCCCCGGACAGCTCCGTGAGCGCCTCCAGCTGGGCGTGCTGGTGCAGTGCAGGCTGAGCAAGGTCCCGGAGGGACACGGACCCTCTGATGACCACCAGAGACCCCAGCACGGCCGGCCGGCTCTCCACCACCCGGTCCCCGTCTGGCCCCCGCAGGCCCCGCACCCGGACACCTCACTGCCCCAGTGCCCTCCATCTGTACCTGCCCGCCCTCTCATTGGCCCTAGGAGCTGGGAGATTGAAGAAACCACTAGAAAGAAAGTGGACTTGGTTGTCCCTGTCTGCGTGGTGGACCGAGAGGAGCCCCAGCGCATGGACGTCAAGTGCACACAGGCTCTCTCCAGCTGCAGACTGAGCACCTGGCGCTGCGGGCAAGGGAGCCCGTGGCTCCGGGGATGGACAGCTGGGGGACAGCAGCAGAGCCGGGGGCAGGGTGCAGAGACGGGTGAGGCCAGACCCCACCCTGGGAAACACAAGGTCCTGTAGAGCAGGGAGGGAGGGACATTTTATTCTAGTAGGATGGCCTGGGTCCTAATTCAGGCTCTGACCTTTCCCTGTGGGGGTCCGTGGGCAGAGCCCGTTGCTCCTCCGTGGATGGTGATGGGAGGACCCTGCCAGCCTGAATGGATTGCAGCGAGAATAACACAGGCCATGCGCAATACCCAGCACTGTGCCTGTCACACGGCGGGTCCTGGACACACGCTGCCCGTGCTGGGTTAGAGAAGGCACGCGTGAGGCCCAGCTTGTACGGAGGACCAGGCCGCAGCGGGTGGTCAGTGGGAGCAAGGTTTACTGGCCGGGAAGTAAACCACAGTTTCTGGTGAGAGCAGGCGGCACGTGAGACACAGAAGCACAAAAGGGCTGCACATCCCCACCTCACACCACACATCCCAATGGCAAGGTGGGTGGAAAGCAGAGGCTTCAGCCTGGACCATGCAGGACTGGTTTTAAGGCTGCTATATGCGTTTGCAAGAGGGACCTGAGCCACAGCATTTGTCAAAGCAAAGCAGAACTACGCAGTTCTGTCTGGACCCCCCACCCTGTCCTCCCCACCCGGTGGCTTGTACACGCTCGGTGCTCCTGGCACGGCCCATTCAGCTTGCCAGGGCAGTGGCCAAAACTCTGGGAAAACAAACAACGTGTTAATGACTTTGTTTTTACTCTACCTGCATTCAAATGCCAGCACCTTAATCTTATTTTGGATTTTCTTCCTCGTCGTTATGGTTCCATGACCCAGGCTTATTCAACCCCCTTATCAACCCCATCCGACTGGACATGCTTCCTTTCCCAGAAGTTTTGCAATGGATGCTGGAAAAGGCAACTTTGCAGGGGCCGCAGAATGTGTGGGCCGGGCACCCTCAGACAGGCACCTGGCGGCCAGCCCTGGGGGACTTCGGGGCCAGTGCCCCTCGACTGGCTGTCCTGGGCGTGGCAGAGTAAGGCTCCTTCGCTCCAGTGGGCCTGCTCGGTCCGTGTGCAAATGGGGCCAAGGAGGGGCAAGGTTAGGGGCCAGAAGAATGTTTTCCTTGGCAGAGGACTTCCAGCATGTCTCCCTTGGGGACAGAGCCCTTCTGGCCAGCCAGGCCGGCCAGACAGACAGCGGAGCCCTGTGACCCTATCCTAATGGCTCAGCTCCAGGACGGCCCCTTCCCTGGCCACCCCACCATTCTGCCCAGACCACCAGCAGGTGCCTCTGACCCCCGATGGGAAGCAGGGAGGACTGGGGTCATCATTTAGCACTGGGTCTGAAACTGGGACGGTTCAATTCTGGGCTTCTGTCCCAAGTCCCACAATGGAGGGCTGACACCACAGAAACTGATCTCACAGCCCCGGAGGTGGGAGAACCCACTTCCTTGTCCTGGGTGGAGCCATCCCACTATGGGGCAGGAGGGGCTGGGGGCTGCCTGGAGCTGTGGGATAGGACGCTAGTCCCACCCTCCTGCTGCCCCTCACGCTCCACCTGCCAACGCCATCACACTGGGCACTCCGTTTCAACCCATGAACTTGGGAGGACACAAGGGGTCAGTCTCCAGCAAACCCTCTAGGAGTGAACACATCTCTCAGCTGTCAATCTCTCTGTTTTGGAAAGGGGGACACTTGCTGTGACAGGGACACAAATACACGTGCAAACCCACACCCGGAAGAAGAGCATCTGAGCTCTGTAGGTGTCACCGACAACATCGAGGTCCAGAATGACTTCGGTGAGGACGTTCAAAGCCTTAGAGAGAGTCCCAACCCTTGCCAATCTGTCCACGGCATCATCTCTCCTCTCATTGGGTGGTTCCCCCAACTCCATGACCTCTGGTCTGCCGGCCCCGAGTCCTCCCCGGAAACCGAGAGCCACATTCTGAACGGACCCTAAAGCTTCGGCTGCGACAAGTGGGTTTGCGCAAGACCCCCATCTCGGTGAGGGTGACAAGTCCAGGGCCGGGCAGAACGCCATCCCCCCTGCCTACAGAATCATGCTAGAGGAGCTGACGGGGTTGGAATCGCCATCCCAGCAAACCGAGCAGGAGGAGGTGCTGGCTGAAGGGAAGGCTGCGTAGGACAGGCCGGTGGGGCGGAGGTTGCACGTTCCAGAGTGTCACGGCTGCACGGGAGGAGGCTCTGCCAGGCACGTGGGACTCGCAAGATTCTCAACCACAGGCAGTGTGCACCCCTGCTCCAGAGACATGGGCAGGGTCCTGAACCACTGCCAGCCGTCATGGGGTGGGCGGTGCTGCTGGCACGGAGAGGGCTGTGCCCAGGGCAGCCACAAGCATCCTGGAAGACACAGAGCAGCCCCCATGCTGAGCACTGGAGGTGTGGAGGCCGAGACACCCGCGATCTCCCACAGGAAACCACGCAGGACAGACCTCGCCATGGCCACGGCAGGACCTCGCTGGCCCCAGCCACAAGGGCCAGCACCCGGCAGAGAAGAGTGGATGGGACATCCGAGCCAGATGAGCTCCACCTCCCGTGCAGCCAGCGCTGCGGCCCCTGCGACCCCACCCGTGGGGACTGCCAGGAGTAGGGACCCCGCGGCCCCCAGCCTCGGCCGCAATTGCCGTCCACTTGAACGCCCCGTGAGTGTGTGATTCCTCAGGGTGCTGACCTGCACCCATCCCTCACGAAGCCAGGCTGGGCACCTGCGCTTGGCTGGTCCGGCAAAGGGGGTGGCCCCAAGGGGCTGACCGTGGAGGCCCCAAGCCTGGGTGGGGGCAGGCTCGCTGGGAAGGACGGTAGGTGATGCCAGTGCTGATGAACAGGGTCCCCCAGCCCCCGGGGGAGGCACGCGTCCCGTGCAGAAGCGCGCAGAGGACTCCGGCATGCAGGGGGCCAGGGAGGCCCCGTCCACGGAGGGGGACAAAGCCGGCCACCCTGACACCAGGCTGAGTGAATTGGCCCAGGCCACTGGGGAGCTCTGTGACAGCGTGGGGCACTCCGTCCTCACTCAGCGTGGGGAGCCACGTCCTGAGTTTCACAGGAAAGGTCCCCTCACCTGCGTCTGTCCTGACGGATGGACTCGCAGTTCTGTGCCCCCTTGGGCGAGTGTCTTGTATCCAGCTGGCGTCCCCAGCAGAAATCCACAACTGGGTTTCCAAACCCTCATATAACTGTGTGTGGAGAGGGGTGGCTTAGCTCTAAGGAAAATGAATCATAAACGCATCTCACTTGTTTAACGGGATAAGAAGCTTCTCAGTCTTGGAACTTTGGGGAGTGACTCCTGGAAGTCGTGTGTTCAGAACGGGTGTCAGCACCTGCCGTGGTCCCTCTCACCCGCCGACACCTGCCGGCGGAGCACCTGCGTGAGCCTCTCACCGCTCAGCACCGGGCACGCTGTGGCTGGCGGACCCACTTCTGTCTTCAGGGGAGCCCGCGGGGTCCCTCACGGCGGGCACCATCGCCAGTGTCCTGGAGCGGGCCCATCCCACCTCGGAGACACCGGTCAGTGGGAACAGGTTAAACCCCATCAAGCCTCACTCTGTTGGCACCTGCGGTTCTGGAACGAGCAAGCGTGCACGGTCCGCAGCGAGCCCTGAGCCGTGCGTGGAAGTGTTGAATGGCCATACTACAGCCCCAAAGCTAATAGTGCTTTATGTTGCCTACACCAGAATTAAAAGAAAACATTCCTAAAATCGCTAAGCTGACATTTACATCCTTTCTGTGTTTATTTTTAGAGACAGTGCTGGGGGGGTAGCCTTGTGCCCGCAGGGGAGGGGGTGACCGTCCTGGACCCCACCAGTTCTCATCGGACCCCAATCGGCTCCCGCGTCAGGACCGGCGCCAGGAGCCTCCCCACAGCCTCCTGAAGTGAGGTGATTTCCCTGGACGTTTCTCGTAGTTCTTGAGTATGGTCCAAACCCACATGTAGCGTCACTTCCGAGCTGATCTGCACCAGGTCTAGAAGGCGAGGTTGACGGGGCATTTGGTTTGGTTTGGTTTGGGGGCATGTTTGGTTTTGAGGAGGCGGGGAAGCTGTCCAGTTTGCTGTTGTGTTTGTGCGTTAGAGACGATGCTGTTTTCTCGTCTGTGGGTTTCCAACAGCAAATGGGCCGACGTCCCTCTCCCGGTACATCTGGTATCATATGCTGCATTTTACTGGCTTCTCTGAGACCTTCGCTCCCTTTGTCACCGACGGGGAGCCATTCGGACAGGACCTGTGTCCGGTCGCTGACCCCTTTGATCTGTACTTTGACACTTCCCACCTGATTTGGGAAGTGTTTGGCCATGACTTATCTGGCCCTTTCTCTCTCTGCCTCTCTGCCACCCTGAGGACTCCGGTTCCATGCAGGCCTGATGGTCCCCAGTGCTGTCCCCTCACTGTGGCTCCGGGTCCCCACATATCGGCATGGCTGGGGACCGTTGCTGGATGCCACACACTATGAATTTCACTTTGGTGCTGATACATCTGCATTCCTGCAAACACTCTTAAGCTTTGATTGGTTCAATTATTTGAAACGGTCCAAACCTTTTGGTTTCAACCATGTTCGTCATGACCAGAATCATGCTCAGTCTGGGGCTACGTGTCCTGCTCCCAGGCAAGACCTTTCTGGGTCCGCTGCCCCATTCCTCACAGACCTGGAGCCTTTCCAGGCCGCCCGATGGAAGAGTGGGAGGACCGGGCACTGTTCCTTCTAGGCCTTCCAGGTGCTTCTTCCGTGGCCCTGGGGAACTGCTTCATAATCTTGTCTTCAGTCGAACAAATGGGCTGCCCCCTCCCCGCAGATCTCCAGACTTCTCTCAAGTGTCCTTCTGTCCCTCCAGCAAATTCTGCTCCAGACACTTGGTCCCCTTCTCTGTTCGTCTCCACCAGGGAGTCTGAGAGGCTCTCCCTGTGCCCCCTTTCTGCACCTTCTCTGGGAAAATCTCCCAGGCCGACAGCTGGGGCCATCGCGGGCTCCCCTGTGCCGTTCCTGCCTCTGACGGAGCACTCAGCCGGCTGCCTGCTCTCCGGTGTCCTAACAGCGTCTCATGGATTCCCTGGTGTGTTTTTCTGTTTCAGGCAAGAGGTAAACCCACATCGACTTCGCTTTGGCCAAAAAGAGAATCCTGGTCAGCCTCGCTGCTTTCTAACCTTTGGTGTGTTCTAAGATTTTAGAAATCATGTAAGGCACCTTGTTTTCGTTGTTCTTTGTGAAAGGGTCATTTCCCGGAAGTGTGATTGATTTTACCCATTTGTCAAATAGGTGCTTCAAAGTCCATGTATAAAAGTTAAAACAAAACAAAACAAAAAACGCAGTTGGAATAAAAGAAAGAGACAGACACATATAAAGGTAGGCAGACCTAAGCAAAAAGACAGGGACGGCGTACCCGTAAAGTATAACAGGAATACACAGCCCATTCCAGGTGGTCCTGACCACAGGGATCCTGATGAGACTTTTCTGGAAACGGATCCACAGCCATTGCCAAAGGGAGGAAGACATGAGGCTCCCTCCGACCTCAGATGCCTCCCCCCGGCTCGGCGCCCATCACTTCTGCTAGCCCGTCACAGGCAGAAGCAGGTGGCACAGACCTGCACATGTTCAAGGGGACAGACTCACAACCGAGCCAGGTACCAGAGTGAGAGGAACCAGAAATACCGGTCAGCACCCCGATGCCCGTCAGCGCCGCTGTGAAATCCAGCCCCCGGCCGAGGTCGTGCAGACGGCAGACCCACCATGAGTCCCTGCCTGGAGGGGGGACCCATCACCATCTGTCACAGGACCAGAGTGCTCCGGCACAGGACGATGGCTGGATGGAAGGCAGCTTTTTCTCCGACCAAATCTCGTTTTTTCCCTGAGAATGAGTCAAACACACAATGCAGGGACAAGCAAAAAGAACGTAGTGTTTTTCCCATTGCTGGGTGTTGAGTCATTACCAGAAGTTGGTACCTAGGTCATTTGCAAGAAATATCCCTATTTCCATCTGGGACGATTAACTTCAGACAAAGTTTCCATTAACACTTAAACCAAAAAGCGTTTTCCGAGTAGCGAGTGCACCTCCGCTGCACACGACTCGGCCACTCTCGGTCTATGTCTCCGAGGGCACAGAGCCTCTGTGCTTCCTGATGGGGACATGAAATGCCGCGTTCCCCAGAGGCCTTTACCCTGGGGCTAGCTCAGAAACTGAACTGAACGTTCCTAATGTCTGGTGCCAGATCATGGCTCACACGTTCCCGGTGAACGAACGGCAGGAAGGCTTCTGACCGAGGCAGCGGCCGCGGGACGCACAGCTGGTACACAGCTGGGGTCCATGCACACCTGTGCTGGGTCCCGCCCCCTCTCTGTTCACAAGTCTCTCCCCCTGGTGATGAAGAAGCAGGTGCCTCTTTCTTGTTATGACTGGGGCTGTGTCCCCCCAAATTCCCATCTTGACATCCTAACCCCCGGAACATCAGAATGTGACCTCGTTTGGATAGAGCATTGTGAAAAGGGGTGATTTGGGTAAAATGAGGGCCTTGGAGTGGCCTCTAGCTCATAGGGCTGGAGTCCCTCTAGGAAGATCAGGCCAGGACGCAGACACGCACAGAGGGACAGCCCTGTGGGGACACCGGGAGGGAGGCCACAGGAGGAACGGGTTCCACCCACACTTGGATCCCGGACCTCCAGCCTCCATGCCCAGGAGAAATAGATTTTATGGTTTAAACTGCTGTCCGGTTTGTGATACTTTGTTATGGCTACCAGAGTGGACGGAGACACTGGGGGCATCTGTCCCTTCGGCATCCAACCATTGTCATGCCTTTATTAAAGTCGTTGGTTAAGAAAGGAAAAAAAAAAAAAAAGGAGCACATGCGGGTGGGCCCAGAGACAGGTTTTGGGCCCCATCCCTGGAGACCAGCAGACCCACAGACAGTGTCCCCCCGAGTGGGTCCTCCCGGCCTCTCCCTGGCTCCTGTCCCGGCGTGTGCGTCTGGTGCATGGCCAACCACAGCCTTCCCTCTCTCAGAGAAGAGAAAACGTGGGCACCACGTCCCCTCGCAAGAGTAAGAGCGCCTGAGGACACGTGAACCCTGCACTCTGCATCCCTAAATCTCAGGCAGGTCCTGGGACAGCCGTTAGGGGAGAGAGGACCGGCTGCAGTGAGTTCTCATCACGGCATAGGGGCTGGCGGAGTCCCCGGAGACCCGCTCTCCGACGGCAGCCCCGGGGGGGACGGGGAGCCGTCCGGCTCTCGGGACACAGACCTCCAGTCCCCGTTCTCGGCGCGGCATCCCCCTCAGCCGTGGCGTCTCTGAGCCTTCCCTGGCTGGCTTTGATGAATTTGTTTGTTTTTACATTTGTTTAGGGATGATAAGCTTCTCCTTTATGCCCTTTCGTCTGATTTCCTGAGTTATTTTTAACCCTGGATTACAGTCTTGGAAATTCCTTGGGAAATAACTTAGGAAAACTGGCCCCGGTTACTTCTATTTAGAATTCTACCGACGGCAGTAACCCCACAATTGTGCTTGAAAATGCATTGTACGACGAGAAATATTCCGTGTGACACGGTTTGTCGAGGAATGCAGCCCGCCGTGACTCTCTGCGGTTTCTCTTTGGTCTCCACATTGCTCGGCGGGGTTCCTCGCTCTCCCCCACAGCAGCTGGAAAGTGTCAGGACATCGTTTTACTCAAGAAAGTCGTTTTGTAATGTCAGGAATCCCCAGACGTCCTGCGTCTGCACACGGGACAAGCTCGGCCCCCAGATCCCGAGTCCCCACCATTCCTGGTCCCTGGCTGACTACGTGGGGTCCAGAAGGTTGACTGGGGTCCAAATGAGCAGGAAAGGAGACAAACGGGGGCAGGAAGGAGCATGGCAGTGAGGGGGTGTCTGCTAGGCTCCCGGGGATCTCAGTGAAGAGACAGAGGGCCGCGGTGAGAGCATAGGAGGAGACAGAACAGGAGGTGAGCACGGAGAGATGGGGAGAGGTGAGGCTATGCTGTGCTCAAGGGACGGCCCATTGGGAGTGACCTTGAGAGGACAGTAGAAACCAAATCTAAGAAACGGGCCCCAGTGACCATCCATCTGGGCCGAGACAGAATACCACAGCTGGACGGCATGTCACCAGCAGGGCTGGACTCCCCACCACTCTGGAGGCTGGAGATGGGAGACCGGGAGCCGGCAGATTTGGGACTGCCTTTCTGCCACCAACCCCCTCAAGGGGCTCCCCCCTCGTGACCTCATCGCCTCCAAGACCCACCCCCAACCACCACCTTGGGGTTCAGACTCCCACACACAGTTTGGGGGACACAAACAGTCCGTCTATGGCCGCAACCTAGAGAGAATGCCCAGTGTGGAAAGGAAGACAGCCACAGCCAGAAATCTGCGGACAGCGCCGTTGGTGGGGCCCACAGAGGGGCCAGGGAGGAAGGAGGAGGACTGAGAAGAACCAGAATTCCCCATGCGGAAGCACGCCAGCATTTCCTAGAGGAAAGGGGGTCACTGGGGAGTCACATGTGACAAAGATGAGAAGACATGGGAAAACCAAAAAGGCCCAGTCACCCCCCACTTGCGAGGCTGTGGGGCTGGGCACGGGCCTCACTTTGCTGGGGACCCAGGAGCGAGTGGCCGAGAAGAAGCAGTGCACGTTGGCTACGCTCTCAGGGACTGGGGGGTGGATGTTGAGGTGGGAGCAGGTTGGAAATCCGGGGTCCCAGTGCAGGGAGGCTATAGCAAGCAGGGAGAACTCCATGTCTCTGCGTACCTGGGTCCAGGCCTCGGGACAAGCGTCCACCCCAGGACGTGAGCGAGGGCCCGCCCGGCCAACGCCAACACCAGCCAGCCCGGGGGCCCCACCACCGGGTTCCCAGGACAAGTCCCCACCCGGATGCTGGGGTGCATTAGAGCCGCGGTCAACCAGAATTCAGACACAAACCGTGCAGTGCCCCACGTCCGTTATCATCACTTAAAAGTCCAGAGCCGAGGAAGTATTTCTCACCGGGGTATTTTCAATGCCAAAGAACCGTAATATTTTTATGACAAACTATGAAAAGAGAACCTTGGTATTTTTAATGTCCAATCTTGGAAGGAAAACCGTGGTATTTTTAAGCCAAAATCTGAAGGATTTTCTCACTGTGTTCTGTGCCAAGGAAGAGGGTCTGGGCAGCTAAGCCCACCTCAGCTTGGGACGAAAGCATGTCTGCTATCAGTGCTATAGTCCTGATAACAGCTACTTTCTTCGACTTACCAGCAAGAAGAGTAGCAGAACACTCCATGCCTGCTTGAGACCTCCTAATTAGTCATTATTAAGAATAATTATTTCCATATATTTGGCAGTATGTGTGTTTGTATGTTACGTGTCTTTGTAAGATTTTGAAACTCCAGATTACATTATCTGTGATGTAATAAATCCATTAAATTACTCAAAATCCCAACACCAGGGAAATGTGCTTTCAACATCATGTATATTACTTTCCTGATGTTGATGCAAAAAAAAAAAAAAAAAGGTGAAAACAGAAAGCGAAGAGATTTCTATACAACATTATTTCAGAGATGAGCAGCATTTTGTCGCTGGGGGAAGCCACACTTGCTCTAACGACAGCCTGCTGTTGGAGATTAGGTGGGACCCAGCTGGGTTACTGTCTTCAGCCAAACCACATTGAGAAAAATGTGTATCACATTTATCACATTAATGTGTATCACATTATCGCATGCGTATGTGTATCACATCTGTGCACTATTTCATCAAATCTCCTTTTTTAATTTTTTTAAAGATTTTATTTATTTATTTGGAGAGAGGGAGAGAGGCAGTGAGCACAAGCAGGGGGAGGGGCAGAGGGAGAGGGAGAAGCAGACTCTCCACTAAGCAAGGAGCCCAATGTGGGACTGGATCCCAGGACTCTGGGATCGTGACCTGAGCCAAAGGCAGACGCTTCACCAACTGAGCCCCCCAGATGTCCCTCATCAAATCTATTAATAAATGAGGCTGCTCCAAGGGATTGGCCAATCAGCTAATAAATCCTACTTGTAAGTACAGCTCCTAGATGATATTGTCAATTTCCAGATAGAGACATTTCCAGCTGCCCAGCATCTGCGAGACAAAACAGAAATGTGAGATGAATATCTTCCCCATCAGCAGCCCAGAGTCCGAGGGGAGGCCTTTGACATCTGCTCCTGACTTTGGTGGGATTTTTTTTTTTCAATGATTTTATTTATTTATTTGACAGAGAGAGACAGATCACAAGTAGGCAGAGAGGCAGAGAGAGAGGAAGGGAAGCAGGCTCCCTCCTGAGCAGAGAGCCCAACGTGGGGCTCGATCCCAGGACCCTGAGATCATGACCTGAGCCGAAGGCAGAGGCTTCACCCACTGAGCCCCCCAGGCGCCCTTTGGTGGGATTACTGTTTCTCGTCCTTCATCACAAGCTCTATTTGCAAATCATGGCCACAGAACACAGACTTCTGTAGAAGAAACCATCAACTCACTGGCCACCCCTGGTCCCATTTCCTAGCACGGGGGGCAGTTACCAGTGACTCGCACTCATTCCAAACAGCCTCATGTCCACATTGCCGCACAGCCACGGCAGGGAGGAAACAATAAGGAAACAGTCAGGAGGCTGTCCTCTCTCTGAGGGGCAGAACTGGGGTCTGGTCACGCTGCTGATCATTGCAATCAGCAAGTAACATGGGGCGAGACAGATCCCGTGTTTCCCATCGCCCCGGGGAACAGGAAGACGGGCCAAGTAGGAATGGTGAAGAGGCTGGTCGTCTGCCTAGAGAGGAGACACGGTTCCTGGATGGGTCAGGAAGTCCTGAGCCTGCAGGTGGGACAGGCGTTCAGGGGAGGGGGGCCGCCGCCTCCTCCTACCCGGGCCAACAGCATTCGGATGGAGGTGTTATTAGGGCTGTGTGAGTTCATCTACGCGCAACACCCCCAACCCAAAACCCAGGAAGGAAAGACCAGCTGTCAGGTGCCTGCAAAGTCTGGGGCCCATCACCTTCCCAGACCCACACATGCACCCAGACGGGCCCTCCCAGCGTGTATCCAGTGGGATTTCGTTTTGGAGAATCATAGATATTAAAACCAAGAGCTCTGGAGGGCCTGTGTGGTTGTCATTAAGCCGCTGCCTTCGGCTCAGGTCATGATATCAGGGTCCTGGGATCGAGCCCCACATCCGGATCTCTGCTCAGCGGGGAGCCTGCTTCCCTCTCTCCTACTCCCCCTGCTTGTGTTCCATCTCTCAGAGTGTGTCTCTCTCTGTCAAGTAAATAAATAAAATCTTTATAAACAAACAAACAAAAAACTAAGAGCTCAACAAAGCCTATCCAGTTAAACATTTCTATTTTTTAACCACAAAGACAGCTAACCTGTCCAGAACAAAGACCATATGCTTAGGGACGGACAGATCTTGAATCCAGGCCTCCCACGTGCCCCCCCCCTTTTAATCTTCTTAAAGTCTGGGTATAATTCTGCTTCACAGGCCATGCTGCGTTTTCATTTCTTTTTTAAAGCCCTGGGATGTTCTGAGATGACAGAGCAGGGAAAACATCTTCAAGTGTAGTCGCAAAGTCGTAACACTGTTGCGAGCATCAGCTGGGCCACCCCCAAGCCCCACGCGGCAGGGGCGCCCACGTGAGAACGAGTACACGGGAAGCACAGTCGGCTGCAGGAAAGGACACAGGGATACCAGGGGCTGCACTCCCCACCTGCCGCGAGCAGGAGTGTGGTCCGGGAGCCCTGCTGTTGAGACGCCCGTGTAGGCGGCATCCGGCAGGAAAAAGACCAACGTCCACAGAAGCAACCTCAGGGATGGCAGAATTTCCCTTCCGGAATGGAGAAGCTCTCGTCCAGGTTGTGTAAAACGGTTCATTAAGTCTATGGCCTGCAGGGCGCCTGGGTGGCTCAGTCAGTAAAGCATCTGCCTTTGGCTCAGGTCACGATCTCAGGGTCCTGGGATCAGGCCCTGCATCAGGCTCTCTGCTCAGCGGGGAGCCTGCTTCTCCGTCTGCCTCTGCCTGCTGCTCTGCCTACTTGTGATCTCTATTTCTCTGCCAGGACTCCCAGTGTCCAGGTGCCCAAGTGCCATGTGGGAGCTGTGGGCACAGAACTGCGGGGCCACACCTCTGTGTGGGACCAGGGACAGGCAGGCCAGGGACCCATGCCAGCCCCTGCTCCATGAGATCTGACCGGCCATGTCAACGCGCTCAGCCTGGGAAGAACCCATAACTTACCCTTCGGAGAGTTTCTCCAAGCAGTGGGCACACAGCCAGGCTCCAGGCGGTCAGCGTGGCTCACCGAGCAAAGGATGTGCGGGAGCACCAGGACCCCCGCAACTCTCGGAAATGGAGTCCTGGACCGGCGTGACCCCTCTGCCTGACAACTGCTAGTCCAGGGCAGCACAGCCCGATCACGTGGTCTCTCCTGGGCACAGACTCTCAGCCCCGCACCCTGGCCTTGCCCTGTGTCCTTAGCATCTCACACACACCTCGACAACAGAAATAATCATAAAGGGAAACTTGAAAACATTGTTTTGATCTAAATTATTTCCCTTTGTCCAGAACCTCCTCGGCTTTTCGTTCCATTAGGTGCAGGTCACGCCGGGCATTTTGAGGTTCTCATCGTCTACAGAAAGAAAGGGCAGCCAGCCTCCCGGAGTCGGGGCGATCCGCACAAGTACGGTGGAATAACAACCGCTGTCGTCACGGAAGCATAGCCCACTCCTGCTGTTTCTTTCGTCACCCCTTTTGACGCTCGATGAGAAGGTAATACATTTTTTCTGCAAGGAAGCATTCTTACAGCAGAGCACAGGACACAGAAGAGGCAATTCTCAAAAGTCAACAAGTAAGGGCTGCCTCTCCCTGCCCTCCAGAAGAGCGAGCATTCCCCAAGCTGTGGGAGGAAGAAAGACATGAGCCGGCCCTGGCAGCTGGGTTATCTTGGCATTCCTGACACGGGCGCTGGGGCTGGGATGAGAAACAGCAAGCTGGGCAGGCCTAGGGGTCCAAGGACAGCAGCCCTAGCCTGGCCATGGAGCCAGCCACTCAGGAGTGCCAGGGACAACCTCAAAGAATGTCTTAGAGCTGCAGATGCTTCACACACGCAGATTCCAGTCTGCTCCGAGTCAGCATGGGATTGGAAAGAATCCCAGCCAGGTCCAGGAGGTCGGAAGCGAAGATGAGCCAAGGCTGTCAAAGACAGGGTCGTGGCTGTGCATTGGTGAGGAAGGAATGGGCCAAATCGGACGGCCTCAGTGACCACTGACCCACATAGCCACTAGTAGAATCACAGATCCCTAGGCTGAGGGACCCTGAGTTGTCAACATTGTTTCAGAAACTCAAGGACTCTAAGTAGAAATTGTGTTCAAGGTAGAGGTCTTGCACACCAGACTTTGCAGGATGATGCTCTCACATCCAGCAGAAGCAGACAGGTCTCTCCAAGCATCGGGATAGCAGACGGGCAGTTCGGTCTTTGACTGTGTTCATAAGCACACTGCTGCGAAAAAGCAAGGCACAGAGAACGGGGCAAGGCTGGGTTGGGAGAGCAGACGCTGGGCAAACGTGGGCTCCTGATCCCTTGCCCTGATGGTTCTCCAGTGCTTCTTCAACTTTCCATCTGACACCAGCAGGCACAACTAGAGCGCTCCCATCTCTTCGCTCACCAGGGTTTCGACGGACTCAAAGAACCAGGGGCAGGTCAACGTGGTCCCAGTAATGTAACAGTGGGTTACAGGCTACTTACCTCGGGTCTCACCACCCAGACGTCATGGCGGCCTCCTAAGAAGAGAATGACAAAGCATGATAAAGGCAAGAGAAAACACTTGCTTTGTTCTGTTTTTCAGAGAGAGAAGGAGGAGTGGGGGAGGGGCAGAGGGAGGGAATCTTAAGCAGGTTCCATGCTCAGCACAGAGTCCAATGTGGGGCTCGATCTGAAGACCCCGAGATCATGACCTGAGCAGAAATCAAGAGCCGGACGCTTACCCAACAGAGCCATCCGGGCGCCCCAGAGAAAACCCTAAGAAGAGACGACACCGTGGACTCAGACTCAGGTAGGACCGGGATCTGAGAATGATGGACAGGGAGCAGGGTATAGCTGTGAGGGACACATTAAGGCTCTCATGGGAAAGTAGAGAAGTTGCAACAGATGAGTAACAGAAGTGGAGAGATGGAAAATTTAAAAAAGAACAAGAGGCAATTACTAAAAATCAAAGACACTGTAACAAATTAAGAATGCTTTTGATGGGCTCCTCAGGACCATGGGCACAGCCAAAACTTGGTGATCTTGAAGATAGCCCCGTGGAAATTTCCTAAACAGAACTGTGAACAGGAAAACAAACAAACAAACAAATAAACCCAGAACATTCAGGAACTGTGGGACAATTTTCAAAAAGGTATGACATGTGCATGACTGAGATACCAGAAGGAGAAAGAAGGAGACATGGACCAGAAGACAACTTGAAGGAATGAGGACAGAGAATTTACCCAAAATTAATGACACGCTGCCAACCCCAGATCAGGGACACTCCAAGGGCCGTAAGCAGGACAAATACCAAAGAGCCTACAACATTTCCTGTTCAAACTGCAGAAAACTAAAGACAGAGAGAAATTCTTCAAAGAAACCCGTGGGGGACAGCTTTGTCACAGAGGAGCAAGGAGAAGAGTTTCAGGGGTCTCCATTCCAGAAGTCATGTCAACAAGAGGAGGATAAAGTAAAATGGTTAAACAAATTAAAAGGGAAAGACATCAACCTATAGAATGCAAGGTTGGTGAGATCATCTTTCCAAAGACCCGCAGAAAAAAGACAAATGAGGAATGGGACATGCTGTTTTGCGGGGTACTCGGTGCAGAATCTGAAATGCACGCGTTTCCTCTTTGACAACCAGAAGGAGGGGCCATGCAAAGGTGGGACCTGGCTTCTCTGAGCCCACGGCTGTGGTCCATGCAACGGTGCCAATCGCAGCCCCCCCACGCCTGCCTTACTGTGCTAACGTGGCACAGGCGGGGAGTCTGACCAGACAGAAGGCAGCCTGGTGATGTTTCCAGGAACAATCCGCTTACTTGGGGCTGTTGAAGGAGAAGGGAGTCAAGCATGGCCGCTGAGTGCATATGAATGGCCTTTGATGAACCCTCCCCTGTCAGTGATGGGCCTCGAAGGACATGTTATTTTCCCCTCAGATTAGGTGGGTCTTCCTTGGAACCCAGGGCGGTGAAGTGATGTGCTTCCCCTTGGCCTTGCCTGCTGCCCTTCAGAGGTCACAGCTAAAAACCCAAGGGTTGCACGGCGCTCCAGCCACGATGACGCTGTCAGTCCTAGCAGCGGACAGGCGAGCTGCCCGCCTGTGCCAGGCTGTCTGCTGTCTGCCGGCCTCCTCCTGGTGGCCGGTGGACAGGCGCCCTCACCTCAGGCACACACCCCTGGTTTGGGTGGGCTCCTGGATGCCTCTCAGCCTTACTCTTGAGCGAAGTGACCCAGATGGTGCCAGGTAGGTCAAATATAGGTTGACATTTAAGAGGAAACTCATTATCCTAAAACAGGAACACAAATACGCATGACAAGTTAGCCAAATAGATGTTATACCGGAGTTCTTCATACTAGACGAAGATCAGGAATGCTCCCTTGCCCCCCAAAGGAGATAGCTTATTTTTTTTAAGATTTTATTTATTTGAAAAAGAGAGAACATGAGAGAAAGAGATCACAAGCAGGTCGGGAGGTGGGCAGAGGTGGAAGCAGGCTCCCCGCTGAGCAGGGAGCCCGATGCGGGACTCGATCCCAGGACCCTAAGATCATGACCTGAGCCGAAGGCAGAGGCTTAACCCACTGAGTTTCCCAGATGCCCAAAAAAGAGATAGTTTAAAGTAGAATTGTAACATAACCAAAATGGACTCACACAGCCTCGTCACGTTGGTCTGTGAAGGAAGACTTTAGTAGCCCCAAAATCCCTGAGGACACACGTGAGTCCCTGCTGTGTCCCCAGGCCTCTGGGGCATGGCTCCTCCCACCTTTCTGGTGCCTTCCATCCCCTTCTCTGCCGTGGATCCCTCTCGCTACCCTCCACTGCCTCGCTCCCCCACACACCCTGCTTAGGAAGGATCTCGAGCTGTGATCACCCTTTATGGACCCGGGTCCCTCCCGCAGCCCTGAGTTTGGGAATCGTGCAGCGTACGCCTTCACTAGGCTGCCTTAACCGAGGGCCGCAGATGGGGTGGCCCAGACAAAGGATGCTCACGATCTTGGGGTTCTTGAATCCGGAAATCGGGAACCAGACAGGGCCACGCTCCCTGAGGCAGGCACCACGGAGAGGAAAGTTCCAGGCCTCTCTCCTGGGCTTGTGCCTGGTCCCCAGCCCCTGGGTTGCTTCATATCACCTTCCTCTCAAGGATTTTATAAAGACGAGCAATCGTATTGGATTAGGGCCTGCCTGATGACGTCTTAGCTCCACCACGAGTCTGCTACTCTGTGTTAGACCCAGTGACGGTTGAGATGACGTGTAACTTTGCAGACACAAAACTACCCCGTCATGCACGACAGAGATGGGTCGTTTTAGGGAGGCTCTGGAATCAAAGCTGGTAGAGCCCCGAAGTTCCCATCAGAAATCCCTGTCTGCACACCGCCTCTGGGTCAGCCTGGCGCTGGCCGCACGTCCCAGCTGGGCATGCCACGGAGACTCGGGGAGATGGTGTGGGGGGCTCTGTTGGTGGGATGCCTCTGCCCAGATGCACACGACTGCCTGCTGCACACACACAGCATCGTGAAACAGGACCGATTACGTCCATTTCGCTGGGTGGGACACCAGGGCCCCAGGGGAAGCAGCCTTCCAGCCCCCGGAATGAAGGGCTGGGCACAGACGGGTCCAGGAGGCCAAGCCTATGCCCTCTGCCGGGAGAGGCCCACCGACCCCTGACAAGGTGTGCACGCGAGTGAGGACAGGCCCGGGGTGCCCTCCTGTCCTGGCAGCCTGCCGGGAAGGTCCACGCCGGACACAGGCCAGTGCTCTGGACGCCGGCAGACCCCTGGCCCAGCCGCTGAGCCATGGGGCCGCAGAGTGAGCTGCCCCTGTCCTGAGGGACAGCTTCATCCCGGGAGGAAAGCAAGTCAAGGGCACAAGACAAGGCACATGCCTGTGGGAGACCAACACAACCGGGGCGTCGTGAGTCACGACAGTAGCTGGGAGCAAGGAAACGGTCCAGGAAGCAGGAGATAGAACATTCTGGAACCTGGCAGCTGCATCCCTGCATGAGAAGCAAAGCACAAGGAAGAAAATCCCTGCATAGAGGCCTCATCTTGCTGGTTGAAAGGAACCCTCGCTGGGGTCCCGGTGTCCTGCAGGACAACCAGGCACAGCCACAATTAAGTGAAGGGGAGAGGCGTGGACGCCAGGGGCCAGTGCGTCACGTGGGTTTGGACAACGTTAGTTAAGAAGTCAGCACTGGCACCAGCGGCTGACCCCCGAGAGGGAGGGCGTCTGATCGCGGTGACTTCTGCTGTTTCTTTTTGGGGATGTTGGGAGTCAGAGAGAGCCCCTTTTGGGGTTGGGGACATCCCGGCGGATGGGACCCCCGTCTCCCCATGCGGAAGCCGAGCTGGCTGGTCATTGCTGGCCCAGAGCCGAGCAGCCCTGCTGAAGTGGGCCGGCTGTCGACACCTCCTCGGAGCAGACCTGGCCAGAACCCGCCCACCGAGCCAGGTCTGTGTGCAGGAGGGGTGCCCCCCGCCCACCGGGTGTAGACCCCAGGACATATAAACTCCGTGGGGAGAAACGGAAGAGGAGAATGGAGCAGCCTGCCCCCACCGGGGAAGTCAGCATTTCCCTGTGGATTTTGTAGAACGACAAACTCTGTCAAGACAGTGGGTCTTGGGCTGGAGGCCTCTGTGTCCCCAGAGCCAGAACGCAGGCAGCCCAGAGCCGGTGGAGAGAGGAGAGGGGGGAGGGGTGTCCAGGACAGGACACCCCATCCACAGGGGAGCCCATGGTGGCCTTTCAGCTTCTCCTCCTCCAGCGATGAGAACCAGCAGAAAGCTACCTGTCCCCCCACCCCCACCCCTTCATGCCTGTGAGCTAGTCAAGCTGTCACGGGAACTGAGGCCACAGTGCCTTTGTATATCCTAGGAAAACGGCAAGCTACAAATCCAGGGGGAACCAGGCGAGGCCAAGCCTGGGAGAGCCTTAGTTCAATTTTCCTGACACGCTGACATCCGAGACCATCGTGCTCGTGTTGCAGAAACTGAGGGGAAAAGGCACGTCTGAGCTCCAGAAAGACAGCATCTCCTCCTCCTGAGACAACAGGGACAACAGCTCGCATTTCCTCACTCGGGTCTTCTGCCTTCTCTTTGTCGGGAGCGGCGGGGCCGCCCCGCGATTCACGGTCAGAGACCGCCATCTGCTGGAACAGAAAACAACCCAGACCAGGCTACTTCGGGGCAGCCTGAGATACAGAAGGCTCAGCCGCTAGCTGGGACCCGGCAGAGAGTTCTGGAAGCACTAGAGCTGCCCGCGGAGTGGCCCCACCGTGAGCAGGTATCAGAATGCATCTCTAAGCTCTCCCCTGACAGTGCGTGCCGGAGGGACGCACGCCCAGGGGACGCCCAGCATGGCCCAGGAATGACAGAGGACTTGTGACAGGCACACAGCCTGGGCATGGCCTGTCCAAATTCCAGCCCCTCCCTGGGGTCCTGGAGCAGCCGAACCCCCAGACAAGGGCAGAGACCCCATCCCACCGCCCCCACCCCATCTTCCTGCCCACCGCAGGACACACAGCCTACAGTCCTCAGGGGACCTCGGGCTCCCCCAGCTCCTGCTGCCCACACTCCCACTCACGGGACATGGAGATCCTAAGGACTCCACCGACTTCGTGGCTGAGGACAAGGAAAGCACCATGGCCCCACCATCACCCACCACCCTTCTTCGCCAAAAAAACTGTCCCTGGTGCCGACAGACATGAGCCGTGTAGGTGACAGGGGCTCGGGCGTACACTTCCCGTCTGTTCGCAAGAGCAGGGCTTGGGGAATGTGTTCTGCCAAGGCCAGTGGTCCACGGAGGCCCCGGTCCCTGCGGCCACACCAGAGGCCAGCAGTGCGGCAGGATGCAGCCTCCCATGGTCCCCAGCGCACGGCACAGCCAGGTTCTCAGAAAACCGTCCCCACCCCCTGTCCTCACCCGCTGGTTCTGTGTGACCGAAAAACAAACCAACAGCGGGCATAAAACGGGCCTGTGGTCCCGTGGGACGGCTCAGGGCAGGTGGGTCCTGGCTACGGCAGAGGGCGTGGTCTGGGCATCCCGAGATGGACATCGGCCACGGGTGCCCGTCTTCACGTTGGTTAGCGCACCCAAGGGTCCGTCAGCCTCGTCCCACCAGTGAGGAGACTAAGGCTCAGCGAGGGGATGGCACAGGACACGGAGCACCTGTGTGTCTGTCTGTCCTGGCGTGTCCGTGGATCTGAGCCCCTCCTCCCGTCTACAACCTTCCTGAGGTCATGGCAGCCTGCGGGCCTTCTTCACGGCCGTCACACATGGCCCGGAGCTGCCTCCAGCCTGCCAGACCCTTTCTGCGGGAACCAGCTCAGCTCTCCCTCTCACCTCCCTCAGTCTCTGTCTCTCTGCCTCTCTCCCATGTCTCTCTCTCTCCCTATCTGTCTCTCCTTCTCTGTCCCTCTCCCTTTGTCTCTCTGTTTCTCTATCTCTCCCTCCCTGTCTCTCTCTCTCCATCTTTCTGTTTCTCCCTCCCTATATCTCTGTCTCTCCCCCTCTGGCTCCCTGTTTCTCTGTCTCTCTCTGTGGCTGTCCTTCCCCAAAGGCTGCTTCTCAGTCCCTCAGCCCTTGGCCAAGGGGCAGCCGGGAACAGCAGGGCCAACGCAACATCTTCAATCCCAGCCGTTCTGGATGGGAAGGGCACCACCACTGTCGAGCCCATGGGTGGTTTGGGAACATGAATTTGGCACATGTTAAAATCTGTCACCCATGGACGAGCCCTTACTGAGGACGCATTCAGGGAGAACATCATAAGGCCGGCCCTGCAGGTGCTGGGATGAGACCCGAGGAGGGACAGGACTGGCCTTGTGCTTAGTTTTCTGTCTGCTGGGGCCTGTGCGCCCCTGTGTGCCCCAAGCCAAGCAGGCACACCGGAGTCCTGCTCGGAAGGGGGCCATAACCGTCATAACCCGGGGTCCCCGGGCAGGTCACCACGAGACTCAGGACAGGGCTGGAGTGGGTTGAGGCCACCGGGGTCTCCCGGGGCATCCTGCCCAGGCTGGGAGGGGGACTTCTTCCACCTGCCCAACTTGTAGCACATCGACGGCTCTGGGGTAGGGGCTCGGAGATGCGCAGCCTCATGCCGACCGAGGACGCAAACAGAGCATGTGCCCTGAACAGACCAGAGGCCTTGCTCCCCTCCCACCTCCGGGCTTCTGTTGCGGAGAAGATGCGGAGCCCACTCCCAGGGGGCAGCTCGCCTCGGCCCCAGTGCCCTCTGCACTGTTGATCGGCTCCTTCCTACGCCGTCCTGCTGGGCCAGCCGTGGTCTGAGCCAATCTCACCAGCCATGTTGCTCACGGTCTGTCTCCCCCACCGAATGCGCGTCCTGCACACACGAGACTGTTTCATCCACTGTGACGAAACCCAGCACGTCGAGCCTGCACGGGCCCCGGGGCACACAGCCATGCTGCTGGGAACGCACAGGTGCTCCGAGGGGAAGGCTGCGGGGCAAGGACGGGCTCCCGCAGAGTGAATGCCATAAGCAGATGGGCACGGAGTCCTCGGGCAGGACACCTTCAAGAGCAATCCCGGAATCACACGGTCCCACCAGCCGACGCAGGAAGGGGCAGGAACGGCAGTCCCATGGCGGGAAGTCTCAGAAACACCCCATCCGGCGGGCAAAGCGTGTGGCAGAGGAGGGACGGGGAAGGTTCCCGGGGGCGGGAGGTCAGCAGTGGCCGGCTGAGCTGGGCGTGCTGAGGGGCCCGAGCGCAACGTGGCTGTCGGCAGACACGCGAGCCACGGCCACGGCTTCCAGGACCCAGGATGGTGGTGTTGGCCAGGAGGCGCCCACGGAGGCCTGGCGCTCTGCACGGGGGACTCACGGGACCACTTCTATTCGCCATGACCGCTGGTGTCCTCAACAAGCACGGATGCTTACACACTGCTCCCGGGTGAGGCCGCAGCTCCCACTTCCAGAGCGGAAAGAGGAAGACAGTAGGGGTCCGTCATGACATCTGCGCCGCATGGGACTCCCCAGCTGACCGTCCCCCGAGCAGGAGGAGGAAGCAAGACCCAGCACCCAGTGCAGGAGGGTCTCTGGGCCGAGCCCTGCTTTGTCACACACACAGACAGACAGACGGACCACCTTCCTCAGGGCCCCGTCTGCCGTTTCTTACTTAGCATTTGCGCTGCGCCCTTGCGTTTGGCACTTCCAGCCTGGGAATGATTTCTGCCACAAGGCGGGGAGCTGGGGCCTTCCGGAGAGCTGCCCGCACCTGACGCCCTCCACCGCATCCCCGGTCCACCGCCATCCTGTCTGGAAGTCTCATCGAAGTGGCGGCGACCTGCCACTCCGTGCGGGTTCTGGGAAGGCCACCTGGTGAGGGAAGGAAGCCCAGGACATAAATCCTACGGACGGACAGACAAGCAGCAGCAGCCCAGGTCCCACTGAGGAACGCAGGGGCAGGCCCACCCCACCCACCCAAGCAGGTGCACTTATGGGGACTTTGGAAGGCCTCGGGCTCTTCCCACCAGGCGTACCCAGGCCAAGGAGAAGCCCCCTGGGACCTGTTGTCGGGCCTCGAGAACAGCGGTCGCCGTGCCCCCTGGCTGGCGTGAAACCCCTCACTTTGTTCATGAACCGACTGCCCGTTTCTGAGCTGGACGACTGTGCTCAGCGCCTCGTTTGTCTTCCGTCACCGTCGACGCTCCCCTCCGGCACGGGGCCTTCCAGACCGGGTCTCAGAAGCGAGCGCTGACCCCTGTCCCCCAGCTCTGACTCCCCCAGGCCTCACTGCATCTCTGGGGCGTGTGCCACGAGTTCTGGCCCACGGAGAGGCCCCGGAGCTCAGGCATAGTTTACAACGTGACCAGGTTTCCCAGGGGCTTGCCTCGGTGACGCTGGGACAAACAAGATGGGGACACTCAGCACAGACACTGCAGACAATGGGGGGAAAGGGTGGGCAGACCGGCTGCGTTTCTTCGTCTTCCAGGACCTTCCACACTCACCCTGCCGCATCCTGCACGTGGCCCCCGGAGACAGACCTCTGTGCAGAGAAGAAGGGCCCGGGCCCAGCTGCAGGGACCACGCAGACTGCGCACCTGGTCCTCCCCCACCACAGCCTCCTGCAGGGACTGCCATGGGTGGTTCCAGAAGGAGACGCCACAGCCCCATCCTTGAGCATGACTGAGCCCTGAGCCGAGGACGTCACGCTGGGAGCAGCTTGCCCTGGAGACCAGAGGTTTGTGGGTAAATGAGGGCAGGACGCAGCCTCCAGCAGCAGGAACACGCCCCACCACGGGCTCCCGGCCCCGTACTGTGCCCTAGACCTCTCCCCTTGCACGGGCCTCAGGGAAACACTCCCCTCGAGAACCATCTCAGACGTCGCTGGGCCTTCAGCTGGGCTCTCCTCTCTGCTCAGACGTCCCATCCAGCAAACCTCACGGTCCCTGGCCCCCAAGAGCAGGAGCTGCCCCCTCCCCGAAGACCGCTGCCCCTCGGGACTGCACACGTGTGCATGCAGAGAAGGTGCTGGGTCCCGAAAGGAACGGCCACATGCACAAAGTGCAGGAGTGGACTGACTTGGCCACCTCGGAATCCCCGGGGCCACGCAAATCGTCACCGACTCCGGGACACGCGGTCCACCCTGGGCTCAGCAAACAAGGTGACTGTGTGCAGATCACCCCTGGAGGAACACCGATCCGGAGGCCCGGCTCTGGACTCAACGGCCCCCTGTTCAAGGCCTGACCCTCCGGCCTCATCAGGCCATGAGGCGGGCACATCCCAGGGCCTCCAGCACGCGCCTCCTGGACCCTACAAAGCCTCTCCGCACCTCGACCTTGTTCTCCTGCTTCTCCATCCCGACCCCCAGGGGAGGGGTCAGCCGAACCCCCCAGCAGGCCCCGGGTCAGCCGTACAGCACTCAAGGTGACCGCGCTGCGCTCATGTCTCAGGAAAGCATCTGCCATTCATTGTTCCTCCGCGGGCTCCAGAGAAGAGCAGTGATCCTAAAAGCTCATAAAGCAACTGGCAGGACAAGCAGAAAGATGGAAACTAAAACATCTGTGGTGTGCGCAGTGCAGGCCGGCGCTTCCACGCTGACCCTTCCTTCCAGAAGCAAGAGGGCGCCTGGCCTAAGACGGGGTTCCCGTCCGTGAGCAACACACACCACGGTGTCTCCACAGGTACAGAGGGAGGAGAGAGGACAGACATGGAGACCGGGAGACAGAGAGATGGGAGCCCGACTCAGAGACAGACAGAGACCGGGAGAAGGAAAGACGGGAACTGAGAGAGGAGACAGCATGGGGCTGGCAGGACCGAGGGCCCATGTTATCGGGCTCATCTTTTTGGGCACCCAAATCCCACTCTTGATTTCTGGCAGAAGCGTCAGTGACAGGGGTGAGGGCTGACACCCCACTCTCCCGCCCCCTCTCTCCCCCAGGAGCTCGCACCGGGCCTGGATTCCTGCCGGCGCTGTGAATTCCGTCCCTCAGTCCATGCCTCCCTCCCTGAGGCCCTCCCGGGGCCTCAGTCCATCCCGGGCCTCCTGACGCCGGGACCCCTGGCCAGCGGGGAGCCCGCAGCCCCTCACCCTGTGCCGTCCGCAGCTCCTGTCCCCAGCGGCAGGACCGTCCACGTCCTCTCTGCAGCCCGACATCTTGCCCTCGGACTGGGCACAGCATCCCCTGTCATGCCCGGGCCCTGAATTTCAGGCGGGAGGGTAATCCTACGACGGACACGGGAGGGGGAAATTTCGTCCTACTGAGCTGACCTTGGCCTCCAGTTCGTTGTCAGTTTAATGCCACTGCTCCTGAATGGGGAAGATCTGACATCAACCTCACACACGGCGCTTTTGGAATCTGGGACATCACACTGGGCTTAGGGTTTTGTCCCCACCGGCATGCTGAGCCCCTGACCCGAGGGCCAGTCTGCCCAACACAGATGCCACTGCTGTGATTAGAAGAGCCCCACTGGATCACGACGCCTTTGCACAGGCTTCTAGATGGTTCTCCTTCCCATGGATCCGTGTTCCCTCAGGTTCCTAGAGTCCTGCAAGCCCATACAAGACAGGTGGGAAACAGACGCCCACCCGCAGGCCTGGCCCCCGGCCTGTGGGCATCCCTGAAATAGGGTGAGTCCCTGAAACAGGACCCCGACCCAGGTGGACACATCTGTTCTGGCCCGCGGGTCCCTCACACTCACCCGGATAATTGGGAGTGCAGCATGACGCTGGCCCCCGCAGCCGCAGGACCGAGGGATTAGCCATGCCCTGACAGGTGCCAGCGCCAGCCCCACCATGGGGCCAGCAGGCCTCCCCGCAGCAGCGGGGAAGGAAAGGTCGAGAAGGACGGAGGGTGCCCCTCGGATAGGGACAGCAGGCCCACCGCTCGCCAGGACCCCCGCCGCCCTCTCGGCTCCGCTCACATTTCACGGGGGAGGAACCGCGTCACAGTCTCTGCGAAAGGATGGGGCAGAGTCTCGGCCCCAAGGCAGTGGGCCAGGTGCGTGGCTAAGAGCGACCCCCGCCGGCCACTCACAGCTTAGCAAAGAGAAGGCTGGACCAGGAGCCCGTGCCGAGGTCTGTGAGGGGCAGTGATGTCCAGCAAAGCGCCGTCCCTTCCTGCATGAAGGGCACCGGCCTAGAGATCCGGCGTGGGGGCCTTTCCCACTGGTGGGCTGACAGGCCTGCTTGGGGCTGGCCCCCTTGAGGGCTCCTAAAAGTTCTGAGGCCAGGGTGCCCAGGGTCCCATCCAGAGGCCCAGTCCTTGGACCGCGAGCTGGGAACGCCTTCGCAGCAGAGGTCAAGCATCAGACGTGGCTTGATCCTTCCCCCTCGGCCAGCGTCCTGCCTTCTGTCGCCCAGAACCTTAAGAGAATTGGATTTCTCATCCCAACGGCACCACAAGGTAGAGTAGAGAACCGGCAAAGCCCCCAGGGGTCCGTGCACGGAGCTGAAATCTGTCCTACTACTTTGTGACTGAAGGACGTCAACAAATTGACGTGAATTCACGGACTTCAGCAAATAGGTTATGAAATTACTCTCGTGTTTGGACAGTGAGAAGAGGTGAGCAGCCTAGAAGACCCAGTCTGCATTCTGTCCCCACAGAGTCTACTGTCCCTGAGAGCCAGAGCTCAGCTGTGCGTTCTTGTCACCCACATATGCCGACAGAGGGGGACACGCCTTGGCCACTGATCTTCCAGCTGTCCGGGGGAACAGATGTGGTAAGGCCCCTTTATTCCCCTTTGACCACTGGATGGCCCAGAAGCTTCCTGGGGAAGACGGGAGTGAGCAGGTGTCCTTCCGTGTCTGGCAGATTTCAGGCCCTGAGCCCAGCACCTCGGGGTCGGTGGCCGTGCCCCACAGAGGTCCCCAGCAGATTCCGAGTCCCAGGCCCCAAGGCCAGTCTCCAGGCCACCAGCTGCCCGCGGTTGTCAAGGTTCCAGGCAGGTTTGCACCGAGATGGGCTTTCACTGAGCTTAGCAAGTGAGGAAGGACTGCAGCCCGGGTTCCCTGTTGGCGCTAAAAGCCTAATCTCCGGTGACAGGGCAGGAACAAAGTCTCTGAAAGTGGCCCCACCTGTTGCGCACTCGCTAGAAAACAACTCGGCCTCCCCGTTGCTGTCTGCGTTTGCCGCTGCTCCTTCTGCACAGACGCAGCACGGAGCAGCCTTGGGGCGCACAGATAGGCTCACAGATAGGGCGCACGGATAGGATAGGTGCACAGATAGGCGAATGGATAGGGCACATGGATAGGCGCACAGATAGGGTGCACAGATACGGTTGCCTGAACGCCATCCACGTTCCTTCCAGTCTTCCATGCCGGACACCCAGAGCTGAGAGGATGGAGGTAACCCCGTATTCCAGTCTGCCTCTGCGTGACATCTGGGGGCCCACATCACCTCCGTCCAGCTCGAGCCCCCAGGGACCAGAGGACGTTCGGTTGGAAAGCTCGGCTACAGCACGCAGGTGCACCTGAAGACACAGAGTGGGGGCGGCAACGTGCTGGCCGTGCTTCTGTTCTCCGTGCGGAGAGCGTGCAGCTGTGGCCTTTCGTGGGTCCTGGGGTGCTAAAAATAAGACAATGGTGGTTTCCCATGGTTTTACTGGGAGGTAACAGCCGAATACCCCGGCATGAGACAAGGCCCCTAAAATAAGCCTGATTCAAAACGGAAAGCTCTCCCAGGGGTCTCCTGGGCGGCACGTGCCAGTTTGCACACAGAGATGCACCGACACGAGTCTGTTCAGGGCTCTGTGGCTTTGAGACCCCAAACGGGTGACTTCCCTGGCCAGACATGCAACACCCTGGGTTCCTGTACTGGTCAGGGAGATGTGCACTCTTCAGCTCTCCTGCTGTCAGGGATCCTCAGCCACGAGGCAACAGCGACAGGCAGAGCTCCGACCCGAGAAGACGTCTCTGGCCTCCCGGGGCAGGCAGGAGGACAATGCCCGTCAGCAGAGCTGGGGAAAGAGCGCAGCGGCCAGGGCAGGGAAGTAGCCCGGCAAGTCCGCTGGGGTTTGGAGCTGAAGACGGCACATCCCGGGCTCAGACTCTGACCCAGACCCGCGACTGCTGGAGGTGCAGGTGTGCTGAGGGCTCGGCGCCTTACTGCGCTTTATTTTGCACACCTGAGCCCGTGTCAGTGGGTCCCCAAGCTCCGGTCTCAGCACTGGCATAAGACGGACCTTCTGGGGACAGATGGTCATAAGGATGGAGGCAGAAATGCACACGGAGAGATGGCAGGCCGTTGCTAATTTAGGATTCACTCAAGGGCACCTGGGTTCTTCAGCCGGTTAAGCCTCTGACTCTTGGTCTCAGCTCAGTTCTTGATCTCAGGGTCGTGAGTTCAGGCCCCACGCTGGGCTCCACGCTGGGCTCCACGCTGGGCGGGGAAACTACTCACACACACACACACAAAAATCATTCGAATAGAGGAAGTCGTTTGCAAAGTGGCCATCATCAAGGCCTGGCTTCCACAATGGGGTGCGAGACTCTGCCACTGCCAGCGACAGGGGTGCCCCGAGCCCCGCGTGGCTCAGAGTTATCAGCAGAGCACGGGATGAGGGCTGGGGCCAAAGCCCTCGGGACGAGGACAGAGCACACACGTGTGTGAGCTTGTCCTCAGAGCAAACACAGCAGCTCCGGAAAGCCGAGTGGCCGTAGGTGGGAACTAAAAGCACCAAAGGCACCTCGAGCCGTAAAATTACAATCCGGATGCTTTCCATGCTCAGAGTGGTACGTCAGCAAGACCAGCAGTTCTCCTCCTGGTGGGGTCCCGAGAGGAATGTCATGGATCCCACGTGTGCCTAGAGGTGGCCCATGATGCAGAGGAGTGGGCTTGCGGCCAGGACCCCGCTGCCACCCCATCAACCCCGCCACGCACTGGTCCACGTCCTGCCAGTTTCACTCCCTGGTGCCAATAAAGTGGGCTTTTCTGCCTCTTTGCCTTTTCACCAGGCCAGTCTGGCGCCTGCTCCCGCGGAAAGGCTCCCCCTCCCTCACTATGTTCCCGGGCTCTCCTGGGCAGCGGCGGTGGCGGGGGGTGGGGTGGGCACAGGGCATAGTTCACATTCCATCCAGCCGAATAAAACGAGGGCGAGCAAAACACAAACCTGAAACGCTACGCTCGCTTTGCGGACACTGGAAGGATCTTCACTGGGCCGGAAATTTCGATTTTAGAGCAAAGTGTCGTCATGGCCTGGGACCTAGTTGGGCAGCTGGTAGGTGATGCTCGTGGAAGCCTCGTGACCACCCAGTGGTGCAGCCAGTCTGCGGACCCCCGAGATCCCGGCTCCCAGCTGTGGGCATGGAAGGTCAGCCCTATGGGGTCTACACGGAGGCCTGCCTCCCACAGTGATTATGATGCTGGACTGGACTCTGTCACATGGCAGAAACCAGCAGCCCTCCGGTTACTCCTGGGCCCGCGGGAAGTGCGGTCAGACCCCCCATTTCCCACGGCACTCTGTCTTCCCACAAAAGCACCAAGTCCCTAGTTCTGTTTTTGTTTCATGCACATTCTCCAGGAATGAGAGAATTTTCCCTAGCTTCTTTCATTTGGAATCGTTTCAGGATAGAAGAAACAGAACCTAACAGAAACCAACGACGTAGGCAAGAGAAGAGTTAGCGTTCCTCGTTACCAGCCTTCCCTGTTCCCCCTCTGATTTTATTTTTAGGCAGGTTTGACATCAAGTCCATAAAAGTGAACCAATCTCGGTGCCGCCCTGAGGATCTTTACACACAGAGACAACCGCGTAGACATCCTCCCAGATGAGGACTCGGAGCAGCACCCAAGAAGCATGCCCCGGGCCGTCCCCAGTCTGTGCCCCGTCCCCGCCTGCACCCGTCCCACCTGGTAACCGTGATTCTAGCGTCCACCACTGCCAGTTGGTTTGGTCTTTTGTGCACCGTGTGTCACTGGGATCACCTTCCTGCCTGCCCTCTTTTTGTCACCGTGAAGCCCGCCAAGAGTCACCCGTGTGTGTGAGCTACATCAGTAGGACAGTTACGTCCCTGAATGCTTACCCGCTCTCCTCTCCTGGACACTCCAGCTGTGTGCAGTTCTATAAAGAAAGCACCCAGTACCATTTACATACCCGGTTATTACCTTTTTTTCTGTTCTTATCGATACCAAGGCCTGGACTTTCCACCCTCTTCCCAAAGAGTATGCTGGAGGCACGACTGTGTCCCTGTGGGACGGCAGAGACTGATGTCGCCCCACAGTACCTATAGGAAGCAGGTGGTGACGGCCGCTGCATGCACCTGTCACCATGCACCTGCCACGCGCACCTGCCACGCATGCCCTGGGAATGGGACAGCATGTAACCTTCCCAGTGACACCCCCACATGCCCCATCTCCCCCGCCATGTTGACTAAACACAGCGCTTCTTAGAAGCTCTCACAGTGAAATGCTGCTTCCAGGACTCGGCCTGAGATCCCAGCTCTGACTTGAGGTCTCTGAGAGCAGGGCGAACACCTAACAGTAATCCTAACCCCACGGCTATCATTTTTCTCCAAAAAGGAAAAGAAGAGGAAACCTTTATTCCTAGCAACAGGAAATGCCTCGAGGGTCAGGCAGGGCGCTACGCCCGTCTGCTTTCCCCATTTACGTGCAGCCCTCACTGTGGAGGGAAAGGTCAGAGCCTGGACACGCAACTCAGTACCCGGGAGAGCAGAGTCAGGAGTCCGTCCCCAAGGCTCGAGGGCCTCAGAGCAGAGAGGATGTTGAACTTGGCCTAGAAGGGGAGACCGTTCCAGTAAGCGAGGCAAAGGACGTGGTGGGAACGGACAGACGTCTGAGTGGCAGGTGCGGCGAACGCGAGGGCAGAGAGGAGGAGGAAGCCCGCGGAGGCGGCGTCCAAGGACCGGCGAGCAGAATGTACCCCAGGGGGAGGCGGCGCGGTGGGCGGGGCTGGGCAGCGCAAGGGCGGGGGTGACCGTGGGAGGGGGTGGGGGACAAAGCACGAAGCATCCCACATGCCTTGCCAAGGGGCTGTCGACGGAGAGGACATGAAGGACAGGGAGGCGGACGGAACGGGAGCAAACTAAGCAGTTCTCGGTGACGGCCACAGACCGCGCTGACACGTCACCAAACACTGGATTAGTCCGCGCCCCGGTCCGCTCTCGCTGACGAATGAGCCCGACAGCCTCGCGGTTCGCGCAGCGGAAATTCGCCAATGCCTTACGCAGAAGTACGCCGCGGGCTGGGAAAGGCTGCTGCCAAGCAGTGGCCCTGAGACCCCAGCGGCTTCTGGGCTGTGGGTGCACCGCCCCAGCAGGGGGCTCCCACGGCCACCACAGCCAGCAAGAGCATCGGAATGCCACAGACCCCGCATGTCACCACACGTGGCAGAGGCAGGTACCACCGCCTGCAAGGTAGAGCCTTCTGCAAGGCCAGTACACATGGGGAGCAGATCCAGGGGACGCTGGGTGGCTCTGCCCTCAACACCGAGGAGTTAATGTCCCCTTGGGGTCCTGCCGCTGACGTGAGCAAGCAACGGTGCCAACACGTCTCTTCTTGTCGTTTTCCTTGGTGGTTTTGCTTCCAGAACAAATTCTGCTCTTCACGTATTCCAAGGTTTCATTATTTGGGGTCGGAAATGGACCTTTGTTTAATATTTACCTGCAGGAAAGGGAATCCTTTTAAATGGTGATTATGTCAACTAAGCAGCCATAACGTTAAATAAAAACAGTTTTAAATTCTAAAAAAGATGTCGCCATGTGGTGTGGATGGCAGATTCCAGCCTCCCCATTCCAGCCGGCTTTGCCCAGAGAATGTCAACGCAGAGAGCCTGGCTTCACTCCCCTACCCCCCGTGCTCCCGCACCCCACTCACCTGTGCTTCAAGGTGAGCTGCTGAGGCACCTGCTGCCTCCTTCCTTCCCGGGCAGGTGCTCCCACTTCCCAGAGCCCAGCCTGCGGGAATCCAGAACGTGCACCCACGTGCTGAGAAGCCCAGTCCGGCATGAGTGGCTGCCTCTCCGGGCCTTCCTTGGGTTTGTTCCACCTACCCTCCCCAGTTTTGAAAGAATCTGTCAGTCCCCCAGTCTGGTCCCCTGATCCCCAAAATGAACACACTTGGACGCCAGCCTTACCAAGACCCATGAGCAGACTCTAGGTCAGTGCGGGGAGTTCACATGGTTCATCAACACCGCTGGGACACGGGAGGCAAAGGGACGTCCACGTGCTGCGACCAGGGCCAGGAGGTCTGCCCAGGCATGACACACCTCTGTCACTCCCTTTACCAAGGTGGTCGGATCACCCGTGTCATTCTTTCGGTCTCCCTTGGGATTCCCACTGGACGACTGAAGAAGACTAGGGCTTGCATGCGGCCAGATGAGTGTGGACCTCTATCGTGCTCATGGTAACTTAGATGCCATGTGTCCCTGTCCCAAGCCAGCCCTTCATCCCAGGTCAGGCAGCATGCCCAGATGCGCTGAGAAGAGACCCAGTCCGATGTTTGGTCACCACAGCCACAGCCTTCCACTCAGTGACAGAAGAGGCAGGTGTCCCCGTGCAAATCTCAGGAGGTGGGGAGGACACCCAGCGCTGTGCAGCCCACCTGCCGTTTTCCCTCATCCGGGAGAGCCGACACCTGCCAAGAGTTGGGCGACGTCCCCTATTATTTGAAAACCACTGAAGTGTCCCATCAGAGCTTTCATGAGTCCCCGGAGAGTCCCACATCCCAGGAAACAGAAGTGGCTAGTGGTCCTCCTATCCCACCCGTGGAGGCTGGCAGGCTGCCTCTCCAGGAACAGACCACGAAAATACACCCTGAGTTGGCGCATCTAGTTTCTTCAGCCTCTTCCGCCTCTTCTCGTTACCCTGCACCGGGGCGACAACATAGAATTTCAGCTCAGCCGCCATAACTGAGAGCCTTTAAGCATCAATCGCATGTATCAGGCACAGTATCTGTGACCTCCACGAGCTCCCCAAAACCCAGGAATGCCGACATTTCCACTGCGCAGCTAGGACAACGAGTGTCTGAACCAGGGAGAGTCCTGCAGCACCAGCGCCCTGAATCAGGACGCACAGTCGCTTGTCCGCCGAGACCCGCCGCCCGGCCGCGCTTCACGACACAGGAGACCGTAGCACCTCCCCATTCTTCCGGACTTGCTTGCTCTATACATAAAATGCAAATGATGATCTTTTATCAATCAGGTTCTGCACGGGACCTTAACTGTGCACCTGCTGTGCTGGGAGACCGGTGTAAGGTGGGGTGCAGCGCGTTCTTCTGTTCAAGGTGGCCCCCCGACAGATGCAGGCACTGCCTGGAACCTCGGCCCGGTGCCAGGGGCCAGGGCAAGGACAGGCAGGCACCTCTGCTCCAAGCCAGGCCCTGGATAGCTGTCCCCGCACGATGACCCACTGAGGACAGCCCCCCTTACCGGCCTTCACCTCTGGGGTTTTCTCTCTCCATGTCTTTGTTCCCTAATCTTTGAGGACCTATTTATTCTGTCTTACAAACCCTTATACCCGTGGCACTCTGCCGTGTTTCATGCACTCCGTGTTTCCGACGGATGCTGCCTGCCACTGTCCCCTTCTGCATCCTCGTCCCCCGGCCAGCCACCCGCCTTCCTCATGCTCGAGTCTGCACGTGTCACCAGCAGGTGTCCTCTCCCTGTCTTCTCCCAGCTGTCCCATGTGGTTGCTCTGCGGCCGCTGGGTTCTACCTCTGCCTGAGTCTGTCTCCTTGTGGCGCCAATTTCCCGCGTCGCCAGCTTGCTCGGTGGGGATCCTGATGTAGCTGGTTCCAGCGCTGATTTTGTTATTTTACCCTTCTTCCTTTTCATCATTAATCTTCATGCTTTCATTTTGCCACTCAATTTCTTTTAAAGATTTTATTTATTTATTTGACAGAGAGAGAGAGAGAGAGAGATCATGAGTAGGCAGAGAGGCAGGCAGAGAGAGAGGGGAAGCAGGCTCCCTGCTGAGCAGAGAGCCCGATACAGGGCTCGATCCCAGGACCCTGAGATCATGACCTGAGCCGAAGGCAGAGGCTTAACCCCCTGAGCCACCCAGGCACCCCATTGCCACTCAATTTTTAATGTCTCTTCATTTCAGCGAGTCTTTTCTCCAACTCTCATTCTCTCTTTTTCTTTAAAGTGTACATTTCCGTGGGTTTTAGTACAGTCACAGGTTTGTGCAAGTACCTCCAATTTTAGGACATTTTTATCAACCCCAAAGGAAACCCTGACCCTTCAGCAGCCACGCCCCATCCCCCCAAACCCTCCAGCCCTCCTTTCTGGCTCTGTAGCTCTGTCTACTCTGGACATTTCACAGAAACGAAAGCACGCCACGTGTGGTCTTCGGCGATGGCTTGTCTCACTCAGAATAATATTCTCAAGATTCATGTATGTCACAGCATGTATCAGTACGTTGTTCCGTCTTATTGCCAAATGCTTTTCCAGCACGTGCTGCATCCTTTTGTCCATCCATGCATCTCTTTTTACTGTCCATCCACCGGGGCTGGATGGGACCGTCACAAGGTTGTGTGGCACAGGTGCCACGCTAAACCCTCTGGAATCCCTCGCCTGACTCTTCTCTCACAGGGAAGCTGGCACGCTCGGCCCCCCTCATCCCCCCTTGGTCTCCATTTGGTCCCACTCGGCTGCCACTCACCTCTGCTCGGTCCCCAGTGGTCCCACCTAGCCCCCATTTGGTCCCACAGGGCCCCACTCTGTCCCCACTCTGCCCACAGTCCATGTCTGTGCCAAATGAAGGGGATTCTGCGTCTCTGACAGCACTGTGGGGTTTGAGCCTCTGCCCCTGGCTGGCACCGGGCCCCCGAGCTCCCACCCAGGCATGTTCGTGTCCAGTCCAGACGGCCTTCCAACGGGCAACAGGGCACCCTCCGTCCCTGAGGCTGCACCTCTCTGAGCCTCGGTTTCCCCAGCTGTGTTCCTAGTAACCCACAGAGGCGCAGGTGTACTGACAGTGCTCCCGGCAGAATCCTTGCACGGCTGCTGCAAACTATTCCCTCGTCCCCGCCCCAGATGCAAGTTAGAGACCGCGGGGTGAAGAGGGTGTGGTCCGTGGAGGGGAACGGAGTTACTCGTCAGTGGGCATCAAGTCTGGCAAGATGCATCAGCTCTGGAAGCCTGCCAGGCGTCCTTGTGCCCGCGGTCAGCTCTGGTGGACTGTGCACACCGACGTCTGCTAGGAGGGCTCCCGTGTGAGGTGTTCTCACCACAATGAAATACAATTAAGGAGAGAGAGAGAGAGAGAGTTGCATGTCTCCAGGCTGGGGCTCACTTCTCCCAGGGGCTTGCTCTCTAACTAGGTCAGTGTCCTAACTTCGAACTACTTCTGGACCTTGTTGCCAATGCCTCAGCACACCCCAGTGCCACACCTGACCCACTTACAGAGTACAGCAGCCAACTTAACCCTAATGCCCCCAGGGGCCTACCTCCCACCAGCAACCACTCTTGGTACGCAGCACCTCGGCTTATCACCTGACAGTGTGGAGCCACGGTGGGGCTGTTATTCTTGCCCCTCACCCCCATCCCTGCCTCCCCATCTGACATCCATTGGGCAACTTGGCCACAGGCAGCTGTAACACATCACAATTTTTTGCAGCAAGAAGGAAGCCTACCCCCAAAGCACCGACTTCTAGGAACCTCCGTCTCAATTCCAAGAATAATGTTTGTGGCTGACACCATGACGAGGCTATGAGTGCTGGGAGCTGTGCTTCCTTACAGCTCACAAGGCAGCGCCAAGGATTCTGCACGCTGTTCTTAGTTAGGCTCAGCCCCTGCTGCCATCTAGTAAATTATTTCCATGGTGAGTCTCAGAACTAGCTGTCCTCTGGACAAATCCTCCTCTAATTCTGGCTTTCCCTGAGGCATGGCCAGGAGCGGGGCTGAGACCGCACTACCACCCCAGGAGCAGGGTTGAGACCACACTACCACCGGCCTCCACCTTGTATGAACGACCTCGGGAAAGATGGGGTTGTTCGGGGTCGGAAAGTGAATCTGTTCCCATCAGGGATGGGTGGTTGTTTCTGTAGGGCTGGAGCAAAGGAGGGGATGTCACAGGTCTCATGCACTGAGATTCGGGTGCGCTCCCCTCTCTGGGCCTTCATCGCGACATCTTGCCATCAAGGGTCAGTTACTCCCATGCATGTTAACACACCTGTTCAATAAGCGTGCACTGTGAACCTCACACGCTCCAGGCTTTCTGCTGGCCCTGCAGATTAAACACGAATAAGAGAAGAGTCAGACCGTTTCTTCGCTGTAGCAGATTGTAAGAAAAATGAACAGAGCAGGCCTTATTATAGGTAAGAACTTAGTATACGATAAAAGATCCATTAGAAAGAAGAAAAAAAAAACAGGGCATGGGCCAATTTTGTTAGGAAGATGACTCACAATTTTTGAATAATAATAATTTCTCATACCATCTACCAAAATAAATTCCCAGTAGATTCAAAAAGTAATTCTAGAATTTTCAGTAGAAGTGACTCTTTTTCTGGTGGGCAGTGGACTTGCCCCGTATGAAATGTTGAAGTAAATTAAAAATAAAAGGGTAGATTGACTGATATAAGCATTTTAAACATATTCATATACCATACATTTTAAAATGTGATTGAAATATAATCTGATATCTATCAATAATTTGATATATAATCAGTAATCATAATTTCATATATGTCATATATATAGTTATCTGACATATATATATATGGCACAAATCATACAGAGAAACCTCAAATAAAATTCATTGCAGCCTAGTATTTTAAAAATCCACACAAGGATTAGATGTGAGCTGACGGGCAGCAGAAGACAAAGGAAAAGGAGTGATAAAAATAGGGAGAAGTTGTCTTGTGGCTAATCTCCCCTGCGTGTGTCCTCCATGCCTGCCTTCCTCCCGGACTTGTGCCAGGTTCGAGGACAGCATGAGTGTGCTCTCACGTGTGAGGATCCCTCGGTCTTCTTCTAGCCCCCAAAGCCTGGCACAGGCTCCTTACGGCTTTCTCGTGTTTGGTTCTTTAGCTAAGACGTCATGAGCATGGGCATGGAGATGGCCTGGTAGGCGCAGGGTTGGAATGGGTGTATGTGCCCCTGTCTAGGCTGAATCCTTGGAGGACACGAATCCGTCTTCCTCTGCCCGGTGCCCAGTACACTACCTGGGACAGAATGGTTGGAGAATGTCTGAGGAAGGAACTCCCAGCTAGGTTGCTATTCTCTATGTAAACTGCCACGAGCAGCTGCCCCGCATCCCTCGCTCCAGCCCCCGGAAGCCACGAGTCAGATTTCTCTCTCCGCGGCCCTGTGCATTCTGAACAGTTCACACAAATGGATTCATACGAGACTCAGCCTTTCATCTCTGGCTGCTCTCACCTTACATGTGCCTTCCAGGCTTATCTACGTTGAAGCATGCATCAGCTCCCCGTTCCTTTTTCTTGGCTGAATAATATTTCATTTTATGGAGAGACCCCATTTTTAACCCTATTACTGACTGATAGACATGCAGGCTGTTCCTGCTTCGGCCCACGATGAACAATACCGTTGTGAACACTGACGTGCCACGTTCCACGTGGATGTGTGTTTTCAATTTTCTTGTTATAGATCTAAAAGTGGGATTTCTGGGACATAGGGTAGCAGATTTTAACTTTTCGAGGATTTTCCAGACTGTTTTTCGAAGGGTTTGCACCATTTTTATTCCTACCGGCAACAAAGAGGACTCCAGGGTCTCCGCGGCCTCAAAAATTACTATTCTGTGTCCAGCCTTCCTAAAGGATGTGATATGCCTTCTCGTTATGGTTTAGCTTTGCATCTCTCTCTTTTTTTTAAGATTTTATTTATTTATTTGACAGAGAGAGATCACAAGTAGGCAGAGACACAGGCAGAGAGAGAGGGGAAGCAGGCTCCCTGCTGAGCAGAGAGCCTGATGTGGGGCTCGATCCCAGGACCCTGAGATCATGACCTGAGCTGAAGGCAGAGGCTTGACCCACCCTGGGCCACCCAGGCGCCCCATCTTTGCATCTCTTTAATGGCTAATAATGTCGAGCATCTTTTCATGGACTCATTGGCCGTTTGTATCTTCCTCTTTAGAGAAATATCTATTCAAATCCTCTGCCTCTTTTTTTTAAAAGATTTTATTTAGTTAGTTAACAGAGAGAGACACAGTGAGAGAGAGAACACAAGCAAGGGGAGAGGGAGAGGGAGAGGGAGAAGCAGGCTCCCCGCTCAGCAGGGAGCCCAATGCGGGGCTCGATCCCAGGACCCGGGATCATGACCTGAGCCGAAGGCAGAGGCTTAATGACTGAGCCACCCAGGCCCCCCCCAACCCCGCCTCTTTTTAAATTAAACTATTTATCTCTGTACTGCTGAGTTGTAAGAGCTCTTCGTATGTTCGGGACCCTGGACCGTTAGCAAATGTGTGACTTACAGTGCCTCCGACTCTGTTCTTCCTTTCCAGGGTTCTTTCAGCTCCTCTTGGTTGTTCCATTTCCCTGTGAATTTCGGGATCAGTACGTCCAGCTTTGCTTTGAAACCAAAAAACAAAAGAAAAGATAAACAAGCAGTCTGCTTTGATGGGGATTTCGCTGAATCAGCAGACCAGTTTGGGGAGTTTTGCCGCCTTAACGATAGGACGCCTCCCGACGCACAGACACAGGATGTTTTCTCATGTTCCAGGTCTTCCTCTAACTTCTTTCCACGATGCTCTACGGTGTTCGGTTACAAGCCACAGAGCTGTTGTGACGTTCACTCAGAAGCATCGTGTTCCCGATTACGTTCTTGTAGATAGAATTGTTTCCTTGTGTCCAGTGTTGGGCGGTTCACGGATGATGCGTAAAAAGCAATCTACTGTTGCACATTTGTCCTATATCCTCCCACCTTGCCGAACGTGTTTATTAGCTCGGATGGCTTTTGCGTGGGTCTCTGGCTTTTCTCCGTAGAAGATCATGTCATCTGGAAATATACGGATTTGTGCTTCTTCCTTCCCAGTTGGGATGCCTTTTCCTTCCTTCCCTCCTTCCCTCCCTCCCTCCTTTCTTTCTTTCTTTTTGAGCAGTGTTTCATTCCACTGCTTTAGGCATCCCTGTTCAAGCGAGAAGAACACCCTCTCATGGGGGAGAGCCAGAGTGAAGCCACATTCCCCTGGGGGCGTTGGGATGAGTCACAGCCTCCTCGAGCCCACACGCCTTCGATCCCGAGTCACCACACCCCACGCCCGTTCCCCCACTGACCTGATTTATAGAATCGGGCTTCTCGGCGGTCCTCTCCCCATTTAAGACGGAAGACTGGGCCTCTTTCTGCCACATCAGCAGACTCGTGGTCTCAGCCCCTGGAGGGGGTAGGGTGGAGGGGGCCATCGTCCTTGTATCTGATGGGGGAGGGTGACACTTGCCATAGGCAGATTTTTCCAGGGCCACAGACTTCCCTTATCTAGTAAGAGATGGCAAGTTACTTAGCGCCACCCACACTTCGGATCGTGGCAGAAAGTGGTTTCAGACCGGATCCTTCTGACACCAAGCGCTGAGCTGTTCTCACAACAGCCTTCTTCTCCTCCAGCTTCATCTCCCTGGGACAGAGGCCAGCCCTCCCGGGGCCAACCCAGAGGCAGGGGAGCATTGACTCTACAGTGGAAGGGGGCAGGGGAAAACCCACACATTCAGAAAAAAATTCAAGAGGAGAAGGGAAGAAAGGAGAAAGAAACAAATCGAACGTCTGTCTGGAACCAGGCGTGTTCACACACTTCATCTCATTTAACCGACACACGGGGGGAGACTTGTGCTCTTTCTGTGAGCGGTGAAACAGAGACTGATGGTTTTTAACATAACCCTTTGAAGAACTTGCTCAAGTCACAGACCCGGGTGAACACCTGGATTCTCTCCTCCCTTCCGCCTGACTCCCTGGGTTGGGTTTTCCCCTTGTGCCTCTAGAAGTGACTTGTGCAAGGTCCGTTCTGGTAACAAAGGCGTCTGGAGGCGTGAAGGAGCAGGTGGCATGAGGCTTGGAGCTTGGGGGTGTTCTGAGCGCAGCACGAGGCGTGTCCCTCTCGAGTGTCTTCCCGGGTCTCCAGTCGGTTGAGTCACGACATCCAGTCAACGGAGAATGAGCCACTGCTTTTAGGAACTTACAGACATACCTAAAAAGCTGCAGTGAGCGACTCCAACACTGCCTGTCGCTCGCTCTGCAAATTTTGGCACAAATCTGGGCAAGACACGGATCTGGAGATGGTGCCTCCCATCAACAAGGTGGGCGTCAGAAGACTGACGTTCCTGGTTTGCCCAGAGAGTAGCCCGCGCTTCCCCGACCCCCAGCTACGTGAGCACTAAAACCCCCATGCCTCTGCCTGTGCTCCTGGGGGCGCGGGGACCCTCCACCGGCTCCAGGCACACGCAGCGTCCACCGTTCTTCCTTAGGACCTCCCTGGGCCACCTCTGGGGACACAGGGAGCCACTGAAGCCTGGCCAAGAGAGTCCGGCAAGACCCCAGCCCTGCCTGCTCTCTGCAGAGGGGAACGAACGTGCTCTTCCCCACGTTGGAGATACGCTGGAGCTTGGTCCTGAAGGAGTTTCCAGAACACAGCCTCCCTCCACTCCTCCTCCTGCCGCCCCACCCCCAGGGACCTGCCGCTTACTGGAATGCCTTTGTGACTCGTTGGGGGCTGTGGGCTGTTAGGATTTTGAGGAGAAACGAGGTGAACTAGAAAGATGGTGGAGAGTCTCGTGACGAGAGGCAGGGCTTTATTCTTAGGAAACCTTCAGTCAGATATAACCTTTGAGCTGTGTTTCAGGTACGCACATCCAGCACACATCATGACATAAACAAAATATCCCGAGATTCCAGGAGGCAGAAAGTCTCCCACAAGTGTGACTTATTACCACAGGTGACGCAGGCGAGGTGATGGGTCAGACGGCGGCTCTGCCCCGGTAACTTGAAGGCACAAAATATCTAAAACCTTGAACCAAACTGAGAGCCAGAGAACTCTGCTCTTGACTCAGCCACAGACGAACTTTATAACTCTGGGCAAAACTCTCCACCTTTCCATCCAGCTCCAATATTTCATAAGTTTATGATTTTGTTTCTCTATAATTTTGTACTGGTGAGTCAAAACGCCACGTGTGTTTTCCAGAGAAAGTTCCAAATAGTGACACAACGACAATTCCTCGGGGCAGGCCATCGGCAGAAGGAAGAATTACTGAAAACCACAGTCTGAAACCAGTGATGACCGAGTGGCAATGACGACCCCCATCTCCTCACACTGCCTGGTCCCCGCAATGACACCAGAGTCAGTTGTACCCCTGGGGGTCCCCGAGCTGCGAGAGAAGACCGGGATGGCCATCTGACCTTTGTTCCCTCTTATCTACTCATCTCCAAGAGTCTGAAGAACAAAGCACAGGGTACCAAGGGAGCTGGAGAAGTTTATTTTTCTACAAACCAAGCAATTATTGTGACGTGAGGTGTTGAAATTTCACGAGTGGCTATATCCATGGTATTTCTCTCCAGCACAACAAGTGCCAGCTCTTGTGAAAGAGAGGAAGCTGGACAGATTTCTAGTCCCTCCCGATAGAGTCAGAGTCTAGATTATCTCAGGCAGGTTAGAAAGACTCCAGGTACACTATCTGGGTAGTCAGATGCTCATGCAAGTTCTGTCATGACGTGGGGGACAGAAATTCCCGCGGAAGCCTTTCTATCATCCCCGCGGATATGTCTGTATCCAGGATGCACTGGCCTCAAAACGAGAACTGAATGTACTTTCACAACAGAAGCGAGTCTGCTCACTGGAAATAAACAAGGCTAGCAGGTGCCACGAAGAAATGAAACCACGTCCATTGCTGAGCCCATGCCATGGACCCAGTGACGGGTACCGGGTGCCCCACAAATGTCTCCTGAGTTCCCGTGCATGACACCCAGTGATGTAAGGACACTCTCCTCCTTTGCCAAAGGAGGGAGCAGAGATTCAACATGCCTCATTCCCTCAGACGGCACATCTGGCGTTAGCCCCACTGCCAGTGTGTGCCTTTGCCTCTAAGAGACCTGGGGCACACGGGTGAGCTCACCCCAACTGCATTACCTGGGACAAGAAAAGACCAGCTGCCACCAACCAATTATTAACTCATTCAGCACAAATTCAGCGAGGCCCCCATAAAAGCAGCGATTCCCAAGCTGTGGTGTGCACATGAATGACCTACAGTGAGATCCGGATTCGGCGGGTCTGCGGGTTGACAGACCACCTGCACTCAACAGGCTCCCAGGGTACACCCATGGTCCTTGGACCAAATTTGAGCAGGAAGGGAGAGAACTCGAAGGAGAGCCCACTGTAACCACAATGCTAGGAACCCCATGAATCATAAGAAAGCTGGAGTCATTAATCCCAGATTAATGATGAGAAAAGCATCAGACAAGTTCAACTTATGGGGCTTTCTGTAAAACACTCAGCCAGGAAGGGCTCCTCAAGTTGTCAAGTTCATAAAAAGCAAGGAAAAGTCTGAGGTGCTGTTCTAGACCGAAGTCGCCTGGAGAGAAATGATGACTGAACGCAGGGTGACATCCCCGACTGGATTCGGGAATGATGACGGAAGTGTATCAAGAGTCAAAGTAAATCTAAATTATTCCGAAACAAAACATTTATCCCAGAAAAACTGAAAGCTGCACAGACCATATCTGTATTAGGAAAACTGGACTCAGCACAAGGAACATGATCAGGACATAAAATAATCATAAAGGATGAATTCCCCCAAAACCTAGAATAGCCCTAAATACAGATGCACCTGACAGTAGGCTCCAACTCCACAAAGCAAACATTCTTGAAACTGAAAAGAGAACTAGACAGACCCAGAGTTATACTTAGAGATGTCAACACTCTACTTGGACGTATCAATAGGAAGAGGAGGCAGAAAGTCAGCAAGAAAGTAAAAGAATTGAAAGGCGTCATCCACAACCTTAACTCATGGACTTCTCTAGGATGATTTGCTTCATCATCCTTCATCTTCCAGTGGAATACACATTCTAAAGCACAAAGAATATTCGCCATGGTGGGACATGTCCAGCCCCATGAAACCAACACTGAGAAATGCAAAATACTTGCGTACACAAATCACATTCTCTAAAAATGATGGGGTTAACCTAGAAATCAAAACGAGAAAGAAATCTGAAAAAAATCCCCCAAACGTTTAGAAATGAAAGGACACACTTCTACAACACACATGGACCAGGTCAGAACAGAAGTCTCCAGGGTAATCAGAAATGCCATTGAACGGCATGAAAAATGAAAAGCCAATATAGAAACACTGGTTGCCTATCACTAAGGTTTGTTTAGAGCGAAGTCTATGGTATTCAATGCTTGTACGACAACGAAGATCAGCAATCTACGCTTCTCCTTTAAAATCCAGAAAAGCGAGTGCAAAATAAATCCAAATCAAGCAGAAGGAAGAAAATAATAAATTAGAAAGAAATCAGCAGAAATCCATGGAACTAAAAACAGTGAAATGATAGAGAAAAATCAATGAAACAAAAGGTGGTTCTTTGAAAAGAACAGTAAAACCCTGACAAGAACAACAAGTAAAAAAAGACACAAATTACTACCATTGGAAATAATAAAAATAATAAAAAGATAAAAAAAGGGGTCATCTTTTTGCCTACCCATTTAACCACTTTGATGAAACGGACCAATTCTTTGAAACACAAAAGCTATCCAAACTCACTCAAGAAGATAAAACCTGAATGGTACAACATGCATTAAAGAAATTAATTTTTCATTTAAATCTTCTAATCCACATAGAAAATTCTCAGGACTCCATCCTCAAAACAATAGTTATTTATTTATTTATTTATTTATTTATTTATTTCAACCCTGGCGATCAATGGGGTGACAGATGTTGCAGCCAGATCGCCCTCACATCCTATTTATTTATTTCAGAGCAAGAGAGAGAGCAAGAGGGGAGGGGCAGAGGGAGAGACAGAATTGCAGACTCCCCACTGAGCACAGAGCCCATGGTCAGGCTTGATCTCACAACCCAGAGATTATGACCTGAGCCAAATCAAGAGTCGACACTTAACCAACTGAGCCACCCAGCTCCTACCCCCCCCCAAAATTTTCTTAAGTTAGAACTGAACTAGCTTACCAACATCACAGGGTCCAGGTCAATGTACAAAATTCAGTTGTTTCTTTGTGTACAGTAGACCCTTGAATAACAGAGAGATTGAATGGCCAGCCACTCCCTCTTCTCCCCGTAAAATAAAAAATCCACATTTAACTTTTGGTTCCCCCAAAACTTACCTACTAACAGTTTCCCATTGACCGGAAACTTTACTGACAGCATAAACAACCAATGAACTCACAGCCTCTGTGTTACGTGTATCATATGCTGTATTTTCACCATAAAGCAAGCTCGAGAAAAGCAAGTGTGACCAACAGGCTCACAAGGAGGAGAAAGTAGGACTGCAACACGTTATCCAAAGCATCAGCTGACAATGTCTGCAAGACGAATCCTCTGTCAGTACTTACATCAACACTGCCACGTAAGATATGGAACACTGCAGGTATGAAGTGTATTACTAACAGCACACATCAAAAGTGAAAAGATCATGTGGCGGCACCCGGCTTGGCTCAGTTGGTGAAGTGTATGACTCTTGATCTCAAGGTCATGAGTTCAAGCCCCATGTTGGGTGTAGAGATTACGTGAAAAAAATAATTAAGCTCTCCTAATAAAAAACTCTAAAAAAAATAATGAAAAGATAATGTGAAAAAATTATATTTACTTACAGGTAGACCGATTTGTGTATTGTATACAAAAAAGCAGTGATATGATTGCTTTAAGGTGGCCTTGTGTAGTCAAGGCAATTGCTTTACAGTAGCCTAGCCTGTGTACTAACAAATAAAGAGTTATTAAATTTTTATGGCATACAGGATGATTGTCATATTCATAATACAGTATTGAAAACAATAACACTTGCTACTTTCAAGCTATGTGGTTCATCAGTGAGCCTTTTCCAAATTGTCACACTTCCAGAAAATTTTCCAGTACATTTACTGAAAAACATCTGTGGGGCATCTGGGAGGCTCAGTCCACTGAGCATCCAACTCTTGATTTCAGCTCAGATCATGGTCTCAGAGCTGCGGAATCGAGCCCCACTTTGGGGTCCATGCTCAGTGTGGAGTCTGCTTGAGATGCTCTCTTTCTTGCCCCTCCTGCTCCTCCCCACACTCACTCTCTCTCAATCTATCAATAAATAAATAAAATATTTTTAAAAGAAAAAAAGAAAACACCTGCATATAAATGAACCCATGCAATTCAAACTCACATTGTTTGAGCATGAACTGTGCATGAACTGAGAGTGAAGGATCTGAAAATAAAATAAAGAAAATAATTCTATTAACAGTGGCATCTGAAAGTTAATAGGCTTAGGGAGAAATTTAACACTTTACCCTGAAAACTACAAGACATCGCTACAATTAATTGAATACCTTAAATTAAATAGAAAGTTATCCCATGTTCATGGAAGACACAACGTTATTCAAGATGGCAGTGCTCCCTAAGGTGGTCTTTGGATTTAGTCCAATTCCTGTCAACATCTTGACAGGCTCTTTTGCAACAATTAGCAAACTAATCTGATGTACAAGGAGATGCAGAGAATGTAGAATAATGAGGCAGTTTTTGGACACCTGAGATGTCAGGCTTAAACACATCCAGGACCCTTCAGAACACCATGTCCTTACCAGGGTCCTACTGAAAACTAACAGAATATGTCTAAACACATCTTCCCCACAAGGTGGGTGTCTGCTGCTTACACAGCAGAGGAAGGTCAGAGGGACCCGGGGGGCTGGTTCGCACCTGGGGCAGCACTGAGCCTGAAAGGCCAAAGGGATGTGGGAGCCAAGGCTTCACGGGACAGCCAATGTGGGTGTGCAAGGGATGACTCTAGGCGCCACGCTCTTGCTCAGGTGGACAGGAGATGAGCAGGAGGACACAGGCAGAGGGGGAGACCGGGAGCCCTGCTAGAAAGCTCCCCAGATCCCCCCAACCTGAAGGCCTCCTGTCAGGACCCACAGACCAAAGCAACCACCCTCTGTGCCCACAAGGGGAGCCGAGGAGCTGCCGTCCAACATCTGGAGCAGGAGAGGCAGGCGGCTGGGAGTGGAGATGCTGGGCTTTCTGTCCCACGAGGACCAGCCCATTCGCATCACTGGGAAGGAGGGGGTTCCCGTCACTGGTTCCCCCCAGCAGGCCAAGGCTGACCGGGATCCCGTTGTGTTTGTGCACATACAAGTGTGTAGTCTTCTGTTTGAAGAAAGCGAGTCTTGGCTTTGGCGGTGCTGTGAAGGCTGGTTGCCCCTTTCTCCGTCTCACTCCAGAGGCGGATCTTCTAAGACAGAGCAAGGACAGAGACGTCCATCACCCCTCCTGCCCGTGACCCCACGTACACGTCCCACGTCACCACAGACAGCCTCCCCGGTTGGCTCTGTCAGGCTGCACCCTGGACCCGACCCCGGGCCCGACAACCCCGCCCGGTGGGGTAGCACCCAGGCCCAAGGCACCCCTTCCATGAGTCATCGGAGGCCCGAAGTTCCCCCTCAGCCTGTTTGCTGCCTCCCTCCTTGACATGGCGGGGCGGGGTGGGGCTGGGGCCAGGCAGGGCAGGGCATAGTGGGGCAGAGCTGAGGTGGGCAGGGCAGGGCAGGCCAAGGCTGGGCTAGGCTGGGCTGGGCTGGGCTGGGGCTGGACTGGGCAGAGCAGGGCTGGGCTGGGCAGGGCAGGGCAGGGCAGGGCACAGTGGGCCTGGGCTGGGCTGAGTGGGGCTGAGCTGGGCAGGGCAGGGCGGGCGGGGCAGGGCACGGCAGGGCGGGCCTGGGCTGAGCTGGGTGGGGCAGGGGTGCAGCAGGGCTGGGGACGAACCTGCCCTGCAGCCTGGAGAGACCAATTCCAAGCAGAGCTGTGGCCCCAGCAGCCCTGGGATTTGGGCAGCATCCACCGGCTCCTCATCAGCGATGCTGGCATCTAGAACCTCCCGGGGCTGGCGCGGCCTGAGGAGGCCCTGCTGGGCGTCTCAGACGGTAGCGAACATTCCTCCCCGTGAAAGCCGACGCTAACAGTCTGCAGCTGGGCACTGACGGGTGTGCAGGGCTGGCTGTGAGGTCGTACCCTCGGCCGCCCTGAGTGCTCGCTCAGCCGCTCCTTGGACAAGATGACCCTGACGCACATCGTCGAGCCTATAATTTGCCATCTTCACATGCTCCCGTGTTCGGTTTCTAGCGCTCGCCCTGAATTGTTATTCCAGCTGACCTCCTTTTGTGACCTCTCAGAGGATCCGAGTTTAAAACAAAACAAAACAAAACAAAACACAGTCTAGGAAACTTGCAAGTGTCCCAAACTAAAGTGATCTGTTATTTCCAAATTTGTTATTCATAAATGTGGGTTTTTCGTTCCTTTCCTAAGCTCTCCTCAAGGGGTTACATCGGTCCAGATCCTTGAGCATCTGGAGAGCCGAGCTGCACACTCGACATTCTTCTGCGATTACAGAGCGGAAATAAACACCAGCGCGCGCCAGGCCCGTCGGGGACACGGACGCCAGCGCCGCGGGCCAATGGGGAGAGCCTGTGGGTCCTGCTGGGAGCGCGCCGGCTCTGACCCGAGATGACGGACGACCGCCCTCAGCGCGGAGGACAAGGGAGCGAGCCGTCCATTCTGGCAGCTTCTTTGTTTACACCAAAGGAAGGTGGGGAGCGGCCTGAGTCCCCACAGGCCTCCACGGTGTTTTGCAACTTCTGACTTCTGCAAAACGCTACTGGGGGAGCGGGGCCTCCGCTCCAGCTGGCGATTGGATGGCAGGAGCTGGCGTCCCGGTGCCAAATGAAGGACGCTGGGCTCTCTGCCGGGGCCGGGGGCTCTGGGGGCGCTGCCTGGCAGGAACCAGTGGCTGGTCAGGCGCTGGGGGGCCCTCAGGGCTGTGCTGTAGCTGATGGTCCTCAGACACGATCTTACCTGGTTTCTCATCTCCTTACAACACTTTGAGGACCCTCCTCTCCCCGGCTCCTTCCCAGCTGGGCCACTGCCCTGCGACAGGGCTCAGCCCTGGTGTGTCCACACACCTCCTTCCCTGGCTGCTGGGAGGGCACTAGTGCTCTTCTGCCTCACCTGGCTGGGTCAGCTGGAGCCCTGCTCCCCTCAGTCCCCAGCACCCCACTAGTTGATGTCTAATAGATCGTGTCCCCCCAAATTTCACAGGGCAAGGCCCTAATGCCCAATGTGAGTATGTTTGGATATAGGGTCTCTATGGGATAATAAACTGAGGTCTTTGGGGTTGGGCCCCCATGTCATTGGACTGGCATCCTTCTGTGAAGAGGACATCAGGACACAGACACACACAGAGGGATGGCGAGAGACCTCAGGAGTGCCACTGACCCTGTGATACCTCCATCTGGGACTCCAGTCCCAAGAACCACACGAAGACAGATATCTGTTGTTCAAGCCCTCCCTCCCACCACCCATGGGACCAGGCGGCGGCCCAGCTGACCTGTCAGTGACTGTGAGGACGCCACCTTCTCCAGTGACGAGCAGAACGTCTGACTCTCAGAAGTGTTCCTCGTCCGTGGCGGCACTGGACGTGCTGGTCTTCCTCACGACCTCGCGAGCACCGCCACCAAGTGGAAAAACAGGACCGTCCTCACCCACAGTGGGAAGCGAGCCTCCTGGGGTCCAGCACCCAAGACGGCGGTGTGGACACGTCAGCTCTACGCTGCATGGGAACAGAGGGGATCTGGGGAACCGGATGGATGGTGGGGATGGATGCTGCTGGAAGGTGCTAGAAGGAGCTAGAAAGGCACAGGGATCTGAAGATGTAGGAATGGGTCTCAGGATGCGTAATTAAATGCCCCCTTTCGGGCCTCACAGCCGGCCATCCCCGCCCCAGGGCACGTCCCGGTGAAGCAGCCCTCACTTGCCTCCTCCATCAAGGAGGGCCCCAGGGGGGACTCAGCGATGAGCAAAGCCAGCTCCGCCCTTCCCCGCCCTGAATCCACCTGCTAGTGGGGCAAACCGACAGGAACCCCATAGCCCCGGATGTGAGGGAGTGAGAAGTGCAGGAAAGAAAAGTGAGGTGGGGTCAGAGGACGGGATGAGGGGTGCTGTTTCGGGGGCATTTACCCCCCGCCGGCGGGAGATGCACGATCACCACGCCCCTCCGTTCCAGGATTCTGGACGGGACCGCGGGTGGGGCCGCGTCTGAGACTCACCTCGGCACCCACGACCCTCGAGCAGGCCCACAGCATTGCTGTGTTGGGTTTGCATGTCCTCCCCACTGGGTGCCCCCCAACAGTTCACCCCTTCCAGCTGCGCACCCTCTGACCTCTGTTGTCCTGGCCACATTCCGGGGTGAGGGCAGAAACAGGGTCCCCGGGGGCTTTTTCAAGCAGAGGGGCTCGATCGAAAACAAAGAATTCTTCATGTCCCAGAGGAGCAGGACCTCTGTTCTGCTCATGTTAGCGGACAGACTGACTTAAGAGAACGTCCTTTGCCGTAGTCCGAGGACGAGAGGGACAGCGTTTTAAACGTCTGCCACTGGATCTAACTCTCGGAGCCGCAGGAGCCCTTATAGGGACCCTCCCGGGCCCCGCTTTCCAGTGTCACACCGTGGGAGCCGGGGACAGTGCTCAAGACACAATCGAGGCCGTCCCCTTGATTTGGGGGTTTACAATCCAAACCAAAATGTAAAAACAGGTGTCCGAGTCAGAAGACCCCGTGGGTGAAGGACTGTCCCATTTGATAACACGGCCTCCCACCCTGGCGCCCCAGAATCCGGACACAGCCTGTCCGTCTGCCCTCTCGGGCCCACACGAGTTGCGGTGCCCACTCCCCTCAGCCTCGGTGGGCGTCACAAGGAGTCAGCTTCCCCGATCCCACCTTCCTGCCTCCGCTGGGCATAAATGCACGGGGTCAGCTCATGTGCCCTGTCTTTGTCTTGACGTCATTTCAACTCCCAGTCACCGGAGGCCGGGTGCATGGCGAAACGGCCACCACCGGAGTCCGCAAGCTTCCCGTGATGGTTTTCCTGCCTGGCTCCCGGTAGGCGCCTGTTTGTCTCCAAATAGAAAAAAGGCCAGAAAACGATGCACGGGGGACTGATGGCCAAACGGTGACCCCTGGGACAAGCGAAGAGAATGGGACTTACGCCCAGTGAGGACACTCCGGTGCGGGCGACTCCCAGTGAGCATGTGTTCTGAACACCGCGGCCGGAAATTACTGGCTCTGAGCTTCCGAATAGCCAGTGCGTCTGTGAGTATCTATAGATCTACACTAACCAGTCAAAAATGCGCCAGGAGTGACCTGCCGGCTCTCAAATAGGTCAGTGGATTCCAGGAGCCAAGGAAACGGTTTGGGTCCTGCCTTGGCACCCAGGACCACTGCCCCTTCTTCTCGTGCTCCTCTGGGAGGCCGGGCCCACTCTCAGTTCTGGTTCCAATAGGGCAGCCTCAGGCCTGGCCCATCACAGCGCCCCTCGGGCTCTGGAGGGTCAGGAACAGGGGACCCGCTGCGGCTCCACGCGCAGCAGAGACCTTGGGCCCCGCGGGAAGCAACCATCACTCTCAGAAGCTCCACGTGGGAAGGCTCCCGGCCAGGCCGCGGTGGGCAGCCTGTGGCTCCCGGGAGGCCTGAGTGGGGACAGGGTCAGCGCACAGACAAGAGACAGCAAGGCCAGCAAGGGACGCCCAAGCAGGGAGGATGGGGCAGTGGGGCTGGCTCCGGGTCAGAACGTCTTTTGAGCTGGGTGAGCCCCTTCCTGGCTCTCCTTTCGTGTCCTTTAGGGCAGCTGAGGTCGGGTCGTGCTGCCCAGGCACCTGAGAGAGCATATGGGAGCTTTGTTCTTGTCCCCATAACTTGGTCTGCTTGGAGGAGCCGACGCTGACCCCTGGGCCACGGCCATGTGCCCCTTGGATGGTGTGTGTGCATGTGTGTGTGTGTGTGTGTGTGTGTGTGTGTGTGTGTGTGTGTGTGTCTGGGCCCTGGGACGGTGCCCCCGTCACGTGAATGAAGGGATGGGGGCAGATGTGACAGGTGACCGGCCCTGACTGCTCTGGGAGTTCTCTCATCCCTGCTCTGTGAGGATGGGACATCCCAGATGGGGGTCAAGAGGGAGCCCCCCGGGCCCTGGAGCACAAAGCAGGGCTGGCGTGGAGCAGGGTAGGGCAGAGCCATGGGCCACCCCGGGAATGTGCAGCGTGAGCAGAAGCTCGTGGCCACTAAGCGTGGGGCTGCCAGGAGCACAGCACCGGCCGGTGAACGCTGACCCCCGCACCCTGTTATGCCCCAATAATGGGTCCGTGATTAAAGGAGCGAGACTGATTCAAAGCGAAGGTCAAGCAAAGCTTTATTTCGCGCCAAGCATCAAGAATCTCACCGAACGTTCGGGGCCGCACCTCTTCCAAGAGAGGGCGACCCTTCTCTGGTTCACAGACTAGCTTTGAAGGGCAAAGGCCATGCGGTCGGGCCTGGCCCTGCACAGGTGGCCAATGAGATTGTAACACACACAGGAAACTCCACAGTGATGCTAGGTGACCAACTGAGTTACAATTGACCCTAGTAGACGTTTGAACCTGCCTATTACATCTTGATTGGGATTGGCGCCCAAAAGGCTCCCAAAGGGCAGGGCCCATGCTCCTTGGTAACCAGGGAGACAGTATGCGTCCCCCCACTGATCAGATGTCTCCACCTGGCCTGACCCACCTTTGTATCTGGGCTTTGTTACCTGAAGCTGGTTTATCCCCTGGGGGAAGGGGAGCAGGGACAGTTTCTAAATAGGTCCTTACACACCCCTGCTCTCCTGGGAAGCCCCGGGCCTTGGCAGGCCACCCGGCTTCCCTGCCTCCTGCACTGGCCACATCCCCAGTCAACACTTTCCAGAAACAGGTTGTAAAACGCATCGCTGGAAAGGTCACACGTTTCCACCCCGTGCTTTGATCACCTGACAGCAAGTTCTACCATGTAACACCCTGAACAAGCTCAGGAAACACTGCAGCGTGGAGGCTGGGGCGGGGGGGGGCCCGTTTTGGGAGGCAGGGCAGCCACGGCAGGAAACTGGGGGGGCCGGTTCTGGACCCCAGAGGGTAAGAAAAAAGTAGGATTCCTCCCTTCATGGTGGGCTGGCCAGCCACCTGTTAAGTGTCATCCACCCCAAGGCAAACCCAAGCCCACCCCCCCTCACAGTCGTGAGATGCTGTGATTTATAAGAAATACAAAGTTGGTCTTCATCCCCTTTCCAGACCAGGAGCCTTGAAAAACCCTGGAATTCCCTAAGGGGAGGAGGGGAAAGGGGTCTCTCATGATGCTAACGAGGTGATGTTTGGGAAGCACCTGGGGGTGGGGGCTGGTTGTCAGGGGAACCGACCACGTGGTGACAGGGTGGGACCTCTCAGCTCCACCCCCGACCTGGGGGGGGGCAGGCTGCATTTTGGATCAATCACCCAGGGCCAGTCATGTCCTTGTCATGAAACCGCCATAAAATCCGGAAAGGACCCGCCGGAGAGCTCCCGGGTTGGTGAGCAGGTGGAGATGTGGGGACCAGGGCCCCGGGGGGGCATGGGAGACCCAAGCCCCCCTCCCCAGACCCCGCCCCGGGCAGCTCTCACATCTGTCTTTTATTGCAAACCAATGGCGTAGTGGGTACCCCTTTCCCTGAGTTCTGTGAGCCGCTCCAGCGACTTCACCACCAAACCCGGGAGGGGCGGTGGGAACCTCTGGTCAGGAACCTGCAGGTCAGAAACACCGGACACAGCGTGGACTCTCGGTTGGCATCTGAAGTGAGGGAGGGTCAGGCTTGTGGGTCCGAGGCCTCAACCTGTGGGTCAGCCCCTTCCTCATGCCTGCAGCCCTAAGCACCCCTCCAAAATCGCATCAAAATCCCTCCTATGTAACTCTGGCTCCTACAGCGCTTCTCGGTGCCCTATTCCCAAAGCGTGAAACCCTGGGAAGCCTGTGGTGTGGTGTGGAGTGTCCCGGGAGCCCGCTGGGGGCTTCGGAGTATTTAAGCCCAATGTGAGCTTGACACTGGTTAGAGCCCGCTGCTCGGGGAGGGGATTCTAAGGCAGGGACCAGACGCAGCTTGGGTGGGCTCCAGGGGGGCGTGACCCTGGCCCTTCTCTTCACCAAGCAACACCCCCTAGGTTTCCCAGAACCTCCTCTTGTCCACTGCCTGAGGGGCCCGGTTAGCCTCCAAGTCTCTGCAAGTGTTCCCAGTACTCCCCAAAATACTCTGAGCACCTCTGTAGTGTGCTCCTTGTCCCCAAGCCCCTGGCCCCTCCTGCTGGGTCCGTCCCTCCTGCCCGGCCACACAGCAGCGTCCGAAGGACCTCCAGGTGCTTCTGGGGCATGGAGCTGCTTGGAGACACTGAGGCCACCATCCCGGATGCTCGGAGCCCCAGATATGCTCCTGGGTGGCCATGTGGGATAGGGACTGCTTCCTCCTAGATGGGGCAGTCCCTCCTCTGAGCCCCAGATTGGTGTGTCCTGCTGGAGGGCTTTGCCCTTGGCCACGCCCCTGCCCATCCCCAGGAACTGCCCCATCATGGTGGGCACCGCATGTACCCAGCACCTCCCACCTCTGCCCACAGAAGTTGTGGGCTCTGGGGAGAGCTCACCGCACCTGTCTCCTTGCTCCTAACCCTGCTCCCAGCAGGTCACTAGGGCAGTCCTAGCAGGCTCCCCCCTAAATGCCGAATGCGTGTGGACCCCAGCTCTGGACTCCGTCTCCAGCCTGCACCCCACCAACTGCTAGTTAGCTAGTTCCACTCTCTGGATTACCCTGGGCAGGGGCTGGAGGGCTAGGCTGGGGCGGCAGGGGGCAGGGGCAGGGGCAGGGGCAGGGGGCAGGGGCAGGGGGCAGGGGCAGGGGCAGGGG